>NC_048574.1:59730513-60033695 GCF_013265735.2 Oncorhynchus mykiss | reverse complement strand
TTTATTAACTTGGGCGACTTAAATGCCAGGCCTTATCTGATTTTCATCCTGGAAGGGATACAATTAAAGTTGTGTCTTGTAATACATAAGCCTGATGCATGTGCAACAGATCCCAATGATGAGACACAACGGGAGATATCCCTGGCAAGTTGGGAGAGTGAACGATACATCTTTTAGAGCCTGCTGTAATTGGCCCGAGCTGAGATAGTGGAATTGCAGCGAGATACAAATGGCTTTCCTTTGAAGGCTCCTCAAATGGTGATCCTACATCCACTTTCATTGTTCACTTAAGACCAGGCAGTCATCATAAGCGAAATAACCATGATAAATCACAGGGCTCAGAGTTATTCATCAAAGCAAGTGCTGGTTCCTTATGGCTGAGAATAGTCAGACAGAATTTCAGACAGAATCACAGCAAAGGACTGTCTTTGGATATAAGGCTAAGACGCCGTATACAGAGCTGTTAAAGGTATGGGATGGGATAAGAGTATGGGATGGAACAATCAACATTGGCAGTGATTACAGCTGTGATTCTGTCTGGGTAAGGCTCTAAGAACTTTGCACACCTGAATTGTACAATATTTGCACAAAATTCTTCAAGCTCCGTCAAGTTGGTTGTTGATACTTGCTAGACTGGTTTTTTCAACTCTTGCCATAGATTTCCAATCAGATTTAAGCCAAATCTGTAACTAGACAACCCAGGAACATTCAATATCATCTTGCTAAGCAAATCCAGGGTATTGTTGGCCTTGTGTTTTAGGTTATTGTCCTGCTGCTATGTGAATTTGTCTCTCAGTGTCTGTTGAAAAACACACTGAACCAGGTTTTCCTCTAGGATTTAGTCTGTGCTTAGCTATATTCTGTTTCTTTTTGTCCTAAAAAACA
Source organism: Oncorhynchus mykiss (assembly GCF_013265735.2). Classification (NCBI taxonomy): domain Eukaryota; kingdom Metazoa; phylum Chordata; class Actinopteri; order Salmoniformes; family Salmonidae; genus Oncorhynchus; species Oncorhynchus mykiss. Next base: position 60,032,810 of record NC_048574.1, on the reverse strand, counting down.
CCCTAGACTTTGCTAATGACAAGTATGCCCAAAACATGATGCAGCCACCACCATGCTAGAAAATATGAAGAGTGGTACTCAGTGATGTGTTGCTTTGGATTTTTACCCCAAAGATAACACTTTGTTTCTTGGTCTTTGTGGTTGAATCTGTGTTTGAAAATCATTGTTCGTCTGAGGGACTTTACAGATAATGTGTGGGTACAGAGATGTTGAACACTTTTATTGCACACAGTGTCCATGCAGCTTCTTGTGTGACTTGTCAAGCACGTTTTTACTCCTGAACTTATTTAGGCTTGCCATAACAAAGAGTTCAATGCCTTCCGTTTTTCATTTTGTATTAAATGTATTAACATTTCTAAAAACATAATTCCACTTTGACATGACGGGGTATTGTGTGTAGGCCAGTGACACTACATACGGGATGGAACTTTGCTGTCGCACATCCTATCAACATGTGAGGGAGAATGAATTCAGAACCATGATTAAAATAACATGCAAACATATACATATACATATATATATACATATACATATACATCCTGTTACAACCATTGGAAAGATAAACCAGCAGCACTGCAGAACAATGGTGCACTAATAGACAGTACCTGGTCTGAATTAAATGAATGTAATAACTATTTTCCAATACAGGTCCTCTCACTATAACAGTATTGAGTATTTAAAAATAGAAACAAACATAGAAAAATAACAGATAATTCCAAGATATGGATTGTTTTCAGATTCACATGTCTACCTAGATTCCTCTGTCGAATTACAAGTAAGTGGTCACATGGTTATCTTTAATCATAATCAGCCCTTATTGGCCATATCACTAAACTATAATGGTATCCCATTCCATGTAATTGCATTCACTAATGGAAATATGCGATTCATTTCAAAACAACCATAATGATAATTTTATGAAATGGAATGGGCGGCGTTAGTAGTGTAGGCCTATCTTATACTCTCAGGATTTTTCTTTGGTCAGAATGATTTAGCAATCTAAAGTATGAATTTAACAAAACATACTTAAAATGCAGTATGTGTGGGAGTAACCTTTAGAGCTGTGCCCAGTTGGTGAAATGCCAGTAGCTCAAAAGGTTGCCAGTGTGGTGGCCAGAGACTAGTGAGCATTTTTATCGTTGACCTTTACTATAAGACACTCAATCCTTTCAAGTGTCGGTCTACACGCTCACTTAAATAATACACCTCCACTCCAGTGTGCCAAGACGTTTACGTGACAAAGGTAAATAACACCAACAGATCGATCTTGCCGTCTGTTGCCAACTTTTCTCTCTCTCTCCCTCCAATTCATATTATTCGCCACCGCACAATTTACAATGACCCCCCCCCCACCCACTTTTGTACACTGCTGCTACTCGCTGTTTGTTTGCGTAGTCACTTCGCCCCCACCTACATGTACAGATTACCTCAACTAGCCTGTACACTGACTCAGTACCGGTGCCTCGTTATTGTTATTCTTATTGTGTTACTTTTTATTGTGTTTTTTATTTTAGCCTACTTGGTAAATATTTTCTTCTTTTTGAACTGCACTGTTGGTTAAGGGCTTGTAAGTCAGCACTTCACGGTAAAGTCTAGACTTGTTGTATTCGGCGCATGTGGCAAATAAAGTTTGATTTGAGATTGAAGGAGGATGATTCCTAACCAGATTAAAAAATAGCTCAGAGAAATGGAGCCGCCATGTCTACACATTATTGCCACTGTGGAGGAGAGAAAGAGACTGCCTGTACTGACTGTGGTGCTATAGCTAATTATCGCTGTCTATTTTTAACTCCTGAAATATTATCGCAAACAGTGACGAGTCACCCGATGTCCTGTGCCGTACCAAGCTTCCCAATGTCAAATCTATGGGAGAAGTGTAAGGTCGAGCATCGAATATGGACATTGGCACAAAATGTTCACCGAAATGAGGGACAACGTTTTAAAAAGAGGGCTAAAATGCCTGCTGAGAACAACTCCGGGACATAAACACAGAGGAAGTGTTTTGGCTTGGCAAGACACTGAGAGTCAGGTAGACTATCCAAGTCCCTCGGCCGCTTTTTCACTTTTCACGCCGTGCTTGCAGCAGTGCATACATTTCTCATCTGGCCCGGCTGGAGGATTGGGACTCAGGAGTGGGAGGAGAGGAGAGAAGGAGAGGGGCAAGGAGGAGAGAAGAGAGGAGCGTTGTGAAAGGAGTGTGTTACACGTGACATCCCTTGGCCCTTGGATCTCTGTGACACATAAAAGTCCTGACACTCTTTAAGTGCATTTTCCCACCTATTCTGATGTGTGAGTATACACAGAGAGTACTGTGTTGTGTGTGTTTTTCCTGTGTGCGTTTGTGCTTCTGTATTTTTGCGGGTGCATGCGTCTCTATCTCTGCCTGGGTATGTGTGTGCACTTCAACGCTTTTCACCCCTTGACTTTTTCACCTCTCGGAAAGTAATACGTGAGGAAAGCATGGATCCACATCGACTCAAGGAGTCGGAGGCATTTCAATGCTTTAATAGCTATCCAGCACTGCTTATTGATGAGCTGACGCCGCGGTAGGACTGAAACGAAGGTAGTTTCGTTACCCCATCTGACTTAAACATGGGATATTGGCAGTTGCCTTTAATTACAGATGTATCCAGAGCAGATGTCTGAATTGACAAGATTTTTGGGATGGATCAGTCTGGTGATGTGCTTACTGCTAGTGGACTAACAACAACTCAATAGCCAGAGGGCATTGACTCTCACAAACTGAAAAAAAGTAAATTAAGAGGAAAAAGAGTATGGTAACACTTCACTTGAGTCATAAGTACTTTCCAGTCGTGGCCAAAGTGTTAACCCACCTGCCTAGACTACAACTGTGGCATAACCACGAGGGAAATGTTATCTCATGTTCTCTTGACATTGTTGACGTCTCTTCTCATTCACTATTATGCTATACATAATGCATGCTGTAACGTGATAAGTAATGTGTAATGTTGATCCCAACCTGTGACGTTTTTAACTACGTCTGTAACACATTGTCTTAGTGAATCAGCAACATTTGCCATCTCTTCTGCCACAGACTGAAAGAGAAGACGATGCCTGTGCTGAAACAACATGGACGCCACTGAGTTTGAGTTTATAATCATTTCTTCACCGTGAATTATGCAAATCTGTCTTATCTGATTAACCATTAAAAAACTAACATTATTTTATCCCACTGTTCTAACCGTGTTAGATACAGTGTGGGATGTGGCAATGTAATAATACCACATTTTCATGTTGGTATGGCCGAGGAGAGGATATTAGGGCGGACAATTTTCTAAGCTCTGTGTGGTTGCTGCGTCTGAATATTTTACTCAGATAATTGAGCCAGCCCGATGCATTTCAAACTATACACACTGGCATTTTTTTTAAAGTCCTTTGTGGTCCTTTGTAACTCAGTTGGTATAGCATGGTGCTTGTAACGCCAGGGTAGTGGGTTTGATTCCCGGGATCACCCATATGTAAAATGTATGCACGCATGACTGTAAGTCGCTTTAGATAAACTAAATATAAAAGTAGCAGAAGTTGCTGTTTTTTTTTCAGATTCAGAGCCAATCTGATAGTCGAAACGGCAAAAAATGTGATGTTCTCAGTTTATTAAATCTACGTCAACCTATTTTGAAACATAATAGCAGCAATTTTGTGTGCGTGGTTAGAACATTCATCAGTGTGTTTTGGACTCGAGCAATACCCCCCCCCCCCCAGAGTGATTAGAGACAGCCTGCCGCCACTGGAGCAGTTGTTGATCAGGTCCCTTAATGTAGGAAATCGCAGAGAGCAGGAGGAGCCTCCACGTAGTCGATACACACCAAGTTTATCTGGAGCTCCATTTTCTTTACTGGACTTACCTTCAACAAATTGATTGACCGGTGTGGGACTCTGAGGTTGTCCTACTATGGACGCCTTACTCTGGAGCGTCTTAGTTATTCACTAGTTCCTTTGTTAGTCATTGGAGTTCCATTGAACTCACCGGAGTTCTTTCCCTGCAGGCCAAACAATTGGTTAAGTAACTGATGCCCTTTTCACACTATTAAAGCTAAGCCAAAGCCAAGCTGTACCGTGTTGCCCTGGTTACTCATGCACCCTAGCTGGAACAACTAATTGAGATTTGTTTTTTAATTGGATGGAGTTCATTATTCATAGGAATCCCTCGACATATAATACACCAGATTTGATTCAATTAATCCTCCTTCGCTGTATTTCCAATCTAATCACTGAATTATCCTCTTCCACGATGACGTCCTCCTTTACACAAGGTTTACATGACATATTCCATCAGGTCGACGGCCAAGGGAAGTGATCGCGATGGAATTCCTGCCAGCTTCGCATCATGGACTCTCCGTCCATAGAATCATCTTTAATGAGTTTATAGGTTCGGTTTCAAATTTCATCCTAATCCTTTTACAGTGCATTTGACCAGGGCCCACGGGGCTCTGTTCCAAAACAGTGCACTATACAGGGAAATGGCTGCAATTTGGAACGCTGTATGAAAAAGACACAATTTGGCCTTTGACACGATGCTCCTCAGTTGCTCAGTTGTGTTATGACGATGTCTAGTTGTGGCTACTCTGTACTGTTCTAGGGTGAGTTTTGTAGGTGACTTAGGCTCATAGTTGACGTGGCATGCTATTTCTTTCCAGCCACACAGAGCATTCATTGAAAAATAGATTTCTGACAGTTAATCTTCTGTGCGTAAACCGACAAAATGTGTTTCCTCTTCTGCGAGTGCCGTGAATCTGTGACGTTGAGAGGGAAAAAAGTATTACTTTGACTAAAAAGCTTTTGGGAAACTCATTCCTGTACAGGAGGTTGGGATGAATAGCGTTTGCTCTCTGCATAATTACTCTATAAGGGCACAAGGCGAGACCCTGATGCAGACAGGGGTGCAAGATGGTTTGAGTCTTTGATATTGACATTATTGTTATAATCCAAAAGGGGTAGGCAAGGGAATGGTCATAGACAGGCAAAAGGTCAAAACCAGTTCAGAGTCCAGGAGGTACAGAGTGGCAGGCAGGCTCGAGGTCAGGGCGGGCAGAATGGTCAGGCAGGCGGGTACAGAGTCTAGAAACAGGCAAGGGTCAAAGCCGGGAGGACTAGCAAAAAGAGTATAGGAGCAGGAGTACGGGAAAACACGCTGGTTGACCTGAAAAACATACAAGACGAACTGGCCCAGAGAGACAGGAAACAGGAAACACAAATTCTGTTAGATTACGCACAGAAGATTAACTGTCAGAAATCTATTTTTCATACACCGGGGAAAATAAGCGACACCTGGAGGGGGTGAGGACAATCACAAGGACAGGTGAAACAGACCAGAGAGTGACAATTATCCATACAACTAAGAATTATCATAACCTACTTTCAAAAGCTATTACCATATTGTCATAAAAATAGTACTTCAAGCTGTGAACAGAGGCCTTTTCACGCTATAGAGTCAATTACATTAAACTAAAAGGTGCCAAAAAAACAACAACTTGGTATGGTGCTAAAATGTGTTCTTTGGAGTGTGTGATGTGTGCTATAGAGTGAGAGAGAAGGAAGAGAAGAGAGCTAGAAGGAAGAGAAGAGCTAGGGGAGGAGAAGAGAGGAGGAAGAGGAAGAGAGAAAGGGAGGAGGAGGGTAAGGAGAACAGAGAGAGGGAGTAGAAGAGTAAGAGTGTGAGTTTGTTTGCTTTGGAGACTCGGGTCTCTAAGCTAGCGTGCTCCCAGCTATGGGGATTAGGCCAAGAAGTGGAGCGAAAAGGACAATAATGAAGTTGAGCAGCAGAAGGAGAGAAAGACACAGACAGAGAGAGAGAGAGAGAGAGAGAGAGAGAGACCCTACCAGAAAAGTGCAGGAAGGTGATTTATAGTGTAATCTCATATCTTTGACTTCCAAGTCACGTCTTTCTGACTACCTCCCATGGAATGTTTGTGTTTCATGACCTTCAATACTGCAGGGGTTTGTGCGTGTCCACTAGAAAGGTGAAGCTGACATGTTTTATCAGTACATTAAATCAATCCCGGAATGAGCTGATATATTGCTATGTGTGTTGTTGTTGTGGTATGTTGAGTGTTTGTGTGTTAACTGTTGTATGTCAGTGCAGCTGGGAGGTCAGCTGAGACTTGCCACAGGAGAGTGCACAAGTACCCACGCAAGCACGCACACACGCACAAACACACAAACAGGTTGACATACTATTGTAACAATCATCCAACTGTGCTTTTGTGAGTCACAAGGTGATCCGTGCTCTTTCTCTAGAGATGCCAGCCTCTATAAAGGGCTCAATGTTTAACCCCTAAAAGTCTAAATCGTTGGGGATTAGAGAACATATGGAATTATTTTAAGATATAACCATGGATACATTTGTTATTTGATTTGGAATTGTAGGTATAATTTATGTACACACACACACACACATATATATATATATATATATATATACACACACACACACACACACACAGTTGAAGTCGGAAGTTTACATACTCTTAGGTTGCAGTCATTAAAACTTGTTTTTCAAGCACACAAATGTCTTGTCAACAAACTATTGTTTTGGCAAGTCGGTTAGTACATCTACTTTGTGCATGACACAGGTAACTTTTCCAACAATTGTTTACAGACTGATTATTTCACTTATAATTCACTGTGTCACAATTCCAGTGGGTCAGAAGTTAATACACACTAAGTTGACTGTGCCTTTAAACAGCTTGGAAAATTCCAGAAAATGATGTCATGAATTTAGAAGATTCTGATAGGCTAATTGACATAATTTGAGTCAACTGGAAGTGTATGTATATCATACACTCATATAAGTTTATGAGTGGATGTATATCAAGGCCTACCTTCAAACTCAGTGCCTCGTTGCTTGACATCATGGGAAAATCAAAAGAAATCAGCCGAGACCTCAGAATTGTTTTTGTAGACCTCCACAAATCTGGATAATTCTAGGGAGCAATTTCCAAATGCCTGTAGGTACCACATTCATCTGTACAAATAATAGTACGCAAGTATAAACATCATGGGACCACGCAGCCGTCATACCGCTCAGGAAGGAGACGCGTTCTGTCTCCTAGAGATGAACGTACTTTTGTGCGAAAAGTGCAAATCAATCCCAGAACAACAGCAAAGGACCTTGTGAAGACGCTGGAGGAAACAGGTACAAAAGTATCTATATCCACAGTAAAACAAGTCCTATATCGACATATCCTGAAAGGCCGCTCGGGAAGGAAGAAGCCACCATAAAAAATCCAGACCACGGTTTGCAACTGCACATGGGGACAAAGCTCGTACCTTTTGGAGAAATGTCCTCATGTCTGATGACACAAAAATATAACTGTTCGGCCGTTATGTTTGGAGGAAAAAGGGGGAAGCTGAAGAACACCATCCCAACCGTGAAGCACGGGGTGGCAGCATCATGTTGTGGGGGTGCTTTGCTGCCAGGGGACTGGTGCACATCACAAAATAGATGGCATGATGAGGGAGAAAAATTATGTGGACAGATTGAAGCAACATCTCAAGACATCAGTCAAGAAGTTAAAGCTTGGTCGCAAATGGGTCTTCCAAATGGACAATGGCGCCAAGCATTCTTCCAAAGTTGTGGCAAAATGGCTTAAGGACAACAAAGTCAAGGTATTGGAGTGGCCATCAGAAAGCCCTGACCTCAATCCTATAGAACATTTGTGGGCAGAACTGAAAAAGCGTGTGCGAGCAAGGAGGCATACGAACCTGACTCAGTTACACAAGCTCTGTCAGGAGGAATGGGCCAAAATTCACCCAACTTATTGTGGGAAGCTTGTGGGAGGATACCCCAAAATTTTGACCCAGGTTAAACTATTGAATGGCTAACAAATACTAATTGAGTATATGTAAACGTATGATGAAAGAAATAAAAGCTGAAATAAATAATTCTCTCAACTATTATTCTGACATTTCCCATTCTTGAAATAAAGTGGTGATCCTAACTGACCTAAGATAGGGACTTTTTTTACTAGGATTAAATGTCAGGAATTGTGAAAACGGAGTTTAAATGTATTTAGAAAGGTATATATATATATATATACCTATATAGTGTGGAGAGAATAAGTATTTGATACACTGCCGATTTTGCAGGTTTTCCTACTTACAAAGCATGTAGAGGTCTGTATTTTTTATCATAGGTACACTTCAACTGAGAGAGACGGAATCTAAAACAAAAATCACATTGTATGATTTTTAAGTAATTAATTTGCATTTTATTGCATGACATAAGTATTTGATCACCTACCAACCAGTAAGAATGTTGGCTCTCACAGACCTGTTAGTTTTTCTTTAAGAAGCCATCCTGTTCTCCACTCATTACCTGTATTAACTGCACCTGTTTGAACTCGTTACCTGTATAAAAGACACCTGTCCACACACTCAATCAAACAGACTCTCCACAATGGCCAAGACAAGAGAGCTGTGTAAGGACATCAGGGTTAAATTGTAGACCTGCACAAGGCTGGGATGGGCTACAGGACAATAGGCAAGCAGCTTGGTGAGAAGGCAACAACTGTTGGCGCAATTATTAGAAAAAGGGAGAAGTTATAGATGATGGTCAATCACCCTCGGTCTGGGGCTCCATGCAAGATCTCACCTCATGGGGCATCAATGATCATGAGGAAGGTGAGGGATCAGCCCAGAACTACACGGCAGGACCTGGTCAATGACCTGAAGAGAGCTGGGACCACAGTCTCAAAGAAAACCATTAGTAAAACACTACGCCGTCATGGATTAAAATCCTGCAGCGCACGCAAGGTCCCCCTGCTGAAGCCAGCACATGTCCAGGCCCGTCTGAAGTTTGCCAATTACCATCTGGATGATCCAGAGGAGGAATGGGAGAAGGTCATGTGGTCTGATTAGACCAAAAAGCTCTATTTTTGTCTCAACTCCATTCGTCGTGTTTGGAGGAAGTAGAAGGATGAGTACAACCCCAAGACACCATCCCAACCGTGAAATGTGGAGTTGGAAACATCATTCTTTGGGGATGCTTTTCTGCAAAGGGGACAGGACGACTGCACCGTATTGAGGGGAGGATGGATGGGGCCCTGTATCGCAAGATCTTGGCCAACAACCTCCTTCCCTCAGTAAGAGCATTGAAGATGGGTCGTGGTTGGGTCTTCCAGCATGACAACGACCCAAAACACACAGCCAGGGCAACTAAGGAGTGGCTCCGTAAGAAGCATCTCAAGGTCCTGGAGTGGCCTAGTCAGTCTCTAGACCTGAACCCAATAGAAAATCTTTGGAGGGAGCTGAAAGTCCGTATTGCCCCGAAATCTGAAGGATCTGGAGGTCTGTATGGAGGAGTGGGCCAAAATCCCTGCTGCAGTGTGTGCAAACCTGGTCAAGAACTACAGGAAACGTATGATCTCTGTAATTGCAAACAAAGGTTTCTGTACCAAATATTAAGTTCTGCTTTTCTGATGTATCAAATACTTATGTCATGCAATAAAATGCAAATTAATTACTTAAAAATCATACAATGTGATTTTCCAGATTTTTTATTTAGATTCCGTCTCTCACAGTTCAAGTGTACCTATGATAAAAAGTACAGACCTCTACATGCTTTGTAAGTAGGAAAACCTGCAAAATCGGCAGTGTGTCAAATACTTGTTCTCCCCACTGTATATTATATCAAATGTTGATTTTGGCATTAAGTACTATAACCCATAGAAACACATTGAATAACACATTCTTAAATGGCAAAAAAGACATAAAAAAATGAGAAGCTTTTGAAGTGTCTGTCCTATATCTAGGAGATATAAGAAAGCTCAGGAAATATGTATTTTTTGGGACACTACCTCCATACTTCCATTAATTTGTATGGATTACCTTCAGACTAGTCCCATGACACGTGTGTGGCAAAATGGAGAACACCATCATTTCCGTGAGAGTCTCCCCTTTCTACAGTGGGGTCATATTTGTTTTTAGGCCAAACCATTCAGATGCTAAAGATGTTTACATGAGAAGGCTGATTTTTGGGATGTCTAATGGTCTGACAAACACTTCTGTAGGTTTGCCACCTTCCACCGAAGACGCGGGAAAGCTGACATAGGCGGATGCGGTGGATTGAGACCCATGCAAAAAACAGATATCTAACTTTTATTACATTACTTAGATTGGCGCACGTGTGCGTCAACAGACTCTTATTAACAAGCTGCTTTGTGTTTGTGTGTGTATGTGTGTGCGTGTGTGTCAGGGTTGGGATCAATTCGAAAGAAAGGCAGTCAACTCAAGAAATAAACGAATCGAATAGTCAAAGAAAGGGTATTTATTTTCATTGACTTCTCAATAAACTGAAAATTTGAAGCTATTTATTTCAAAAGCTTTTGAATTTCCCAATTTTAAATTCAAGTCACTTCCTGAATTGACTGCCTTCATTTCGAAATGAGCACAAGCCTGTTGTGATATACACCTGTGTGTTTGTCTGTGTGTGCCTGCATCTGTGTGTGCCTGTTCTTGTGCGTGCATCGGTGCATAAGTGCGTGTGTGCATGTGCATCTGTGGTGAGACTGAATCTGTGGGCGTGTGTAGTGCGTGCTGATGTAACCGGTGTGAAATGGCAAGCTAGTTAGCGGGCTGCGCGATAGCGCTAGTAGTACTTCACCCGCTCTAAGACCTTGATGTAGTTGTTTCCCTCGCTCTACAATGGCCAGGCTTTTGCTGAGCGATAGATGGCGCTGCTTCAGAAGAGGCAGTTGATGATGGGTTAAAACTTCTTAGTGCTGCAATCCCATTAACGGGATGAAATGACAACAGCCAGTGAAAGTGAAGGGCACCAAATTCAAAACAACACAAATCTCATAATTAAAATTCCTCAAACATACATGTATGTTATACCGTTTTAAAGGTACTCTTGTTGTTAATCCCACCACAGTGTCCGATTTCAAATAGGCTTTACGGCAAAAGCACCACAAACGATTATGTTAGGTCACCACCAAGCCACAGAAAAAAATAATTCAGCCAAAGAGAGGAATCACAAAAAGCACAAAGAGATAAAATTAATCACTAACCTTTGATGATCTTCATCAGATGACACTCATAGGACTTCATGTTACACAATACATGTATGTTTTGTTTGATAAAGTTCATATTTATAACAAAAAATCTGAGTTTTCATTGGCGCGTTACATTCACTAGTTCCAAAAACATCCAGTGATTTAGCATAGCCACATCGATTCAACAGAAATACTCATTATAAATGTCGATGAAAATACAACTCTTAGACATGGAAATATAGATATACCTCTCCTTAATGCAACCGCTGTATCAGATTTTTTTTTAAAACTTTACGGAAAAAGCAAACCATGCAATAATCTGAGAAGGCGCTCAGAAAAATAATACAATTATCCGCCATGTTGGAGTCAACAGAAACCATAAATCACATTATAAATATTCCCTTACCTTTGATGATGATTTTCATCAGAATGCACTCCCAGGAATCCTAGTTTCACAATAAATGCTTGATTTGTTCGATAATGTCCATTATTTATGTCCAAGTAGCTACTTTTGTTAGGGCTTAGGTATACAAAGCCAAACGCTCGTGCAGGTCCCGCATAACTTCGGACAAAAACTTCAAAATGTTATATTACAGGTCGAAGAAACATTTCAAACTAAGTATAGAATCAAGCCTTAGGATGTTTTTATCATAAATCTTCAATAACGTTCCAACCGGAGAATTCCTTTGTGTCTAGAGAAGCAATGGAACGCAGGTCAATATCATGTGAAATGTGCATGACCAGGAAATGGCTCTCTGCCAGTAACCTGACTCATTCAGCTCTTATTCAGCCCCACAACACAGTAGAAGCCTCATTCAAGTTTCTAAAGACGGTTGACATCGAGTGGAAGCACTAGGAATTGCAACTTCATCCATATCCCACTGTGAATTCAATAGGGCCTGGGATGAAAATCGACCATCCTCAGATTTCTCACTTCCTGTTTGGATTTCTTCTCAGGTTTTTGCCTGCCATAGGAGTTCTGTCACAGACATCATTCAAACAGTTTTAGAAACTTCAGAGTGTTTTCTATCCAATACTAATAATAATATGCATATATTAGCAACTGGGACTGAGGAGCAGGCCGTTTACTCTGTGAACCTCTGGGCACCTTTCATCCAAGCTACTCAATACTGCCCCTGCTGCCATAAGAAGTTTATAATATAAGCCTATAATGCCTAGGTAAGGTGGAGTGTGGCCACAAACACTGTATTCTGCTTCAGTGCATGACAATATGTATGAAATGTGTATAAACATTTTATGAATGCAGTACGCATTGGTTATGAATTTGATTTGAAGTCCTGATGAAAAAGGGTTTCAAAATATCTGCAACCTTCAAATGAAACAGCACAGCAAAGCTTTCTGGTCTGTGTACCTTGACACTGATCGACTTGACACGGATGAACACCACTGAGTGTACAAAACATTAAAAACACCTGCTCTTTCCATGACATAGACTGACCAGCTGAATCCAGGTGAAAGCTATTATCCCTTATTGATGTCACTTGTTTAAACCGAGGAGAAAGGTTAAAGAAGGATTTTTAAGCTATGAGACAACTGGAACATGGATTGTGTATGTGTGCCATCGAGAGGTTGAATGGGCAAGACAAACTATTTATAAGTGCCTTTGACCAGGGTATGGTAGTCGGTGCCAGGCGCATCTGGTTTGAGTGTGTCAAGAACTGCAACGCTGCTGGGTTTTTCATACTCAACAGTTTCCTGTGTGTAACAAGAATGGTCCACCACCAAAAGGATATTCAGCCAACCTGGGCCAGCATCCCTGTGGAATGCTTTCGACACCTTATAAAGTCCATGCCCTGACGAATTGAGGCTATTCTGAGGGCAAAATGTGGTGAAACTCAGTAGCAGGAAGGTGTTCCTAATGTTTTGTACACTCAGTGTGGAGTGGTTCAATATGCAGCGTGCAAACTGAAGAGCTTATCTTCTGTGAAAATGCAGCGATGCAGCCAGCAGGAGGCCGCATCTAGAGAATGCTCTTTGTACGTACCAAATGACACCCTATTCTCTACATAGTGCACTACTTTTGACCAGAAACATTTAAGGGTCCTAGTCAAAAGTAGTGAGCTATATAGTAAATAAGGTGCCATTTGAGAGACAAACTGCATGTCTCAAACTACCTCCATGTGTGCCTTGACGAAAAGCCAACATCCTTTAGCCAAATGCTCCCTCTGGAAGCATCAAAAACTCTATAGCAAACAAAAGTCTGCTTTTTGCAGTTAGATGAACATGGTGTGTGACAATGTGTGAATCCAGACATCCAGACATCAATTGTCCTAAATAGCTAGCCACGTCCCAAAAATGGCTGAAAATCTCTTGGTTTCCTTTTTAGCTCAATTGACCAAAAACTGTCTTAGAGGACATCTCGCGGACACCAACGTCTTGCTTTTCTTCACTGTTAAAAGTAGGTTTCCTCCCATACCGTTTCACTCCATTAATTTCTTTGCTATTCTTAAAAGAGTGGTGCATATTTTGACAGGGGCGTTCATGTGGAACTGAACAATTCACCTTGAGAATTTATGAAGTGGCAAATTGTTAGACAAGGGTTTCGTAGAGGTAAAGGACTACGCTGTGGCATGGCAGAATGCCCGCGCCCTTGACCATTGGGAGACTGAGAGGATACAATCTCAATTAGACAAGGGTTTAATTAAAAACAGAATATATCAAATTGAATGAAGATGATGTACTTGATGTTGCCCTTGATTGTATACATCTTTTCCCACTTTAGCCTTAAAGACCGGTTTCCGAGAGACCTGATTAAGCCTAGTACATGACTATAAAGCATGTTCAGTGGAGATTCTCCATTGAAAGTTTTTAAGACTAGACTTAACTTTGCCCATGATGTTTTGGGTAGTGCGTTTCATTTAAGGATTTTTGAGTTGGTGGGTTTAAAACATCTGATGAAAATTGACTGCAATCCTTCGGAAACAAAGGAAAATCTAAACGCATTATTAGCAAGCATACTCTCTGTGTACTGTAGAGTAAAACGTTTTTTTTTGTTTTAAATTGGGATTGTAAGTTCCTTGATTACTTCGCCGTGGACGATGTACTGTACGCTTCAAAAGTTGTTTTTACTTTCCATGTTTCACTTCAAAGGCTTAGGTTTGCTCTCTGTCACTCTCTCTCTCTCTCCCTAACTCTGGGCAGCAGGCAGCCTAGTGGTTAGAGTGTTGGGCCAGTAATCAAAAGGTTGCTCGATTGAATCCCCGAGCTGACAAGTTAAAAATGTGTCGTTCTACGCCTGAACAAGGCAGTTAACCCACTGTTTCTTGGCCGTCATTGTAAATAAGAATTTGCTCTTAACGGACTTGCTTAGTTAAATAAATGTTTTAAAATGAAATCTCTCTCTGAGACAAACTGCAACAAAAGTTATTGAATATTGCAGACCAAGAACAGCTGACATGTAAACGTGGCCTCCATTAAATGCTTGTCAAATGAGAAAGGAGGATATAAATAGATTTGAACCTGTTTTGACTGAAGGTGAACTAACATTTCATAAAAAAAAAACGATGTAGTATAGATTCTTGATCAAAGCTGTCTGCAAACAAATCTTCCAAAATAAAACCTGCAATTTTCTGAGACTTTTTGTGACAGTTTCCTGTCACAATGTAATTAAAAGTGCTAGTGTTACTACAGCTGGAAAAAATACAATCGTAATTAACATATAATGTATTAGAATAACATTTCATACATTTCAAATAACATACTTTTCCCATGGCAAGTTTAGAAGAAAAAAAGAGAAGGGGGACTTCACCGTTTATTGGTTTAAGGGAGTGAACGTTATAATAATGAAAACATGAAGTTGATAGAGAACATGCCTACCATTTACCCTCACTTCTTGGACAGACCAGAGCCTTAGACATGCCGCATTAGAAACTGTTCTTCCTCCTGTAAGTATTACATGGCAATGCAGGAGTTTTGATAGCGCAGAAGGCTGTGGGCCAGAAGGTTGTGGGTTCACAGACCACCATGGTTAAGAGCAAGGGTGAAAAGATCTCCTTTGTCGTCAAAGCATTTCATGAATCTATCATTGCATTTGAAGGTCTGAGAAAAAAAAATGGCCTTTTATAAACATTTCATGCAATTCTACGTCGTTGTACAATATTAGCAGAATATTTTTTAATACCACACTTTATTTTTATTTCTACTTTGCACATTCTTCCACTGCAAATCTACCATTCCAGTGTTTTACTTGCTATATTGTATTTTCTTTGCCACCATGGCCTTTTTTTGCCTTTACCTCCCTTATCTCACCTCATTTGCTCACATTGTATATAGACTTGTTTATATACTGTATTATTGACTGTATGTTTGTTTTACTCCGTGCGTAACTCTGTGTCGTTGTATGTGTCGAACTGCTTTCTTTATCTTGACCAGGTCGCAATTGTAAATGAGAACCTGTTCTCAACTTGCCTACCTGGATAAATAAAGGTGAAATAAAAAAAAAATTAAAAATAAAAACATTACCAAAAGGGGCTGTTCGTTAAGGAACCAATGGGATGCTTGAGGAATACCCACAGGCAGGAACGCTCTGAATTGCGGGCTGCAGTTGCACATTATTACTTCTAGTTAGGCGTGTGAGATCAAGTGTGCTTAGTATATGTGTGGTCTCACTGCCTACGCAGAATCACTGGCAGTGATCTCGCCAAGGGAATGTACTTCCTAAATATGATTAGGCTTTAGTTTACCATATTGCCGAGAAATAAATATTGATCACCACTATTTTGGGTCTCCGTCTGAATATCGTCCCACTCCTAAAATGTAGGCCATAAAAACAGCTCAAGAGAAAGTGCATCTCTCCAACTCTGCTTTCTTAAAACTACATCTAGCATAATTGGCTGATATAGCTCAGTAATACTGATATCTTAACATAACGGACCACTTAAGGATCTCTGGTAATTTAACCTAGGCTATTTCTTACATTATTGGCTTGACCATGGCTGGCAAGTGAGCTGTGTCACATGCACCTAAAATAACAACATTGCGGGACTGCGGTTGGGTTCGGGACCAGTTCTTATGGTAACGGGTGGGAGTCAGACAAAGAGCCAGTGGGGGCAGGCAGTATGAAAAGCTTTGTGTGTGTTCAGGAACGGGATGAAGAAATGAATCGTGTGCAGACCTCTATTCTAAAGAAATGCAGACGTTTCGTCAATTACAAATGATATGTAAAAAAAAATACTAAACCCTCCCCTTGACTAAAAAAACATGACCCTCCTCCATTTTCCTCCAAGTACCAATTCTGTCCATTTCCATCCATCCCTACCACATCAAACAAAGACTATTTCACCTTAAAGTTGATGGTCCCTGCTTTCTTCACCATGGCAATATTTCACTTGTACTTTTATTAAATTCAAAGTTTTGATCAGCAGGTGATCACTGCTCAGCATAGTGAGTGAGTTGTCTAAAAGGTAAGGGCAAGGCCCCGGGGTATGGGTGCCCTTTAGGTGCACCATCAAATGGCCTACACGTGACCTACACTCCCAGCCTCTTCTACTGGACTGAATGATTTATTACCTCACTCAGCCGCAAAAACACACTGCCAGAGAGAGAGAGAGAGATAAAGGGAGAGAGAGGGAGAGAAAAAAGAGAGGAAGAGGGAATATGAGGGAGAGGGAGAGAGAGATAGAGGAAGAGATAGAGTCTGGACTGCACTGGGGGACCTGGTTAGTACTAGGAGCGAGAGAGAGAAAGAGGGAAAGCGGGAGAGAGTTCAGAGCAGACCGTCACTCATTTTGTTTCTTACACACCAGGCTTTATTCAGATACATTGCAGATCTAATTTAAATGTGTAGAGTGGACATAGTTGTCTTTATCATATGGCTGAATATCATATCATCTCTGTTCATACGGTTTCTACCTGGGTCTTCAAAATACAGGCGTATACAACACAATGTGTGATACTGACTTAGTCAAAAGTAGTTTGTAGCCATGCAACTGGGGTCTAAAGGAAAACAAGGAACGATTTTAAAGGTTTGTAAATGTTGTTTTAAGGTTTGTTGCTGACTCACGACCAGTTGCTGCCTATATGACGTTTTCCAAACAAATCCTTTCCTGTCACGTGATGGCATGCAAGTTGTTTTGATTGCTTCTGAGATTAAGTTGCAGCTTTCCAGGGTTTAGATGATTGTTCGACATGGACAAATAATTATGCACCGCAGCTAAGTTCAGAGGTAACTTGGAGCCACCGTTTTGTGTAAAACCCTCAGGGTATTCTCGAATTGAAATGACACGCCTACACTCTGACATTTTGTTTTTGTGTGTTCTCACAAGAGGTTGCTCGGTAAACGCGATTAGGAAGAAGTCATACGAAAGATGCACTCAGTGAGGTAACCGTACCAATAACAATAGATCATCTCGGAATTAAAGGTGACAACCTCTACGAATTTTAACTCTACGCTTGAGTCTCGCAAGGGAACATGGGGAACAAGGTATTAAGGGATTTCTTGTTGGAACAGCTTATCAGGTTTTTGTATTTTATAGACCGATCTGACATTGGTCTCATTTTTCAATCAGGCAACAAATCCTTCGCAGCGGTAGCCAACCCTGGAAGCAAATCATTGATTGTGGCCAGTGTTCTGATGCTGGTTGCTGAGGCACCTGTAATAAATTGAACACAAAACATTGAAAGATTTGATTCCGAAAACCTTAAACGGCGAATTTCACAAACAGCGGCACCAGTAGAAC
Source organism: Oncorhynchus mykiss (assembly GCF_013265735.2). Lineage (NCBI taxonomy): Eukaryota > Metazoa > Chordata > Actinopteri > Salmoniformes > Salmonidae > Oncorhynchus > Oncorhynchus mykiss. Next base: position 60,015,097 of record NC_048574.1, on the reverse strand, counting down.
AGTGAGGAAGGTGACAAATTGATATTAAGTAACTGTGGCCGAAGTGCTGCTTGCTATTATAGAGGAATTGATTGGGACCCAGATCCAGTTAGACCTGTTTCCTCAGAATTGGCAGTAGGCCTGTGTTTCGCAGAAGGAGGGTCGGTGACTTGCCAGAAAATATTCCAACAATCCTTCAGGCTTAAACTATTAGGGCTAGCCAGTCATAAAATATTGTTTAATCCAACATTATCTATCAGCAGGGCACACATACACACACACACATATACATACAAAAGTACATGGACATGCACATGGGGCAAGGTTTTTTTTCATCAAAAGATCTAATTCATTCACCCAAGCTAATGTACACATTCAATGGGCCTTCCACGCTTTCATATCAAAATGTATGTTGAGAGAGGCATTTTTGTCCCCCCGTCATACTTCCATTATGGCAGACCACATAACGGGAAAGGGACAGAATAGTCATCTTACACAATAGCATAATAACGAGCCCGACATACCATTCACGCCATTTGCAAATCTAATACAGGGGGAGGCCATCTAGGCGTAGTTAATTGTACAGTATCTTGAAGGTGCATATGTAAATTTCCTTTCAAATCCACTTTGATTACAGTGGCACATACTTATCACTAGCTGTTAATGGTATTCAAATAACATGGCCATACCTGCTATTTCTGTCTCCATTATACCTGCACTTTGAGTTAGAGTCATTCAGGGTGACAGATTGACTGAAGGACGGAGGGATTCTACAGGAGGTCTCAAGCTAATTCATTTACAAGGGGGAAGGAGGACATTTTTGGACGTTTTTCTTGATGGATCACGGATGCTCTTACGTCTGAACCACAAAACTGTAAAATCACACCTCCTTACACGTCTCCTGTACAACGATGCTTGTCACCTTTCAATCTCCTGCAGTGCTCTTTTGCCTTTAAAATGTTGTTCGGTTTTGACCTATTTGCAGGTCAGCGTGTAGCATGTTTAAAGAGGTCTTTGGACCAGAACATTGATGTGGTGTTTTAGACTGATGGCAATAGCACACCCAAAACCTAGTAACAAATTAACTTTTCATAATGCTTTTGTTCATCAATTGCTGATATAGCCTTCATGACTTTTCCGTATTGTGAATAACCTTTTTTATTGAGTTTGAGCCTAATGTATTTCACATATTTTCGACATCTTCTATATTTTATTTTGTGAAAGTGAAACTGTTTGCCCTATTCTCTTAAAACTGTTGAGGTAAAATCTACAACAGAATAACTAATCCCAGTCTTGAAAAGTTTTTATTTCTCAATTGTTTCCTTTTGATTAAGAGGAGCCCTTAGACCTCACTTGACTTCCGCCAGTTCCTCAGTAGGGCCTCTCTGTAATCGGAAATACAGTACAAACTTAGTTAAGGCTCCTCGTACTTATGTTAAGTACTGTTTTAGTGGTACACGTGGAGCGTTCATCTCAAAACCCAGCAGGATTGTTTCTTATAATGGACCTCTATGCGTTTCCATGCTTTTTACTTGTGTTCACTTTTTTTTTTTTTTACTTTGTCTGTACCCTTAGAGTCTTAGGCTCTGTGGGGATTTGACTGTGTTTTTTTTATTTTTTAAGTAAAACACTCTGCCTTAAGATGTACTCAATGGGATGTCTGGGCAATCAGACAATTGGAGTGCTCCAGGCAGAAATTACCCACAAGCCGCTGTAGTGGGCACAACACGGACAAAACAGTTGCTGTTTTATAATCAAACAAGATGTTCTCTTTCCGGCATGGAAGTTCATAATCTCTCGCAATGACATTTGTATTGTCAATGTTCTTGTAGAGATGTCTGTGGTAGAGTTAAATCCTATAGCTTTTTTAATTTTTTTATAATTGCGTAATGTTTAAGCTTTGTTCTCTGCTATTACCACCGGTTGGCTTGACTGTACATTATTCATTGTTATAACATTGGCCTTTGAACGAGTTGTTGGAACTTTCCTTCACACTCACCCTCAGGGTCTGCATTGTCCACATTAAAACCTGTCAAATAAAACCATACCGGGACTCCATGTTCTCAGCGATTGTCTGACACGTTCATTGTCACGTCTGAACAAGTCTCCACATACCTCACGAGACACGAGACACAAGACACTTGTCCCCGAAGGCTATTATTTACGTAATACAATTTTCATTCTTCATTGGGGATGCCGGAATATTGATACCCTTACGGCTACTTAACGTTCTCAAACAATGTATGTGATTGACATCACTGACAGAGAGTGCAAAATAATAAGGAAAACATTTAAATAAGGGGGAAAATGTTTTGTCCAACTTAAGCTAATACTGGGAACCATATTAGAAATGCATCAGTAGAGATTCAATGAAGAGTATTATGAATGGCCCCAGTTTTAATGACAGGTTATTGGGAAGCAGTGGTCTTTACATCATGGTTACAGGTTATTGGGAAGCAGTGGTCTTTACATTATGATTACAGGTTATTGGGAAGCAGTGGTCTTTACATCATGATTACAGGTTATTGGGAAGCAGTGGTCTTTACATCATGATTACAGGTTATTGGGAAGCAGTGGTCTTTACATCAGGATTACAGGTTATTGGGAAGCAGTGGTCTTTACATTATGATTACAGGTTATTGGAAGCAGTGGTCTTTACATCATGATTACAGGTTATTGGGAAGCAGTGGTCTTTACATCATGGTTACAGGTTATTGGGAAGCAGTGGTCTTTACATCATGATTACAGGTTATTGGGAAGCAGTGGTCTTTACATCATGATTACAGGTTATTGGGAAGCAGTGGTCTTTACATCATGGTTACAGGTTATTGGGAAGCAGTGGTCTTTACATCATGATTACAGGTTATTGGGAAGCAGTGGTCTTTACATCATGATTACAGGTTATTGGGAAGCAGTGGTCTTTACATCATGATTACAGGTTATTGGGAAGCAGTGGCCTTTACATAATGGGACGACTACTCTAACACTTCCAACCCTTCCCTTTTGATCTCTGTTATCTCTGTTATTTCTGTTATCACACACCAACACATTGGCAGTCAGATCACGTTTGTTGATCATCGTGTCGAAGACTAATAAAAGAACAGCGACTTGTTAGCGGGAGACTGTACAGAATAGTATTGGATTTAAAGCAAGTGATTGTTAATACGGATGTGCAGTTTCCTAATTTAATATACAGTAGGTAATTAAAAGACTCGAGTATAACCAGTTCAAGATGGATGCTATGTTGACATGAAGAATGGTATAGGAGTAAAGGCTCGTTAGCACGAAATGGTACAGAACTTAAAACCTTAACAGATAACTTAAACTAGTAGGCCTAGTACTTTGAATTTAAGTTCTAATAATCTAGGTTATTAACACACTTTAATCAAATTCATTCATTTTCAGTGTCCGTTGTCGCCAATCATATAAAGTATGTAGAAAAGATAATGGAGCTGTATATTGTACAGTGTATATGTCTATCATTTTTAAAGATCATCTTTGAGAACTATCAACCACCAAAATAAAAACTAGACATTCAGGGAGAATTCCTAAAATGTCATGGCACCCCCATTGAGTTTCTTATAATGTTTGAGTTGCTTAGATAGCATATAAACACGTCATATGCCATGGCGTGTAGGGAACGTGTAGGAAACTAGCTTTAAATCTTAAGGTGTCCACCCACTCTGTCCAGAGTGGGTGAAAATGTGCTTTGGTGATGACATTTCACTTCCTTATTGTTATAAAATACATTTTACCAAAACATACTTAAATCTTTCTCTAACATACTTAACATTGAATCCAGAAAGTCGACTTCTCAACCTCATACATCCGATAATAAGCATGTTGACAGAGCGGTGGCCCTTTCTAGCAGTAACTTTTGAGGATTTTACATGTTGTGGTGGTCGTCTGTAAAGTTGTTTCCACAGGTCGCTAAATGCTCAAATAAGCGGAATTTCGTTATTAATATGAAAAGTTTATATTAAAATATGAAAATGCTACATGTCATGTCTCATTGTTTTATGTAAAAATGGATTCGAGAAGAAGGACAAGTTCAATGGTGAGCCTGTCAGTTAGCCTTCATTCTCAAACAGCATCCAGCCTACATGACGCATTTTCCAATTTTTTTACCACTTTTTTTCTCTGACCTCCATTCTTTTAGTCACCCTAAGTTTGGCCATCATACAAGGGTAAAATAAAAACAATAACTTTTGCACTGATTATGATAGAGACATGAAGTTTAGACCATTGTTTTTTTCACAGAGGAGTATCTACACAATTAACATATAATTTCACCCATTGGTCCAACATTTTGGTTTTGATTGGACACCCTATAAAACTGTAACATTTTCCTTCAGCCCGATGGGAAAAATGTGTAGAATTTCAGGAAATTTTGCTGTAAAATAGCTTTCAATCCACCATGAGCTGTGTATGATCATCACAGACCGGCTCCCTGATTGAAGTGGGGACCGTAATGGCAAGCGACATAATAGCTGCATCATGTTTAGCTCCCCTCGGGAAAAAAATAGCAACATTCTCTCTGAATTCCCAAATAATTACAGAGCATCTGCTATAATCAGCTGACCACAGTTGTTAGCAATTCATTTCAAACGCGTGTGCCTAACGATCGCCGACACACCACGCAGGAGTCAGCCGGGGCCAAGGCAGAACAACTGAAACCTCCTGGAAGAATAGAAAGGAAAAAGAGCCTTCTCGGCTTGCCACAGGATGCTAACTGAGCCTACTGCTAGCAAAGAACCACAAAAGCAATTAACCCAAAGTTAATTAGAAAATACCCTCTCCTAATTCAAACGGATGAGAGCGTGGTGTTTGGATGGTATTGCGGATAATTCATGACAGGGCCCTTGTAATCACTGCAAGCAGAAGCCCGACTCATTAGAATAAATCACACCTTCATTTACAACAGAGGATTCTCCAAGCCACAAATGTATCAATCAGCTATGTCCCTTCACAAATGTATCCGATTCCTAGCAATTCATTGCCGTTTGCTTTAAGGAAGTATGAAAATCCAAATAAAAACTTTTTGTAATTGTCCAAGCGACTGTTGGCTGTTCAAATAATTACACACACACACACACACATGCACACCAGCTCTGTGAAGCCTTTTCACTGAAGCCTGTATGGAGTCATTGTCAGATCACAGCCCCAGTGTGTTGTTTCAGTTTGGACAAACTCTGATAGATCAGCCATTAGTGTTTCTCACACACACACAAACACGCACACACGTAACTTAGTCCGCTCTGCTCTGACATCGCTCATCCATATGTATACAGTCTTAATTCATTCCTACTTAGATTGGTGTGTATTGGGTATATGTTGTGTAATTTGAGACATTACTTGTTAGATATTACTGCACTGTCAGAGCGACAGTAGAAGCACGAGCATTTTGCTACACCCGCAATAACATCTGCTAATCAACTGCATGTGACCAATAGTATTTGATCTGATTTGACGCACGCACACAGACACACACACACACACACACACACTGTCTGGAAAGGATTTCCACATGTTAAAGGGATCCTCTGAAAATCCTGTTTTGAAAGCCTTGGAAGAGTAAGACATCCCTCCTACTTCAAAGGCGGTCTTTAAAGCGTGTGTTGCAGCACATAGAAGTGCTCTTGTCATCATCGTGGGTTAGTTTGAAAAGCCATGGCTGACATTGTCCAAGGTCACACAGGCTAGTGCTTCTGAGTCAATGTCTAGAGAACGTAAGATGGATTAGATCTGTCTTCAGTGGGTCTGGATAAGGACTGTTAAATGAGATCAGTGAAAGCTCATCAGAAGGCTCCATCCTCTGTGTGTGTGTGTGTGTGTGTGTGTGTGTGTGTGTGTGTGTGTGTGTGTGTGTGTGTGTGTGTGTGTGTGTGTGTGTGTGTGTGTGTGTGTGTGTGTGTGTGCGTGCGCGCGTGCGTGCGTGAACACTTTGTGTGTGTGTTCTAAAAGCTTGAGCTGAACCTTGCAATACTACATTGAGACACTCTGTGATAAAAGTGTGTGTGCGCAGGGTCTGTGTCTGAATCTGTTCCAGTACTGCTGAGAAGAATCTCATGTCACCTCATTTAATTCAACATCCGCGGCACGGTAAACACAGAAACACATTTCCAGAATCACTACTCAAAAGCCTTCCCAATGGCCCTCAATTCAATCACATTCTGTCTCTTCTATGGACTGTTTCGAAATGAATGTGTCCGTCAGAACATCTCTGTGTGTGGTGTGTCTACATGCTCCACATGATGTCAGGCCCAGAATTCACAAAGAATATCAGAGTAGGTGGTGATGTAGGATCATTTTTGCCTGTTAGATCACAGTGAATCAGATTATATGAAAAGTGGGGGACCTGATCTTAAATCAGCTCTACTACTTTGAGACACTTTTTTATCCTGTTTGTGGTTGTATTATCCTTATCCAGCTATGGTTCACTTTTACCAGTAGTGTAATGTACTTAAGTAAAAATACTTGAAAGGACTACTTAAGTCATTTTTTGGGGTATCTGTACTTTAATTTACTATGTATGTTTGACAACTTTTACTTTTACTTCACTACATTCCTAAAGAAAATGATATACTTTCTACTCCATACATTTCCCTGACACCCAAAAGTACTCATTGCATTTTGAATGCTTAGCAGAACAGGAAAATGGTCTAATTCACACTTATCAAGAGAACATTCCTGGTCTTCCTTACTGCCTCTGATCTGGCAGACTCACTTAACACATGCTTCCTTTGTAAATGATGTCTAAGTGTTGGAGCGTGCCCCTGGCTATTTGTATCTTTAGAAAATAAGTGGTGCCATCTGCTTTGCGTAATATAAGGAATTTGAAATGATACATACTTTTACTTTTGATACTCAAGTATATTTGAGCAATTGCATTGACTTTTGATACTCAAGTATATTTAAAAACAAATACTTTTAGACTTTTACTCAAGTAGTACTGGGAAACTTTCACTTTAGTCATTTTCTATTAAGGTATCTTTGATTTTAGCTGTTTGCTTAGCTCCTGTATTCAAGTCCCAGATGTGTCTGACAATGTAATATATTTTTTACTCAACTGAGCGATTTCTACTTCTGCTCTGGGCACTGTTTAAAGAGATTAAATGTTCACTTGGTTCCTCTTGGACAAGCACTCATGTATCACAAGTGATTAAACACAGCCGTGACGATGCCAAACGGCAACGCGGCCAGCAGATAATATGGCAGCTCGCTGGCTGTCAGAGAAAATCCAGAGTGGTGAAAGCTGTCTCCGAAGAAATGACATGTAATTGAAATATGAATGCTGGATGTTATCTCGTTGTTTGCTCCCTCCCATCCGAAAACGTCAGAGGAAACAAACAACATGGAATCCCAAGGGATTCAACGGAAGAGGAAAGAGGGTTTTTTGGGAACTTTTAGGGGGTTTCTGTGTTATCTTTTCCCCTTTTTTTCTCCAGTTTTGGCAACCACCTCACCCAAGCCCTTCAAACAAGCCTTAGCTGCATCGGTTTCATCACCGGGGCTTTCATTTTGAGGAAAAAAGGCCCCCTGTTAAAAGTATCAGAGTAATGTAGCTGCACAAGCTACCTCTGAAGATCTCCCCCCTTTGCTATTGGCACTTCCTGCGGCGCTGAACATATCTACTTCTTACAGGTGCAGAGTCAAAGAGGTGACTGCAAAAGCATTCCTCGACTGACAGAGAAAATAGAAAATGGAGGCAGATGTTTCCCTCCATTTTTCCAGGAACTGGCAAAGACCGGGATGAACCAGTCGCTATCCTCACTTGCAATTCCCGGACCCCATAGGGATATGCACATGTTGTTGATTACATGCAATGGAAGCTGCAGAGAAAGGAAGTCAAAGTTGGATAATGGTAGGCAAGAATGAGACAAGGCTGTAACAAATGTCAGTAGGGCTTCAAAGAAGAAACCTCGTCATTAGACAGTATGCACCTAAAAAAAGCCAATGTAGTGTATTCTGATTCCTCTATGTTTCCTATATAAAAAGTCACATTCGTCTTTCTTCTTTCACGTATTCCTTCCCTTTATATATTTTCCTACAGATCCTCTCAGTGTTAATGTGTACACGCATTAAGCTGACCAAAGCTCGACGCCCTCTGCGAGTTCCTTTACAAAGGCAACTCATCTCTTCACACCATTGCTGATGGCTTTTTGCATCTGCAGATGTTACTGTACCACTACCTCAACGTTTTCTTTTTTTTCCTGAGCTAATTGATTGCATACATGGGGGAGTGAAGGAGTAGCAGGGATGTCTCTTGAGAAAAGAGCGTATTGCCTTGGATCAGACATGAAAAGAACTTGTCTCATCAGCGAGCACATATTTACAGCCCGCGTCAGGTGTTCGTTGAGATTCGCCCTGTCATGAAAGGAAAGTTATTTTGTAAATGCGTTTCATGTTGCACACCGTGTTCCGTTTCATACGGATAATGTGACAGGCGATCTGGAACAATTGCACGCATTATAACCAACAACAACAGCAAGCAAACACAATGCTTAAGGACGGAGAGTTCAAAAGACAGGTTTGAAATCGTGAATAGCTTACACTTCCATTCCTTTCTTTCTCTGTATCACAAGTTTCTTTCACTGAAGAATACATTGGGACTTGCCTAATTAAATAAAGGTTCAAATGTTTTTTTGTTTTTTTTATGTTCTTAAATGTTGCGTCTAGGCTGAAGGTGCCCCAGCTATTTACAGTAAGATGACCACCTCTGTGAGTGGCTTATTGTGAACATGTGCTTCACTGTTCCAACATTTTGTTAAGATTTTTTTTTAAAGAGTCAGATTTACCACTGTTGCAGGACTACGTTGATTCACAAGTTTCCATGGTTCCTTGAGACGTGTATGTGGGCTCCGCCCCCGTCACCCCCTAGACAGATCCATAGTCACTTCTTGGTTTGAGTGTGATGTTGTGTTCACTACGTCTGGTAAATTTGTAAATACCAGCATACGACTGGGAAAAATCCACTTGAACATCCCTCCAAATGGCAAATTACTAGTGGGAAACTCGTCCATCATCTCTGAGCTCCGACTTCTCCCCCATGCTGAACTGTGACGTCACATACTAAGGGAATGACCTCGATAACAGCATTTTCGGCAGTTAAATGCAACATCAAAACATTATTTATAAAAGCAATCCATTTTAGATGGTTTTTGAAAACTATAATTTGTTTGTGAGCATGGTTGACGCAGCTTGTTTGCCATTAGCCAATCGGATTTCTCAACTGAATTGAACATTTACCTTTATTGGAGGACAATTACATTGTTGCTCAACTAAAAACAGACAGTTTATTTAGCTTTTTCATTTGTGATTCAGAGACTGAGCTACGTTTGAGTTGATTTTGGGGGAATTTTGGATCGATTTCTGTATGCCATCCGATTCCTCTGTGAATACATATTATTCTTATTATGATATTCATGTTTCCCCTTGATTGTTCTATAAGCGGCGTTGGGTTGAGTGCTAAATTAATTTTATGACATCAGTGTTACAGGCCTGGGCTGGGTTAGCACTGAGGTAAGTTTTCATCTATTTAGTTTCAATGGGAATTAAGACGATCTTTAGTGCTTTTGGGAAACGCAACCCGGGCACAAAACCATGAAGGAATGCCAATCACTAGGTTTGTAAAGCGTTTTCAAGTTCAACGTTAATAGCGATGGTTTTGGGAAACAGCTCAGAGATTTTAACGATGCTCCTACAAAGGTTCTAGCGGTGAACTTAGCCGTGAGATGCTTTTGGGAAACCAGGCCCTGAGCTATTATGACATTGATGCAGGTTTGAAATGGAGGGAGTGGATGCACGGCCTACAATTATCATTACCTCTGGTAAAGTGGACCTGTGCGTAGATGAAAATATACGAGGGGGGCATTTTCATTGGAGAGGTTCATTTTGAAGTACAGGGTCTGATTTGACTCCACTATTGTATCAACGGGTCTGGTAAGAACAAGGGACTTTGAATCTAAGAAATGAAAGGAATGTATAACATGGATTATGTACATTGTGTGGTAAAGTAAAGAGAACTTTCTGCTGACTTTTCTCAAAAGATGAAGCCATGTAATTTCCTTACGCATATTTGAGTCCGGATCAAATTAATAGGATTTCTGCTCATTTGCATAATACATTCAAAGTTCAATTATTTGAGCCATCCCAACATCATGAATCCATTTCACTCTCGGCTTCTGGATTCAATCTTTGGAATTGTTTGCAAAACGCTTCCTCTGTAGTTTGATAAAGTTCCCTGTGAAGTATATATTATAGTTGTTATTCATTTGAGATCCTGTGAAATTAGAAGGCTCAAATTGAAATGCTGCGGTATTCAGTTAACAGAGTTAAGCTGACTGAAGGGTTCAAACTGTTTTATATGGTTAAATGGTTTAAACTCCAGGTCCTCATTCAGAGTAACTCTTGACCAGTTTGTACTCCACTCACTTCTCCGGGTCGAGACGAGGTCATTGTCCAAGGTGACACGGCTGCTGGCTCAGCAGAGCTAATCCAATCCTATCAGAGTGCAGCTCACACACAAACACAGACAGACGCACGCACGCAGGCACGCACACACACACACACACACACAAACACAAACCCTTGAACCCCTTAAGAACTGCTCGGACCTTTAATATGGTGGAGTGGCACTTGACATGTCACACACCGTGTGAGAAAACCATTGCATCCACACTACAGTACTGAAAATACCTCAGTGTGATCGCATATTAAGATCCCAGATCTCAAAGGCTGCATTCATCATTAAGATGTGTTTATCTGTGTTCACCCACAGCAATCAGCAGTAGGCCTGGGTGTACCCATTTATCAAATCACACCATCGTCACCAGTTCCAAACCAAATTAGATTGCTAACAAATTTAGCGTGGCACATTGCCCAGCCTCATTGTACTCTCTGTGTTGGGATAATTGTCACCATTACAAAGGTGGTATGGGTTTTGAACGAGCGCCAAGATCAGGATTCTTTTCAGATGGATAATTGGACCAGTCGCTACTCGCCGGAGTTCATGACAGGTCGCTGGATGGACCAACCTCTGACGAGAGAACCTTATCCCAGGAAATTGCATCACTAGACTGGCAGTGGCAGTAATTGAGCTACCAGCGCATGTCATATCTCTAACCCAGTGACAGGTATACCTCTGTAGCCGACTGTGCCTCCAGGCCCAGGCATTGCCTGATGGGAAATGGAACCGTGGGATGGAGAGGTCATGATGTGCCAGTCGATGGCAGTGAGGTCGATGGCGGTCGCGCCTCATGATACCTTCACATAGTGCTATATCACATTCAATCAAAGTCTTTGCTCCAGCTTCCTGTCAAGACATCGCAGATGGATGTCATTGAGTCACCCTAGTAATAAACACTGTGTCCAGTCAGTCTCCCCACTTGTAGCCTGAGAAATGTGTCCACATATACCAGATTACTTTGCTGCTAGGTTCTTTTGACAGTGAATCTGTTGCAACTGTATTTAGTTCATTATGATACGTTCACACTGAAGTAAACAGCATTCACATGGAAGTAAACAGCATTCACTTGGAAGTAAACAGCATTAACTTTGAAGTAAACAGCATTCACATGGAAGTAAACAGCATTCACATGGAAGTAAACAGCATTCACTTGGAAGTAAACAGCATTCACATGGAAGTAAACAGCATTCACATGGAAGTAAACAGCATTCACATGGAAGTATACAGCATTCACTTGGAAGTAAACAGCATTCACATGGAAGTAAACAGCATTCACATGGAAGTAAACAGCATTAACATGGAAGTAAACAGCATTCACATGGAAGTAAACAGCATTCACATGGAAGTAAACAGCATTAACATGGAAGTAAACAGCATTCACATGGAAGTAAACAATATTCACATGGAAGTAAACAGAATTCACATGGAATGTGGTAATTTCACACTTTGTATTGACTTTTTCAGTCAGGTCCCTTCCTCTCATTGCGAGCAATGACTCAATATTATTGGACAAAACTTTCCACTAGTAGTTTCATATTTTAAAATTGACGTTAACCGTCAGGTTCCTGCATATTTCCAGTATACCGCAGGCAGGTGAATAAGTGATTACTCATTGTTTTCGTGACTATTCAAAGACGCTACATTATCATGTTCTCCATAATTTGCTGTCCTAAAGGATCATATCAGAATCACAAGTGCAGTGCTTCTGTCAATTAATTCATGAATTGGTCACAGTGGTGTTTCAGCTAATTGGTTATTTTTTAGATAAATTCCAGTCTTAAGTTCTTTCCCCTTTAGCATTTAAAAAACCCTGATACGGTGAACAGTTTAAAAGGCTTTCTTTTGCCTAATTAAGGTTCGCAAAAGGGAAGATGGGGTTTGCAGCTTCGAGCGCCCAATGTTAAATGAAACTCAACGATGCATGAGCGGAGTCATTCAGTGAACCCACGTAATTACACCTCGCCGTAATCACCTTCATGAAATATAACAACCTTTTCATAATTCAGGCATTGACTGTGGATGGATTCAATACAGCATTCGATGCACCCCGTTGCACTGTAAATATTTCTATTTATTTATTTAACCTTTATTTAACTAGGAAAATCAGTAAAGAAGCAATTCTAATTTACAATGACGGCCTACACAGGCCAAACCCGGACGATGCTGGGGCAATTGTGTGCCGCCCTATGGGAATCTCTCACAGCCGGTTGTGATACAGTCTGGATTCAAACGGAGTGTCTGTAGTGACACCTCTTGCACTGGAGATGCAGTGCCTTATACCACTGCGCCACTCGGGAGCCCAAAACATTCAGATAGAAATATGCTATGGAGAACAAATATGCCTCTCTGACATGTAAAATAAGGAATCACGATGGCTCTATTGATGACATTTCTATATGCAATGTTAGACAATGTTTGGCTATTTTATGTGGCTGATAGCTGTCATTGTGTCAGCTCCATAATCAAACCAATTCACCTTCAGTATACATTATTTCCACAGTATAGTGGGGAGTTGAAATGGCTCTGTAGTTCACGGTTTAGTACCTATAATACCACGGTCTGCCATTCTCTGTCCTGAAATGCCTTTTTATTTCAGAGCAACCTTTAAACACAAGGTTAAACTTCTACAGGATAGGATGCGGTCCGAGAGCTTCTAGTAGCGCCTTGTCCTCAATATATCAGTCAACCTGATTGATTTATCTATCGATAACTCTAATGGGCAAAGTTCACCTCATGGTTCACAGGATGCCATTTCTTTAATAGCTCTTTAATTGTGTTAATGAAAGTCACATTTTCCCTCACTGTAAAAGGCGATTAGAATATTGATCTTGGCACTTAACAAAGGGAGGACGTTCCACTTTGATGACTGAGATCCAATATTCAACATCAAAGGAGCGTATCTTGACTTTACCTCAACTCCCTCTCTCTCTCCGACTCTCCCTCTCTCTTTTCCTCTCTCTCTCTCTCTCTCTCTCTCTCCGACTCTCCCTCTCTCTTTTCCTCTCTCCCTCTCTCTCTCTTTTCCTCTCTCTCTCTCTCTCTCTCCCTCTCTCTTTTCCTCTCTCTCTCTCTCTCTCTCTCCCTCTCTCTCCAACTCTCCCTCTCTCTTTTCCTCTCTCTTTTCCTCTCTCTCTCTCTCTCTCTTTTCCTCTCTCTCTCTTTCCCTCTCTCTCTCTCTTTCCCTCTCTCTCTCTCTCTCTCTCACTACCTACCTACCTATCCCTTTGTGTTTTCATTAGACAATCACTGTAGGCCACTTTGACTGCACTATGGGACCACACTACTCTACCAAAAAAAGCATTTCAATTTAGAACGCACTGTTAAACTCTGCAGAGAGCCAAGCCGGGCAGTTTGAGAACAAAGGCAGGGCTGTCCCCTTTCTCATGGAAAAATAAACCAGTCTGGGAGTTCCGTGGCCAGACAGTGTGAATAATGAAATTCCTGAGCAGAAAAGTATTGGACTAAAAGGAAGAACGTGACACATCTCTATTAACCCTTTACTCTGCTAACAATAAGGAAATTGACACACAAATTACAAACACAAGGCATACTCACACCATTTTATTTACTTTATTTTACCTTTATTTAACTAGGCAAGTCAGTTTAAGAACAAATTCTTATTTTCAATGACGTCCTAGGAACAGTGGGTTAACTGCCCTGTTCAGGGGCAGAATGAAATATTTTTACCTTGTCAGCTCAGTGATTCGATCTTGCAACCTTTTGGTTACAAGTCCAATGCTCTAACTACTGCCATGTGTGCTTTATCTGTCATCATTTTTGAACTCCTAGGTCCTCTTTTCTTACTCATAAATAGACTAGAGTACACTGTTAGTCCTCACCTAAGCATTTTGAATTAGAGTATTAAAAGGCCACAATGGAAATACGTCTACGACCTAATTAGTTGATTGTGTTATCTTTGTAGGTTTTTAATGTGTGTACTGCCAGGTATTTGGTATTCTGGTAGTATTAGTACTCTAGGCTACGTAATACACCAATACATTTGTTCATTCATTCATTCATTCCAACCAACGTAGCATTTCAGTTGCAACGGTTTAGCATCTATAGATAGGCCATGTTTCTTCAATATTTTGAAGGGTGATCAAGGCAACAGGTCTCAATATAGCCCCTACAGAGGAAGCACACAGATGGCAAATTCCACATAACAGTGTCCCTAAATAGTGGAAGTGTTATACCCTGTCCAGGGTATACCCCCCCCCACCCCCCCACCCCAGCTGTGGTAATGAAACCCCTCTGGTCTGAATAACTTTGTTTATATAAAGGCTTGTGTCCCAAATGGCACTCTATTCCCATTATAATCCACTACCTTTGAACAGGGGGCTCTGGTCAAACGTGGTGCACTATGAGGGGAATAGGGAGCCTAATACTGCAAACTGGGTACTGTTATCACCACCAAAAAGTCCAGGCAAGCCAATCATACAGATGAATTAAAAAAAAATGTAAATGCTGCAAATGGGAACATTTGGATCCGAGTGCAGTTTGGAAGAAAAGCTATAAATGAAATGCAGGCGCTCAGGAAAAGGCTTTGGAGTCCAAAAGGAGGTATTGTGGTCAGACAAGAAACAGCTATGTTCTATCAAAGCGGGTGGTTTACCTCCATCTAACTCCGGGATGGGAGCCATGCCAACAGTTAGCTACAGTTCATAGCACAATGTTAATAGAGCCTGTATGTTTTGTGTTAATATTTCCTTTTAGGGGAATTTGGTATATTGCATGTGTGTGTTTCTGTGCCATTCAAATGTGCTGAGTTTGTCATTATCCTATGGGTGTGTTTACTCTCCTGTACACCAACGGCATCTGTACCATGCCTAAGAATCGGGGCAAGATTTTCATTTTCAGGCCTTGAAATTCAAATGTTCCTGTGTCAACAATAGCAGTCGAGAGCAAAGTACCACAGAATACCCGATGTCATATAGGCTTCATATGTTTCCTTCTAACCTTGGCTGTTGCCACAGCAACAGTCAGAGCCAAATGGAAATGCTTCTACTCACTAACAGCATACTTCTGACTTTCTAGCCAGTTCCAAATGTCACCATATTACCTATTAACTATGTAGTGCACTACATTTGACCAGAGCTCTATAGGTATGGCACTGCAGTGCACTGTAAGGAATTGGACACTTCATAGGGAAAAGGGTGCCATTAAGGACGTAGACTCTAAAGTTGTACAGGATGTGCTTTTGTACTGTGACAGTGACCTTGTGCCACTCCATTCAAATTCAATTTGAGATAAAAGGAAAGAGCAGTAGGAAAGAGCAGTCTATAAGGCACTTTATTACTACCACCCAGTCTGTCTGTATGGGGCATTATCACTACCACCCAGTCTGTCTGTAAGGCACATTATTACTACCACCCAGTCTGTCTGTAAGGCTCCTCTTTATTACTGCCACCCAGTCTGTCTATAAGGCGCTTTATTACTACCACCCAGTCTGTCTGTATGGGGCATTATCACTACCACCCAGTCTGTCTGTAAGGCACATTATTACTACCACCCAGTCTGTGTGTATGGGCCATTATCACTACCACCCAGTCTGTCTGTATGGGGCATTATCACTACCACCCAGTCTGTATATATGGGGCATTATCACTACCACCCAGTCTGTCTGTAAGGCACATTATTACTACCACCCAGTCTGTCTTTATGGGGCATTATCACTACCACCCAGTCTGTCTGTAAGGCACATTATTACTACCACCCTGTCTGTCTGTATGGGGCATTATTACTACCACCCAGTCTTTCTGTAAGGCACATCATTACTACCACCCAGTCTGTCTGTAAGGCACGTTATTACTACCACCCAGTCTGTCTGTATGGGGCATTATCACTACCACCTAGTCTGTATGTATGGAGATGTACCACTACCGCCAAGTCTTTATGTATGGGGCATTTTAACTACCACACAGTCAGTCTGTATGGGGCATTATCACTACCACCTAGTATGTCTGTATGGAGCATTATCACTACTACCAAGTCTGTCTGCGTGGGCCATTATCACTATCACCTAGTCTGTCTGTAAGGCACATTATTACTACCACCCAGTCAGTCTGAATGGGGCATTATCACTATCACCTAGTCTATCTGTATGGGGCATTATCGCTACCACCCAGTCTGTCTGAATGGTGCATTATCACTACCACCCACTCTGTCTGTATGGGGCATTTTCACTACCACCCAGTCTGTCTGTATGGGGCATTATCACTACCACCCAGTTTTTCTGTTTTGGACATTATTACTACACCAAATGTACATATTCAGACCAGATTGGCCTTGAGGGGCTATAGAGGACAGCCATTTAAATTGTCTTAGGGATAGCCCCCATTTTTTACATTTTTTGACGAAAATGACATACCAAATCTAACTGCCTGTAGCTCAGGCCCTGAAGCAAGGATGTGCATATTCTTGGTACCATTTGAAAGGAAACCATTTGAAGTTTGAGGAAATGTTAATTGAATGTAGGAGAATATAACACAATAGATCTGGTAGAAGAAAACACAAAGAAATAACCAACTGTCTTTTTCTACCACCATCTTTGAAATGCAAGAGACAGGTCCCAGTTCTAGCCACCACTCTGGTTGTGATTCCGAGGGTGACCTCATGATGGCATCAGTGTATGTGCAAAGTTTCAGACGAATAACTTGAAGTATGAGCATTCTCCATGACATTTAGTGTGAAGTCACCCAGGTACATTTGTGCAAATCGTGAAGGAGACCTTTGCATTCATATTACACATATCTGTATCTTGGACTTTGATTTAGTTTTTCCAGTATTAGTAGCCATATTATAAGTTCAACATTTGCAAACCAACCAGTTTTGATAACTTCATAACTCTGAATATTCTTATAATTTCTGTCCAAAATGAAATGGCATGCTGTCGTACAAGGTTAGTAGCTGTATTCTATGACAGATACATGGTTTCCAGATACTCCCGTAAAGCTCAGCTCATTGGCTATATAGCTAGCTTTGTTTGACCCTGATTGGTGCTTATTTGACAAAGTGAGAGTCGTTCAAGTGAAGACCGCCCACCTCATTGGCGTGCCATGAAGGCGTCGCTCTCTGACCAAATATGGTGTCCTATATGATATCCTACACCCCTAATGATATAGTGAAGTCTCATTACGTTCTAGGATCTCTGAGGAATACATATGAATGCAATTTGACTGGTTTAAATAAGGTTTAGGGTGAGATTTTCACAGATTCCTTTCTTTGCAAATTGAATGAGTGGAAATACAAACTCGATCGTGTATGCTATTTGGACCTTTTTAGGATATGAAAAATGATTTAACAAAACAACACTTCATGTTATCTCTGGGACTCTTTGGATGATAAATCAAAGCAAGATTTCAGAATGTAAGTACACATTTCACCTTCAGAGGTGAATTTATCAAACCTATCTCGGTGAAAAAAAGTGTTTTGTTGTTCTGAGCTCTCCTCAAACAGTAGCATGGCCTTTCTTTGCAGTAATAACTATACATTGGACAGTGCAGTTATATTAACAAGAATTTATGCTTTCAGCCGATATAAGACACTTATATGTACCGACATTTGTTGTTTCTCTACATTTTGCGATGGTGACATAAGGCGCTGCGCGATTTACAACTGTCCCGTTAACGGGACGCCTATTTGCTGCACTTGTTCCCATTTAAGAGGCACTATTCTGAGACTGTAGACTCACTCACAATAGCAGCAGGATACATTGGAACATGGAGTTCACTGTGGTCCATAGTTCAAATGCAGAGATTCCAAGAAAAAGGCAGGCTAGAGTGTGTGTGGGAAAGTGTGTTTGTGGCATGTGCTTGGGTGGTATGTGTGTCGGCGTGTGTCTGTATGTGTGTCTGTCCGTCTGCCTGTTTGTAGGTGAGTGTGCCTGTCTGTGTGTGGGCGTGAATGTGTGGTTTGAAAACCTCTCGTTCCAGACACACCACACCATCAGACAGTTGAGAGTTGAAGGTCAACTTCTCCAGACATAGCCACATCAACCACCAAATGTACAAGCTCAGACTTTCTCCACAGGTTGAAATTAGGTTTCACATGTGTGGGCTTAAAGATTTAGGCACAAAAGCCTCTTAGGAATAGGAAAAACAAGATGAATAATTGGTACGAGATTATTTTCAAACTTTTTCAGGTTTTGTACGGGGAAGGCTTACAGTACTATGTGGGTCAGTGGTTTTAATCCGATGAGAGGGTACTTGAAAACCGGCCACTGTCATATAAAAGGTCATTCCATAATCTGGGAATCGTAGTACATTCTTCCTCTTTGTACTCATCCGGTAATCCCTGGGACGACAAGGACTAGGGCTGTGTCCCAAATGGAACCCTACTAGGGAAGTGTAGAACATCATCATGGACAAGAGAGTGTCAGATTGCAGCCGTTGGGAATATCCCGTAGGAATGAATTGTATCCCAATCCCATGTGAATTATAGCTGGATTCTCCATTAAATTGATATTTAAATGCTATGTGTGTTTTGGAGGGGATGACTAACATTTAACAGGGCCGTCTTTGGATTTGTGTATCCTAGTGGGATGTTGTGTGTGTGTGTGTGTGTGTGTGTGTGTGTGTGTGTGTGTGTGTGTGCATGCGTGCGTGCGTGCGTGCGTGTGTGCGTGCGAGCGAGCACAAGAGAGTGTGTCTGTGTCAAATCAAATTTAATTTGTCACATAATTCGTAAACAACGGGTGTAGACTAACAGTGAAATGCTTTCTTACGTGTCCTTTTCCAGCAATGCAGAGTTAAAGATAAAGATTTTATATACAATAAATACATAGAAATAGTGACACAAGGAATGAATACACAGTGAATAACGAAAAACAATAAAGAGTAAATAAAACATGGATATATACTGGGAGTACCGAGTCGATGTGCAACGGTACAAGGTAATTGAGGTAGCTTTGGACCCAATATAGGTAGGAGTAAAATAACTAGGCAAAAGGATAAATAATAGAGAGTAGCAGCAGCATGTGTGTGTGTGTGTGTGTGTGTGTGTGTGTGTGTGTGTGTGTGTGTGTGTGTGTGTGTGTGTGTGTGTGTCAGTCTGCATAGAGTCAGTACAAGAGAGTGAAAAAAAGCTCAATGCAGGTACTCCGGGTAGCCATTTGATGATCTATTTAGCAGTCTTGTTTAGCAGTCTTATGGGCTGGGTGTAGAAGCTGCTCAGGGTCCTGTTGGTTCCAAACTTGGTGCACTGGTACCTCTTGCCATGCGGTAGCAGAGAGAACAGTCTATGGCTTATAGTCTTTGACAATTGTTGGGCCTTCCTCTGACACCGCCTGGTATAGAGGTCCTGGATGGCAAGAAGCTTGGCCCCAGAGATGTACTGGGAGTGCTCACCACCTTCTGTAGCACCTTGCGGTCAGGCGCCTTGCAGTTGCCGTACCAAGCGGTGACGTCAAGATGCTCTTTGTGATGCAGCTGCATACATTTTTGATGATCTGATCATTTTCCTGAGGGGGAAGAGGAGCTGTTGTGCCCTTTTCACGACTGTGTGGGTGTGTGTGGACCATGTTAATTCCTTAGTGATGTGGACACCGAGCAACTTGAAGCTCTAGATCTGCTCCAATACAGCCCTGGTGGGGGCGTTCTCGGGCTCCTCTGTTTCCTGTAGTCCACAATCAACTCCTTTGTCTTGCTGACATTGAGGGAGAGGTTGTTGGCCTGGAACCACACTGCCAGGTCTCTGACCTCCTCCCTAAAGGCTCATCGTCATCGGTGATCAGTCCCATCACCGTTGTGGTGTCCTCAGCAAACTTGATGATGGTGTTGGAGTCATGCGCAGCCACACGGCCGTGGGTGAACAGGGAGTACAGGAGGGGCCTCTGAAGGCTTTGTGTTGATGGTCAGTGTGGTGGATGTGTTGTTGCCTACCATCAGCGCCTGGGGGCAGCCCATCAGGAAACCCAGGATCCAGCTGCAGAGGGAGGTGTTCAGTCCAAGGTTCCGGAGCTTGGAGATGAGCTTAGAGAGGACTATGGTGTTTAATGCAGATATGTAGTCAATGAACAGTATTCCTTTTGTCTAAGGGCAGAGTGGAATGCAATAGTGTGATTGCATGCACATGTGTGTGCGCATGTTTGTGTGCTCGCGTATGTGCATGTGTGATCAAATGTAATTGTTTTAAAGAGGACTGTTAAAAGGTCCTCCTCAGCCACATTGTCCAATGCCAAATCTCTTCAACACTATCTCTCCACTGCACAGTATCTCTGAGCTGAATGTGCTTCAGGTACAAGTTACGACATTCGTGCCATGCAACAGAACATTATGCAGAAGCACGCTTTGCCTGAACAGCTTTCTGTGCCTCCATTTCAGTGACTTATCCACCATCTCCTTTCTCCCGAGTGTTTGAAATTGTTCTATTTCCTGCGAAGGGCACATTCAATTATGGACTTATACAGAAATGTGGCTGACCAGAATGTTTCTAAAGCAGCCCATACGGCTTCAGACCCAAATGTGCTGAAACACTAACAGATGGTTTGTTCCACCGTGGCGTATGTGTGTGTGTGTGTGTGTGTGTGTGTGTGTGTGTGTGTGTGTGTGCGCGCGATGGGGCCGCCAGGGCACCATATCAGAGCTAATCATTGACATGCAGCTTCGCAGCTTCGAGACACTCAGTGGTGAAACGGATGAGAGAGGAGAAGTTATCCTCCACCTTCTCCAATTCAAAGCATTTAGAACATTTAGAGTCAAGGATCAAATTCTCTAGATATAGCCACATCAACCACCAAATGTGTGCGTTCAAACTAATTAGATTAACGGTGCCCGGACAGATGCTGCACTTACTGTGAGTAGACTTAAATTCAGGACTGATTTACTTTAATGTACACTACCGTTCAAAAGTTTGGGATCACTTAGAAATGTCCTTGTTTTTTTAAAGAAAAGCACATTTTTGGTCCATTGAAACATCAAATTGAATAGAAATACATTGTAGACATTGTTAGTGATTTAAACGACTATTGTATCTGGAAAGGGCGGATTTTTAATGGAATATCTACATGTATGAGCAATAGGACAAGTACATTAGAGACGCCTCACAAGTCCTCAGCTGGCAGCTTCATTAAATAGTACCCGCAAAACACCAGTCTCAATGTCAACAGTGAAGAGGCGACTCTGGGATGCTGGCCTTCTAGGCAGAGTTGCAAAGAAAAAGCCATATCTCAGACTCAGAAAAGATTAAGATGGGCAAAAGAACACAGACACTGGACAGAGGAGCTCTGCCTAGAAGGCCAGCATCCAGGAGTTGCCTCTTCACTGTTGATGTTGAAACTGGTGTTTTACGGGTACTATTTAATGAAGCTGCCAGTTGAGGACTTGTGAGGCGTCTGTTTCTCAGACTAGACACTCTAATGTACTTGTCCTTGTGCTCAATTGTGCACCGGGGCCTCCCACTCCTCTTTCAATTCTGGTTAGGGCCAGTTTGCGCTGTTCTGTGAAGGGAGTAGCACACAGCGTTGTACGAGATCTTCAGTTTCTTGGCAATTCCTTGCATGGAATAGCCTTCATTTCTCAGGACAAAAATAGACTGACAAGTTTCAGAAGAAATTTCTTTATTTCTGACCATGTTGAGCCTGTAATCGAACCAACAAGTGCCGATGCTCCAGATACTCAACTATTCAAAAGAAGGCCAGTTTTATTGCTTATTTAATCAGAATAACAGTTTTCAACTGTGCTAAAATAATCGCAAAAGGGTTTTCTAATGATCAATTAGCCTTTTAAAAAGATAAACTTGTATTAGCTAACACAACGTGCCATTGGAACACATAAGTGATGGTTGCTGATAACGGACCTCCGTACGCCTATGTAGTTATTCCATTAAATATCTGCCGTTTCCAGCTACAATAGTAATTTACAACATTAACAATGTCTACACTGTATTTCTGATCAATTTTATGTTATTCTAATGGACAATTCTTTTTGTTTTTCTTTCAAAAACAAGGACATTTCTAAGTGACCCAAAACGTTTGAACGGTAGTGTACTTCATAGAGTGTGCCATTGAATTTGAATCAGCACATCTGAACTTTAAATTGCTTTCTAAAATAATTTTAAAAAAAAAAGACTTTTAGCTATGACTCAGGAAAGGTACAGTTTGCATTAGACACAATTAGCATAGATCTGATGCTAATGCCATAGACACAGACCGCACTAATGGAAAAATGCAATTATGTTATCAAATATGCAAACGATGACCTCGGGATATGGAAATCCAATAAACATTGAAAGTTATGAGTAGCTATTTAGACTTTTAAAGGTCCCCGAATTTCCAGATTTCTGATGATTTTTTTTTTAACGTTTTGAATGAGGATGTCAATGGAAGGCTTAATTGATTAATATGTCCATAACATGCTGCACAGAAATAAACTTAAAATGAAAAAATCAATTTTGTTAAGGAAATTACATTTGTTTACCCAGAATTAGTCAATAAATATGTGCTAATATCGCTCTCAATTAAGCGTTTACTAGATTTAAGGTATTTCCATCCTGTTCATGGGTGTATGTTGGTGAACAAGTGCATACTGTATATTCACATGAACCTATATATGTTTGTGTACAGCATGTGGGTGAAAGCTTGTTGGGTTTCACATCGTGTCTTCTTTGTGATCCTGACCCACATACCTCTCATACAACCTCATTCCTTAGACAGGGAGCGGCTAGATCTAGCAATGCCTAGCGTCAGCTGATACACTTCCCGCTTTCACCTTCGGTTCTACGGAATCACCTGATGGAACACATCAAGAGTAATCCTTTTCCCGTAGGAATTCCTTGGTCCGGCGAAAAGGGCTCAGCTCGTAGTGGGTGGGGAACGAGGCACATGGCCATTTCAACCAGTCCAAAATAACTCTTGGTGTGTAGCAAGCCAGTCAGATCCAGCCAGGGGCAGCGTTCAATGAGAAACCATAAAAGTCTGGATATAGATGTTTTCAAAGGCTTATAACTGCAAGTGCAACCCACTTCAAGCCGCTCCTTATGAAACCCAGCAACATATGAATGGAGAAAAAAAGATATCTCAACCCAGTCAAGTTCAACTCGGTTTTCTGCCCTATACAGGCAAAATGTGTGACTGGCTGGGAAATAGCAGAGAATGTCTGAAAAATGGGCCTGTATAATGCAAAGATGATAAATAGTCCTGTATACTACACAGATGATAAATAGGCCTGTATACTGCAAAGATGATAAATAGGCCTGTATAATGCAAACATAATACTTTTCTGAAGCATGTGCATACTGTAGGACCAGATCAGCAGAGCGCCGCATATAATCAAATCAAATCACATTTTATTTGTCACGTGCCGAATACAACAGGTGTAGTAGACCTTACAGTGAAATGCTTACTTTACAAGCCCTTAACCAACAATGCTTTGAGAAGTGTTTATTAAAAAAATAGATAAGTAAAGAAAATAGAAGATAGATAGTTCTGTATCTTCTGTTCTTTTGGATTCTCCCTGCTGTCTAAGGGGCCTTTTCTCCTTCTTCTTCTCTCACTTGGGTAAAGGCAGAAAAATACATGTTGCTGGTCTTGGTGTATTGTCCTGTGAACCACTGTCCACTTGCGATGCTAAGAAAGGCATGACGGTTACGTTTCATATTGATAGCGATAACAGCCTTTTATGTGTAATAGAGACTCAGTCAAGGGAAACTGTCCCCTGCTCTTAGTGACACGCTTTAAGACCTCTACATAGTGGATGGGGAAAGCAAATGAAGCGGAAACAAAGGATAAGTGCCGGCATCTCTCAAAACAATCCACACTCCCACCTGCGATATCTCCCCCGACCTTGGTCCTCCATTTTACGACCATTTAAACAACAATTTTCAGTCTTGTGGAGATACTTTGTGCACTGAAACTTTTAGGGAGGAATATGTTGTACTGGTCAGATGGAGACGTTGATTGCAAATGGCAACTCTTATGCTGGAGATGCTACTTGTCTGTATGTGAGTGCACACAAATTTGATAGTCATCCTTTCAGAAAGCTTCTAAAAGCTTAAAATTACACTTTAACTTGGCTTTTGGGATTTGGAATGAAAAGTGCATTTCAAAACACTGCAGTAGTTAGAGAGAGTCTCAGAGATAGAAACCTTATATTCAATATATCCAGCACTACATGTGTGCATACGCCGATTTTATGAGTTCTGTTATAAAATAATGAAAAGGGCCCAAGAAAAGTATTTTTGATGAGTAGTAACATTCTCTTTATTTATTTATTTAATCTTTGACTTTCGAAGATCTTAATGGCCTCCATTAATAAACCACTTCACTAAAGCTGCGTTTACACGGGCAGCCCAAATCTGATCCTTGATGCCTAATTATTGACAACAGATCTGTTCTGATTAGTCAAAAGACCAATATTTGGGCAAAAGATCAGAATTATGCTGCCTGTGTAAATGCAGCCTTGGCGGTAGTAGAAGCCACATCCTCCCCAATGATACTTCCATCATTCAATCTCATCAAGGCCACTTAGTTATCATAAAGATAACCAAATAGGCATGGCGTCATATTGTGCAGAGAAATTGAGTCACCGCAGCACAATTGGCCGTAATGAGCATTATAGGCCTTATTTCTAATCTAATGAGGAGAGCTCGGAATTACCTCAGAATCCCACCGTGACTCATTGGGCTCCATTGTGAGGTGATTGGACAGCGTTGCAGTCTGCAGACGTGTTTGAGGCGTATTAGCTGCAGGCCGACTCAGGGATCTGCAGCAGGATCCATCAGGTCTAATGACTTCACACAGAGGCAGCGGCCTCCAGCATGAACACAGAGGAAGCTGCTATTCATCACCGTGATTTGGGATGATCCCCATAATTGCATGAGAGTCCCGACTAAGGGGACTTTAAGCCAAAGAGGCCGACTGGCTGTCATCTGCATAATAACCCTTTGGTTTTCCCTCCTCTCTGAGAGAATGAGAGAGAATGGTAGCGTCTGAGAATAATGGATGAGTCGGTTGTCATCCGTGGAGCCTGCTATAGTGTAAAAGCATGTGTGTCGTGATGTGTGTTTTGTCCTAAATTTGTATTTTTTAATCCCAGCCCCCCGTCCCCGCAGGAGGTCTTTTGCCTTTTGGTAGGCCGTCATGGTGAATGAAAATGTGTTCTTAACTGACTTGCCTAGTTAAATAAAGGTTAAATAAACAAACATTTAATAATGTCCATGATTTCAGCCTGTCTGTTTTCCAGCTTCCCCGCTGTGTTTGGAAACACAACCAAATTCAACCGCAAAAAGGCTGTGTGTTAACGCTGATTGTTTTGTACAAGTTGAGAGTGAGGCACTGAAGGCCTGAGTAAATTCCTAACCCTGGCACTCATTAGATGAGTGTGTGTGTGTGTGTGTGTGTGTGTGTGTGTGTGTGTGTGTGTGTGTGTGTGTGTGTGTGTGTGTGTGTGTGTGTGTGTGTTTGTGTGTGTGTGTGTGTGTGGTATGTGTGCATGTCGGTATTGCCTACATGCATGTGTGCGTGCGCGCCATTGAGTGTGTGTTCCTGTTAATGTTTGGTGTGTGTTTGTGTGTTTGTCGTGCTTTTGTGGGCCTGTGCAACCCTCCCGTCAAGGTTGTCTTTGCGGATATAATTCTCTGCTGGATGAGGGGCTGACACAAGGTCAGGACCTCCACTGAGACAATGTACAGCACCACCCTTGGTGGAGTCAAACACAAGGATTTAGAACTGCTGAGAAGTGGAGATAGAGAAAAAAAACGATGAAAACATCTCATCTGAAAATACTTGATCTGGAACAGATCAATTGTGCCCAATGAGGGTTAAAGGGCATTTTGTTTCCAACCATAAGGCCTGTGCTTTGTTCCACAAGGCCTCTCAACTAGATACCAACCAATATATCATCCGATTTACTTGAAGAGCATAGAGTATAGATTCCAGAAATATGACACAGGGGTTGCAAATTCTGTTGGTTGCAAATCAATTTGAGGTAAAACATAATTTATGGGGGGGGTCTCTTCCAGCAGCTGACAGGTTACAGTGGCTGAGCATTACTCCAATGTGTCGTTATCTTAAACACCTTCAGGACTCTGTCCACTGGTTGCTTCTTGCCTGCCACTAATGGGGAAAGCCCTCCTATGCGTCAGCTGAGGCACAGGCTCGATCACGGATGGGGACCATACTAGATCCAGTCCAGGGGTTCGCTGGTTCAGCTCGAGTGGCGACTGGACTAACGGTAGTCCCGGGGGTCACTGCGCCACAGGCTGGAAGTGGAACTGCAGGGTCACCTGTGGAGCCGGGAGTGAAGAGGTTCCTGTGTAGCCGTTTAGAGCCTTGCTAGCAGAGTCTCTCTGCGAGCGGTAGGAGGAGCTCCTGCATCAGCCGAGTGATGTCTGAGGCCAGCAATCTGCCACATAAAGGAGTGGAGCCATAAAATCCATGCTGTGGATGGCCTGTGGCTCCCTGAGGCTCCAGAAAGGGGACATAATCTAGCGTGTAGTTGTCTTTATACCCTGGAGCCGTCCTCCTCTGGACTGCAGGCGGGATGTATGGCAAGTCACCTGTGTGCCCTTCTCTGGACGCGGCCACAGTTGTGCTAGCAAAGTCACAAATCCATCTCAAAGGACCATGAAATAGAGTGGCTCTCCAGTTGGGCTCGTCTGTATCCCACTGACACCTTTCCCGGTCAGAAGAATAAGGCAACCTCACAGAGAGTTACACACAGGGAACTTTATTTCCAAAGGACAAATGAGGTGAATGTGGTTCTGTCAGGTGTCCGGCCCCCTAGCAACCACCTGACCCTGGCAACCTGGCAGTGACCAGGTCACAGAGGTCACTGGGAGTTTTGGGGAGCCATTTTATGATCCTTCAGTCCTTCTGGTATGGGTGGGGTGAGGTGTGAGATGTGATTACAGAGGAACAGCACCACAAATACAATATATCTAACCTTATCAACCTATTTTGCACTGTGTCCTGGTGCAGCCCCACGAATGGCTGTCAAGTTGAAAGGAACATCCGTGACTTGGTACCTTTGAGGTCTGTAGAGGCTGGTGGGTGGAGCTATAGGACGACGGGCTCATTGTAATGGTTAAAATGGAATAAATGGAGCAATATCAAACATGTAGAAACCACGTGTTTGACTCTGTTCCATTTATTCCATAGTATTTTCCTCCTATAGCACCTCCCACCAGCCTCTACTGATTGAGATTCTTCTCGTGTTCATGAGAAGGCTGGTATCCTCTCATTTGATCGTAATTGGGCATTTTGGGAAGACATATGGAGGTGTGCCTGTTATTAAATCTGGACTCATAGCTCCTCATTTAACTGTAATTAAGTCACAGCAGATTTCTGGCTCCTCCTGTGGAACTAGATGAAACCACCTTAAGTCTGTAAAGGGATTCATTGATGTCCCAGCTGCCTAACAGAGATAGTGGAAGAGTGCTTTTTCCTATTCTGTCAGGGTTCCATTTTCTATTAGGTTTTCAATACAATATCTGTCTGGCTCTTTATTTGTTAATTAATATAACCTGTTATGATGTTAATATGTATTGCACTATTGCAATTTAACTGTTTTCATAAAAGTTTTAATTTGACCAACTAAATTGTTCGTTTCATGCTTTAATCAGCCATGACCAAGAGCAAAACTATGCAATTAACAAAATTGAAATTATAATGGTTGGATAATATAGAGAAAATAACACTGCATTGCACTTACAAAGCATAATAGGTAATGAGCTAAACTTATTTTATAATTAATTAATTCAGTTCTATGTCACTGGAAGAAATAATTGTCATGACAGCTAAAACAATTGTTTCCACTGTACGTCAGCTTAAATGAACGTACTCTATCCATGATTCATTATTGTCTCCCAAATTCGAACCACAGTGTCTGGATCAACTCCATTCCTTTTTAATTGAACCCTTATTTTCCATGTAAATTCACCGTAAAAAAATACATTTACAGCAACGATTTGGGGAAGAGTTGCATGTGAGAAAAGTGGGGATTGGACAAGCCAAGTGGAAGCTACACTCTTAGAAAAAAAGCTTCCAACGGGTTTATTCGGCTGTCCCCATAGGAGAACCCTTTTTGCTTGTAGGTAGAACCCTTTTTGGTTCTAGGCAGAACTCTTTTGGGTTCCATGTAGAAAACTCTGGAATGGGTTCTATACGGAACCCAAAAGTGTTCTACCTGTAACCAAAAAAGTGTTCTTCAAAGGGTTCTACTATGGGGACACCCAAAGAACCCCTTTAGGATCTAGATATAACCTTTTTTTTCAAAAAATTGTGGGAATGATTTGTGACCATGGTCATATCAGTGCTTCATCCCAATTCGAATGAGGACCTGCTAGTAACCTCAGCAAACAGAAGGCCATTGTCACATGACATCTTCCCAAAGACCTGCCCATTACCGTCAAGTGAGTTGAGACGAGGAGACTTCTAATGGAGTGTTTAACCATAGGGCATTATCAGTTGCACATGGAATTGTAGATAAAGTAGACAGGTAAGACTGGAATCCTATCAGGCAGACCAGGGTTCAAACATAATTTGAAATCTTTCAAATACTGAGTGTTTGCTCGATCCTTCCTGGAATGCCAGGTGGGTGGGGTCTGCCGTTTTGGGACTATTTTATTCGTCCATTGAGCCAGGCAAGCTCAGTCAAGCACAGAAAAAGTCATTGAAAAGAACCATATACATTTTGCGCCCAAGTGTTGTATCAGGAGGTATCTAAACTTCAACGAGTTGATGATGAACCAGGTAGTGTGAAGAGATCTTTATCACTTGGAGGAAGGAATCTAATTACGAATCTAATCTAATGTATGTCACTCACTGCTCTACATATTGAGAGGTTGGAGTCAGGATAAAAAAGACTCATTGTTTTTTTTTTTGTTATTGGCATCACGAACGCGGGTTTACACGATCGGCATGCGTCAAATAGGTGTGTCGGAAGATGTAAAGCTTTGATCTTCAACATGCCTACGGCATACAACATAATCATTTACAGACAAGGTGTTGTTCATTGTGAACTAATGGTACACCTTTGGATGCCTGTAAGGGGAGAGAGATGTCGATGCACTTCGTATGATCATATACCTTGAGGGGTTTGAGGGCCCAGTTAGAACATTGCATTATTGGACGTTACAGTACATTTCATGGTGTAGTGCAGGTATTGAAGTAAAGGCAGAACATGATTCTTCTTGGTAAAGGAGGGAGGAAGGAGGTTGTTAGGATAGAGCAGGATGATTGCCACTCAGAGTACAAATAATGTTATTATATTTTCTCAAAAAGAAGGTCAGAGGTGGTATATGGAATGTGTATGGGGAGCAAGGAGGGACAAACTCCAGTGAAAAACCGTGTAAACTCCTCTGAAAACCTCTCATACTGGAAGCATATGTACCCCCGATGAAACAGATTGCACCCAGCTCCCTCTGATGTGGAGTTAGATTATGACTGTGGCAGGAGTGCGGGTGGCACAGCTTCGGTGGGAAAAGCAGAACATCTAATTTAGTCTGACCAGATCAAAGAGTGACGCACGACGAAAGAGGAAATGGAGAAAGGTGTGGAGATGCAGAGAGAGTGGGCGGGGTCGCTCTATGTTACATCACCAGGCGAAACCTCCCTCCTCCAACATCACTGACTTGTCTCCTCCTTTGGTCTTCACTCCCTCTTTCAACTCTTCCGTCAGTGCTGTAGAGAGGTGAGGTTGCATCCGGAAAAGGCATGAATCCCTAGCGCTACCCACTGTCCTTTTTCCATCCCGAAACTGTCATCGCAGGAATACCAGATCAGAGTATTAAGCTGTCCCGACTGGTTCTACATCAAATGGGTGCACAACGTGTCTATTCTGTTTCTTGGCAGTGTATGAAAGGAGAGTTAACACTGGAAACCCATCTTCCCAGCCAAGTAAACTCAGCCGTTAGCAGACAGGCAGGCGTTGGACAATCCCCACTTCCTCACTGTAATGGAAAATACATATTCAAAGTGAAGATAAAGAATGGCAGAGGAATAGTATATCTAGCCTCCAGATTTAGGCCAGAGTGTGAAACTAGTATTATATTTAATTTCCCTCAAACCCTTAGTTCTCGTAATCTCCAAAAATGTGTTAATTGAATTTATTGAGAAACTCAGCTCTTTTAAAGTTTACTTCAATTCCAAAAGCTTCTGACCAGTTGCGTTTGAACCTCTCTCCCTTCTCATTTTAAATTAACATCACAGAGTAGTTAACCCTTTTTAACTACCTAATCAGGTCTCTCCATTTGAACAATCAGGTTCCACTCCCCCGGACATTCTAGAAAGGAGAAATGATGATGAAGCAGGTTCCTCAGGCAGACTTCTCAGTTCTAAGACGTCAATGTATTGATGAACCTTAAGGAAACTCCAAGGGTAAAATCCCCTCAGAGAGAAGAGATGGAAGAGAGGGGAGAGTGATGGCGGTGTTTGTATTAGTTTCTCCTCCCCAGCGAGAGTTGCTTCGCAGCGTTCTCCCTCAACCACACATGAATAATAAATGCTCGGCCAACATAAACCGACCTCTCCCTTTGTCCGTTACGTCAGACGATGGATCTGTTTCACTGGAGCTCGACCTTGCTCTCCTCGCTCTAAACATTGTAACGTTGACACTTTTGCTAGCCTGCCAAGTCATAGGGTCATAGGGCCCCATCCTGTCATCATAATCCAGCCTACATTTAAACCAACAACTGTTCTACAAACCGTTTCTTGAGAGTGGGATCCGTTAGTCCACGGTTAATTCTGCTGCATGTTGTTTCCGAACTTAACAAATTCCTGTAGCTTCACAGGACATAAAGTGACTGGGTTTAAATTGTATGTTGGGGTTGACTGGTTATCCTGTTGTTCGGTCATAACATTCAAATGGCATGTCGTCTTAATGGTCTTTAAATGTTAAATGTTGGAAAAACTTTTATTTTATCCCTAATATCTGCCCTTGCTGTCTTTCTCAAGTCACTTTGCTTAGACCTGGCCAAGATAGAGCAAAGCAGTTTGACACATACGACAACACAGAGTTACACAAGGAGTAAAACAAACATACAGTCAATAATACAGTAGAAAACAAGTCTATATACAATGTGAGCAAATAAGGTGAGATAAGGGAGGTAAAGGCAGAAAAAAGGCCATGGTGGCAAAGTAAATACAATATAGCAAGTAAAACACTGGAATGGTAGATTTGCAGTGGAAGAATGTGCAAAGTAGAAATAAAAATAATGGGGTGCAAAGGAGCAAAATAAAATAAATAAATACAGTAGGGAAAGAGGTAGTTGTTTGGGTTAAATTATAGATCGGCTATGTACAGGTGCAGTAATCTGTGAGTTGCTCTGACAGCTGGTGCTTAAAGCTAGTGAGGGAGATAAGTGTTTCCAGTTTCAGAGATTTTTGTAGTTCGTTCCAGTCAGTGGCAGCAGAGAACTGGAAGGAGAGGCGGCCAAAGAAATAATTGGTTTTGGGGGTGACCAGAGAGATATACCTGCTGGAGAGCGTGCTACAGGTGGGTGATGCTATGGTGACCAGCGAGCTGAGATAAGGGGGGACTTTATCTAGCAGGGTCTTGAAGATGACCTGGAGCCAGTGGGTTTGGCAACGAGTATGAAGCGAGGGGCAGCCAACGAGAGCATACAGGTTGCAATGGTGGGTAGTATATGGGGATTTAGTGACAAAACGGGTGGCACTGTGATAGACTGCATCCAATTTGTTGAGTAGGGTATTGGAGGCTATTTTGTAAATGACATTGCCGAAGTCGAGGATTGGTAGGATGGTCAGTTTTACAAGGGTATTTTTTGGCAGCATGAGTGAAGGATGCTTTGTTGCGAAATAGGAAGCCAATTCTAGATTTAACTTTCGATTGGAGATGTTTGATGTGGGTCTGGAAGGAGAGTTTACAGTCTAACCAGACACCTAGGTATTTGTAGTTGTCCACGTATTCTAAGTCAGAGCCGTCCAGAGTAGTGATGTTGGACAGGCGGGCAGGTGCAGGCAGCGATCGGTTGAAGAACATGCATTTAGTTTTATTTGTATTTAAGAGCAATTGGAGGCCAAGGAAGGAGAGTTGTATGGCATTAAAGCTTGCCTGGAGGGTTGTTAACACAGTGTCCAAAGAAGGGCCAGAAGTATACAGAATGGTGTCGTCTGCGTAGAGGTGGATCAGAGACTCACCAGCAGCAAGAGCGACATCATTGATGTACACAGAGAAGAGAGTCGACTGCCAGAGGTCCGGACAACAGACCCTCCGATTTGACACACTGAACTCAATCAGAGAAGTAGTTGGTGAACCAGGCGAGGCAATCATTTGAGAAACCAAGGCTGTCGAGTCTGCCGATGAGGATGTGGTGATTGACAGAGTCGAAAGCCTTGGCCAGATCAATGAATACGGCTGCACAGTAATGCTTTTTATTGATTGTGGTTAAGATATCGTTTAGGACCTTGAGCGTGGCTGAGGTGCACCTATGACCAGCTCTGAAACCAGATTGCATAGCAGAGAGGGTATTGTGAGATTCTAAATAGTCGGTAATCTGTTTGTTGACTTGGCTTTCGAACACCTTAGAAAGGCAGGGTAGGGTAGATATAGGTCTGTAGCAGTTTGGGTCAAGTGTCCCCCTCTTTGAAGAGGGGGATGACCGCAGCTGCTTTCCAATCTTTGGGAATCTCAGACGACACAAAAGAGAGGTTGAAAAGGCTAGTAATAGGGGTGGCAACAATTTCGGCAGATAATTTTAGAAAGAAAGGGTCCAGATTGTCTTGCCCGGCTGATTTGTAGGGGTCCAGATTTTGCAGCTCTTTCAGGACATCAGCTGACTGGATTTGGGAGAAGGAGAAATGGGGAATGCTTGGGCGAGTTGCTGTGGGAGGTGCAGTGCTGTTGACCGGGGTAGGGGTAGCCAGGTGGAAAGCATGGCCAGCCGTAGAAAAATGCTTATTGAAATTCTCAATTATAGAGGATTTATCAGTCGTGACAGTGTTTCCTTTCTTCAGTGCAGTGGGCAGCTGGGAGGAGGTGTTCTTATTCTCCATGGACTTTACAGCGTCCCAGAACTTTTTTGAGTTAGTGTTGCAGGAAGCAAATTTCTGCTTGAAAAAGCTAGCCTTGGCTTTTCTAACTGCCTGTGTATATAGGTTACTAGCTTCCCTGAAAAGCTGCATATCACGGGGGCTGTTCGGTGCTAATGCAGAACGCCATAGGATATTTTGTGTTGGTTAAGGGCAGTCAGGTCTGGGGAGAACCAAGGGCTATATCTGTTCCTGGTTCTAAATTTCTTGATTGGGGCATGCTTATTTAAGATGGGTAGGAAGGCATTTAAAAAAAATAACAAGGCATCCTCTACTGACGGGATGAGATCAATATCCTTCCAGGATACCCCGGCCAGGTCGATTAGAAAGGCCTGCTCGCTGAAGTGTTTCAGGGAGCGTTTGACAGTGATGAGTGGGGGTCGTTTGACCGCTGACCCATTACGGATGCAGGCAATGAGGCAGTGATCGCTGAGATCTTGGTTGAAGACAGCAGAGGTGTATTTAGAGGGCAAGTTGGTTAGCAAAGTCGACCTCTTGAGAAGTCCTACGATAGATCCCCTGCCATGTTCTTGCTCACACTGGGTGATAATATCTCAATTCTTCAGACACACGAGAAGAAGACAGTTTCCTGGTTCGGTCCGTCTTTAATATCCTTCTGTGCAGAAGGTTATTCATATCAGAGCCGTGACCCACATCCAGCAGCACGGGGTCTTAGAGGATGTTAATTGGCTTCGGAGATTCATATCCAATCTCGGTAGGTGGCAGTCCACACAGATCAGGAATACATCAAGGCTCCTAATTAAACCATGACTTCAATTCTGGAGATACAGGTCTGTACCACATTGTGGTACTACAGCATTTTGTGATTCAGAAAGGGTTCATTGTCAGGCAAGTATGTATAACTTCTGCATGCGTCCACACACATCAGGATTATATATAGGCTCCTTATTAAAAACATGACTAGGTTTCTGGACTGGAAATACAAGAGTAAAGCACTTTGTCATACTATAACATACTTTTATGATTCAGAGCGGGTTCAATGTCAGGACGGTTTGTATATTTCATTGATGCCTTCATCATTCGTACAGACAGATCAGGAATGAATCAAGGATAATTAGTAAAACAATTTTCAAATAAAATTAAATAAAATCATTGCTACGATTCTGGAGATAGAAGACATTTTCATATTGTAACATACTTTTGTGATTCAGAAGCGCTTCAATATTAGGTAAGTCAGTATAATGTTTCTTCAGAATTCATAATTTCACTGTTCATAACGTCACTTTCACTTAGTAGTCATTCAACTGTCACTTTGTTTTCTCTCCACTTCCCTCAGGTCTTTCTGGTCTGCATAGCAATCACATACCAGGGGGTGGCTGGCTTGTAGCTGCATCATGGCGTTCTGTTATATTTAATTATGCTGGGTCGAGGCAAGGTGAGCTGAAAAATGCTTCAGAGCTGGAGACGTTTCTCGTCAAACTCATCTCAGCGCGTCCGACTCTCCCTGCTAGAACAAAGGGCAGCTAGTGGTCGACGGCAACCTATTCCCTCATAATCAGTTTCTCAATGACTGCTTAGTGTGGAATGAAGGCAGCTGCCCATCTCTGACTATTTTTCCAATGGGATTGACACCATGGTCTGTGGTTATCGCCCGCTATAGAGCCAAAATGAATTCCTAGGGAGAAACCAAAGGAAGAGGCTCTCCAAAGCTACTTCACACACTGTTACACACCACTATTAAAGATCAGAGAATGAATCTTCTCCTTTCTCATCATCTTCAATTGTTCCGGCTACCCTGTCTTCCTTTCCATCTCCTCTAGATCTGCAGGAAAGTCTAAGTGAAGCCGGTGAAGCTGACAACCGTTGATTATCATACTTCCAGGCTGTCAATCAGTTCTCTCGTTGCACAGTGAGGAGTTGATTGCCTTCGTCTTGGGACACTACATAAAAACCCCAGGGAGACATGTATTACTATATTACCGAGAATGTAAACTGCTGCAGATGACTGTGCCTTGTTTTGAAATCAAGTGAGAATTTAAGATGTAAATCTGTTGCTTTGTAAAAAGTGTAAAAGCTGGTGTGGATACTAATTGTTGATTTAAGTCATGTTCAGGTTTACATTAAAGCACAGTAATGGGGAAATGTAAGCTAAACACACTCCCTAACTAGCTTACGTGTGATTACCATAGTTGTAGTATACACTGAGTGTGCAAAAGATGTCAACTGTTAAATCCACTTCAATCAGTGTAGATGAAGGAGATAGGTTAGAAGACAATTAAGACATGGATCGTGTATGTGTGCCATTCGGAGGGTGAATGGGCAAGACAAAATATTTAAATGCCTTTGAACTGGGTATGGTAATAGGTGCCAGGCGCAACGGTTTGAGTGTGCCAAGAACTGCAACACTGCTGGGTTTATCACATTCAACAGTTTCCCATGTGTATCACGAATGGTCCACCACCCGGAGGACATCTACGCATCTTGACATAACTGTGGGAAGCAATGGAGTGAACATGGGCCAGCATTCTTTTTGGTATGCTTTCAACACATTGTAGAGTCCATGCCCCAACGAATTGTGGCTGTTCTGAGGGCTAAAGGAGTTGCAAATGAATATTAGGAAGATTTTCCTAATGTTTTGTACACTCAGTGAATACTCTCTGGATGTGATAATCACATGGTAATCACAAGATTCTGATGTGCGATATCACTACAGTGCCTTGCGAAAGTATTCGGCCCCCTTGAACTTTGCGACCTTTTGCCACATTTCAGGCTTCAAACATAAAGATATAAAACTGTATTTTTTGTGAAGAATCAACAACAAGTGGGACACAATCATGAAGTGGAACGACATTTATTGGTTATTTCAAACTTTTTTAACAAATCAAAAACTGAAAAATTGGGCGTGCAAAATTATTCAGCCCCCTTAAGTTAATACTTTGTAGCGCCACCTTTTGCTGCGATTACAGCTGTAAGTCGCTTGGGGTATGTCTCTATCAGTTTTGCACATCGAGAGACTGACATTTTTTCCCATTCCTCCTTGCAAAACAGCTCGAGCTCAGTGAGGTTGGATGGAGAGCATTTGTGAACAGCAGTTTTCAGTTCTTTCCACAGATTCTCGATTGGATTCAGGTCTGGACTTTTACTTGGCCATTCTAACACCTGGATATGTTTATTTTTGAACCATTCCATTGTAGATTTTGCTTTATGTTTTGGATCATTGTCTTGTTGGAAGACAAATCTCCGTCCCAGTCTCAGGTCTTTTGCAGACTCCATCAGGTTTTCTTCCAGAATGGTCCTGTATTTGGCTCCATCCATCTTCCCATCAATTTTAACCATCTTCCCTGTCCCTGCTGAAGAAAAGCAGGCCCAAACCATGATGCTGCCACCACCATGTTTGACAGTGAGGATGGTGTGTTCAGCTGTGTTGCTTTTACGCCAAACATAACGTTTTGCATTGTTGCCAAAAAGTTCAATTTTGGTTTCATCTGACCAGAGCACCTTCTTCCACATGTTTGGTGTGTCTCCCAGGTGGCTTGTGGCAAACTTTAAACAACACTTTTTATGGATATCTTTAAGAAATGGCTTTCTTCTTGCCACTCATCCTTAAAGGTCAGATTTGTGCAATATACGACTGATTGTTGTCCTATGGACAGAGTCTCCCACCTCAGCTGTAGATCTCTGCAGTTCATCCAGAGTGATCATGGGCCTCTTGGCTGCATCTCTGATCAGTCTTCTCCTTGTATGAGCTGAAAGTTTAGAGGGACGGCCAGGTCTTGGTAGATTTGCAGTGGTCTGATACTCTTTCCATTTCAATATTATCGCTTGCACAGTGCTCCTTGGGATGTTTAAAGCTTGGGAAATCTTTTTGTATCCAAATCAGGCTTTAAACTTCTTCACAACAGTATCTCGGACCTGCCTGGTGTGTTCCTTGTTCTTCATGATGCTCTCTGCGCTTTTGACGGACCTCTGAGACTATCACAGTGCAGGTGCATTTAAACGGAGACTTGATTACACACAGGTGGATTGTATTTATCATCATTAGTCATTTAGGTCAACATTGGATCATTCAGAGATCCTCACTGAACTTCTGGAGAGAGTTTGCTGCACTGAAAGTAAAGGGTCTGAATAATTTTGCACGCCCAATTTTTCAGTTTTTGATTTGTTAAAAAAGTTTGAAATATCCAATAAATGTCGTTCCACTTCATGATTGTGTCCCACTTGTTGTTGATTCTTCATAAAAAAATACAGTTTTATATCTTTATGTTTGAAGCCTGAAATGTGGCAAAAGGTCGCAAAGTTCAAGGGGGCCGAATACTTTCGCAAGGCACTGTATTTCCCTTTTCTCTAGTGACGGAACTATGAAGAGCCACGGACCTTGGTGTCAATCCTATGGAGTTCAGAGAGGGGCAGCTGCTTTTATTCCCTACTAAGCAGTCATTGAAAAACTGATTATGAGGGAATAGACTGGCATCACCCACGAGCTGCCCTTTCTCCTGCTAGGGAGAGTTGGACACTGAGATGAGTTTGACGTGGCACGCCTCCAGCTTCGGAACGTTTTTCAGCTCACCTTCCCTAGACTGACCTTAATTAAATAAGACAGGACGTTATGATACAGCCCCCACCCGCAGATAAACTAGTGCACTGACAGAGACAGAGACAGAGTGTGTGTGCTGGACTGCACTGGTGGACCTTCCGAGTTTCCTGCTCTACTAGAGAAAGAAAGAGAAAGAAGGGGAAACTGAGTAACAGCGGTATGTTGACTCTGTCTCTGTCCACAGAGTCAAACAAATACAATGACAGTCTTTTACAGTGATGTACAGATTTATACACCAATTTACCCCACTTTCCACATTCCTCTGAGTGACAGATGATATTTCACTCATGCATTTCCTCTATTTCAAAGTTCTGACAGTATAAAGACATATACATATTCAGATAATCTTTGGGGAGCTATGCATTTAGAGCACTGTCAAAAGAAACACTTCAGCCAGCAGAAAATCATTGTAAATCATTGTATTTGAACCCCCCGCTGTCTTCTCAGTCGAAATTGGATGTGAATCTCAGAAGCCAATTAACATCTTTTCCGAAGGCGTCCTGCTGTTGTGGGTCATGGCTCTGAAAATCCCTCTACATAGAAGAATATTAAAAAGACAGATTGATCAAGAACCAGGAAGTGGTAGGAAAATGTGACTCGTTTCAGGAAGCTAGGCATATGTCGCACGTCACTACTTCACAGGAGAGGCATTTGAATGTACATATATATTGTATGCCATCTGTAAATACGAACAAAATTGTTCAATTACAAGCCTAGTTGGTTGGGCCACTAGGCTCAAGTTAGACAGGTGTGTCTGGGGTGATTACGGGCATCTATTGTGTTTCATGAACATATGTACATGTCTAGACAATAATGACCCATCCACTTAGCCAGATGTAGCTATGGAGTGGTTAATTAATTTCTTTCACATGACCCATCAATTTAGACAAGTGAGTCTGGGTAAGCATCATCTAGTAATTATAAATATTTTAAAATTGTTAAGGTTTTCTTCCGGTGAAGGAGAGGCGGACCAAAATGCAGCGTGGTTATTTTGATTCATGTTTAATAAAAAGATAAACACGAACAATACAAACAATAACCGTAACGTGAAAACCTAAACAGCCTTATCTGGTGCAAACAAACACTGAGACAGGAACAATCACCCACGAAACACTCAAAGAATATGGCTGCCTAAATATGGTTCCCAATCAGAGACAACGATAAACACCTGCCTCTGATTGAGAACCACTCTAGGCAACCATAGACTTACCTAGACAACTCTACTATACCACAATCCCATAACCTACAAAAACCCCAAGACAAAACATACCACATAAATAACCCATTTCACACCCTGGCCTGACCAAAATAATAAAGAAAACACAAAATACTAAGACCAGGGCGTGACAAAAATATTTTTATCTGGACCATATCACCTCCACCCTACCTGACACCCTAGACCCACTCCAATTTGCTTACCGCCCAAATAGGTCCACAGACGATGCAATCTCAACCACACTGCACACTGCCCTAACCCATCTGGACAAGAGGAATACCTATGTGAGAATGCTGTTCATTGACTACAGCTCGGCATTCAACACCATAGTACCCTCCAAGCTCGTCATCAAGCTTGAGACCCTGGGTCTCGAACCCCCGCCCTGTGCAACTGGGTACTGGACTTCCTGACGGGCCGCCCCCAGGTGGTGAGGGTAGGCAACAACATCTCCTCCCCGCTGATCCTCAACACTGGGGCCCCACAAGGGTGCGTTATGAGCCATCTCCTATACTCCCTGTTCACCCACGACTGCGTGGCCCCGCACGCCTCC
This sequence comes from Oncorhynchus mykiss, assembly GCF_013265735.2. Lineage (NCBI taxonomy): Eukaryota > Metazoa > Chordata > Actinopteri > Salmoniformes > Salmonidae > Oncorhynchus > Oncorhynchus mykiss. The sequence continues at coordinate 59,975,345 of NC_048574.1, read as the reverse complement.
AACTCAATCATCAAGTTTGCGGACGACACAACAGTGGTAGGCTTGATTACCAACAACGACGAGACGGACTACAGGGAGGAGGTGAGGGCCCTCGGAGTGTGGTGTCAGGAAAATAACCTCACACTCAACGTCAACAAAACTAAGGAGATGATTGTGGACTTCAGGAAACAGCAGAGGGAACACCCCCCTATCCACATCGATGGAACAGTAGTGGAGAGGGTAGCAAGTTTTAAGTTCCTCGGCATACACATCACAGACAAAGTGAATTGGTCCACTCACACAGACAGCATTGTGAAGAAGGCGCAGCAGCGCCTCTTCAACCTCAGGAGGCTGAAGAAATTCGGCTTGTCACCAAAAGCACTCACAAACTTCTACAGATGCACAATCGAGAGCATCCTGGCGGGCTGTATCACCGCCTGGTACGGCAACTGCTCCGCCCTCAACCGTAAGGCTCTCCAGAGGGTAGTGAGGTCTGCACAACGCATCACCGGGGGCAAACTACCTGCCCTCCAGGACACCTACACCACCCGATGTCACAGGAAGGCCATAAAGATCATCAAGGACATCAACCACCCGAGCCACTGCCTGTTCACCCCGCTATCATCCAGAAGGCGAGGTCAGTACAGGTGCATCAAAGCTGGGACCGAGAGACTGAAAAACAGCTTCTATCTCAAGGCCATCAGACTGTTAAACAGCCACCACTAACATTGAGTGGCTGCTGCCAACACACTGACACTGACTCAACTCCAGCCACTTTAATAATGGGAATTGATGGGAAATGATGTAAATATATCACTAGCCACTTTAAACAATGCTACCTTATATAAATGTTACTTACTCTACATTATTCATCTCATATGCATACGTATATACTGTACTCTATATCATCGACTGTATCCTTATGTAATTCATGTATCACTAGCCACTTTAACTATGCCACTTTGTTTACATACTCATCTCATATGTATATACTGTACTCGATACCATCTACTGTATCTGCCTATGCTGCTCTGTACCATCACTCATTCATATATCCTTATGTACATATTCTTTATCCCCTCACACTGTGTACAAGACAGTAGTTTTGGAATTGTTAGTTAGATTACTTGTTGGTTATTACTGCATTGTCGGAACTAGAAGCACAAGCATTTCGCTACACTTGCATTAACATCTGCTAACCATGTGTATGTGACAAATAAAATTTGATTTGATTTTGTTTTTGATACTGCAACTATGCCCATATGCAAAGCCCATTCCACTGTACCATTTACATCTTCGGTATCCTGTGCATGTGACAAATAAACTTAGATTGTATTTGATATAGTTTGTGTTTACATGACCTGCACCAATGTCAGATTAGGATATACTGTAGGAGAGGACTAGATAAAGTGTATTTTTACCTGGAGTTTTTCCTTATTGTAGACTACTACTTTTAACACTTTCAGTCTTGAAATCTTAGGTTGTTTACCACAATAATCACTCTGTTTAGCACATAGCCTCATGTGAATCCTTAAAGAGGTGGGAGGGGGCTAAGGCTTAACATGGTGTGAACAATGCTGAATGGGTATAGACAAAGAAGAGCACTCCAGTAGGTGTACCAAATGATTCAAGGGACATTTTCTCAGAAGAAAGTTACAAGTTTATCCACTTTCAAAGCAGAATTACTTACCCATTGTTCCTCAACGGTATATAACATGTTCTAGCTCTGAGTCTGTACTTTTATCCAGTGTAAAAAACACATTTTTAAATTTTGCTACATAGAACCGAATCCAGGTGGTGGGTCACAAATGTCCCCTGCGCACGCCTGTCAGTGACTGAAGAAGTGAACGATTGTCATTATTACCCAGCGTGACCAAGAATGGTCAAGAATTTGTCAAAGAACTTTAATAACTTTTCTGGAAAAGTACCTCTCTCACGACCATGACAAAGCAAACTAGAAGGAAGAAGGTTGTACTGACATAAAAGACACGCACATTAAAAAATACTATAGTTCCCTATGGTCTAAATACTGTAGAATTACAATATTCATATACTATAGTATTAACTGTTTGTTTTCGCAGACATAACTGTAGTATACTGTAGTATTTACTGTAGTGTTTTTGAAGAATTTACTGTCTGTTTTTTTTCTGGACATTACTGTAGTATTCACTAAAGTGTTTTTGTTTTATTATCTTTGACATAGAAGCGGGGGCTTTCTCGTTGGGGAAACCTACTGGATAAATACTAAAAGAGCAAATTATCCATAAGATGTAAGTAGGACTGGGGTCTGAACTGAGGTCAGAGCTTCTGCTCTTTTCTATAAGCTGTAAATAGGTACGTAAGTAAAGAGCAGGGATAGCTCAGGGATTCCTGCCCTTTTCTACATCTCTTCTCAGTGTGTCTGTCCAGTCAAGGGTGAGGTTTGTTTAAGGGACAAGTGGGATGGGGGTTGGAGTTCTCCTTTTATCTTCTGCGACTTGATTTCAGATAAAACAAACTTTATTGGATAATTAAATGTAGCCTACAGAAAAATGTAAAATTAAAAAAAATTAAAAGAGGAGGGAGGGGTTTGGTAGGGGATACAAACCCAGTTTAGGTTTGGAGGGTAGGATACAGATCTAGTTTAAAGTATTTCTATAAAAAAAAATATAACATTAGGGGATGGAAACGTGCTCTTCAGCCTCCTAACACCAAGCCTCCTGAAGTTCTCCCCAGCCTGGTGGTTCCTGTGGCAGCCCCACGCACCAGGCTGTCTCTCTGTCTCCTCCCTGCAGGTGGTCCTGTCTGTCCGGCGCCGCTGCCGGAGCCTCCCGCCTGTCCGGCGCCGCTGCCGGAGCCTCCCGCCTGTCCGGCGCCGCTGCCGGAGCCTCCCGCCTGTCCGGCGCCGCTGCCGGAGCCTCCCGCCTGTCCGGCGCCGCTGCCGCCCCTCTGTCCCGAGCAGCCGCCCCTCTGTCCCGAGCAGCCGCCCCTCTGTCCCGAGCAGCCGCCCCTCTGTCCCGAGCAGCCGCCCCTCTGTCCCGAGCAGCCGCCCCTCTGTCCCGAGCAGCCGCCCCTCTGTCCCGAGCAGCCCCTCTGTCCAGTGGGGTCATTGAGAGGGGTGGCCATGGTGAGAAAGCCACGGAGGCGGACAATAAGGCGGACTAAGACAATGGTGAAGTGGGGTCCGCGTCCCGCGCCAGAGCCGCCACCGCGGACAGACGCCCACCCAGACCCTCCCCTATAGGTCAAGGTTTTGCGGCCGGAGTCCGCACCTTTGGGGGGGGGGTACTGTCACGTTCTGACTTATTTCCTTTGTTTTTGTATTTAGTTAGTATGGTCGGGTGAGTTGGGTGGGCAGTCTGTTTGATTTTCTATGATTTGGGGATTTCTATGTTTGGGCCAAGTATGGTTCTCAATCAGAGGCAGGTGTCATTAGTTGTCTCTGATTGAGAATCATACTTAGGTAGCCTGGGTTGCACTGTTTGTTTGTGGGTGATTGTCTATGTCAGTGGCTTGTGTCAGCACAGGTCTCATTTTGTAGCTTCACGGTCGTATTTAGTTAGTTTTTTTGTTACTCTTTTGTATAGTGTTCAGTGTTCTCTTTTTTTAAATTCACTATGAACACATACCACGCCGCATATTGGTCCTCTGATCCTTCTCGCCTCTCCTCTTCAGATGAAGAGGAGGAAGGCCGTGACACTTACCATTCTGCTAATCTCATGCACGTTTTTGATCGGGTCAAACAATTAACACTGAAAAGCTCTCAATCTCTCTATTTTTTCCCATCTTTTGTTTAGTTAGTTTTTCTTTGTCTATTTAGTAAGTTATCATCTCATCAATTGCCACTGAAAGAAATAGGTATTTGACAAATATTTGTCACTGTTTTCATTGACGAAAATAAAAGTAGTCCTCTAAATAGTGAAATATATTTTCACTATCTGCTCTGGAAGATGTCGAGAAGCTGCAGGAGGACTTTGCACCTGTCTGCCATGATGTTCAGCTGAATCTGCAGCGACGGAATCAGTGTCACTACTCCCGCCGAAGTCGGTCCCTCTCCTTGTTCGGGCGGCATTCGGCGGTCGACGTCACCGGTCTTCTAGCCATCGCAGCTCCACCTTTCATTTTCCTTTGTCTTGTTAGTCCACACACCTGGTTTACATCCCCTCATTACTCTACGTGTATATTATCCTCTGTTCCCCCCCATGTCTGTGTGTGGTATTGTTCTTTCGTTACGTGTGTGACGCTACAGGCTTGTTTTGCGCCGGGTTTTGTGTTAACCTGTGGATTTGTACCATTTTGTGTGATTTGTGCGCTCGCTTTTTTCCTTGGGCCGGAGTGTTGTGACAGAATGTTGTGATGCAGTTGCGTCTGGCTGTTTTCCTCTGCCTGAATAAATTGTGCCTGTTCACTCATCTCTGCTCTCCTGCACCTGATTTCCTTCGACCAGTTGCACACACTCTGACCATTAGCTCTTGGTCTTGTAGCATCTCATGGAGTTTCTCTACAGACTGTGGTGCACATCGGCCACACACCTGTAAATGATACAGAATTAAAAAGAGGAACATAGGAAACATGACTCATACTCACTGTGAAATGACATCACAGCTTTCTGCATAATTACAATGATATAAATGACTTAAGCAATTGTAGAATGCGCGTAGATTTAAATCATACCTGTATTTCGATCTCTACGAACCCCTTGTAGAGGCCAAACTGCTCTGAGTGGTACCGCACTGCTGAGAACCATGAGTTCCAGAATGTTGCACATGAAGAGGGAGCCACAGTCGCTCTCTTCCACCCTGGCAGTTTGGTGGTGAGGATGGTAAGGTATCTTCTTTTGCGTGCCCCTGCCTGGTAAAACATCTGCGAAGAAACTTAGCATGAGTGCGTTCAGCTGATCAAAAGCTTTGTGGAAAGCACTCCCTATCGGATTCATGATGTGAGCCATGTATGCTATGTGCAGGGAGTTGGGGAACAATGATTGAAGTGTCGCTTTGTAGGCTTTCCTCGTGTACTCTCTGTGTCAAAGACAATGACATCATCATTGGAGATATTGTAGTCTTGTTGACATTTCCCCACCGCCATGGAAACTGTTGAATGGGTTGCACTGCTCCAGAAACACTGTCTCTGCGAGGTAGAATTCTCCCCGAGGTGTCCTTTTCAAGTGGTGCCATGAGGATGTTTAGTACATATGTTCCTACAACATTTGGAGTTTCATCAAAAATGACTGTCACTAGTTTCCCTGCAAGATGTTGCTTGAGTTCTTCCCTCACCTTCAGGTAGACATCACCCAAGTACTTGTCCTGTAGCTGGTGGCACCTCAATTGATGACTTTCTCCTTCAGAAACTGCCTCATTGGGGGGGATCACTTTTGGGAAAGGGGGCATGTTGACATGCTGTGCAAGTGCGTAGCCAATCTTCGCAGATCTGAAAAGTAACAATTGCACCAATTAATTTGACAAAAAAACATAGATCCGGGGGTGTCATAATCCACTCACACATTCACTCACACACACTTCTCCTCTCCATCAGGCATGGGGCTTACTATCAACATGAGATGCACCTCCCATTCCCACTCACACTCTCTCTCAAATCAATGAAACTCAAGGCACTTTATTGGCATAGGAAACAAATAAATGGTTATAGTACAAAAGGGAAAATAAATCAACATAAATATGGGTTGTATTTAAAATTGTGTTTGTTCTTCCCTGGTTGACCTTTTCTTGTAGCAACAGGTCACAAATATTGCTGCTGTGATTGCACACTGTGTTATTTCACCCAATAGATATGGGAGTTTATCAAAATCGGGTTTGTTTTCTAATTCTTTGTGGGTCTGTGCAATCTGAGGGAAATACAGTGCCTTGCGAAAGTATTCGGCCCCCTTGAAATTTGCGACCTTTTGCCACATTTCAGGCTTCAAACATAAAGATATAAAACTGTATTTTTTTGTGAAGAATCAACAACAAGTGGGACACAATCATGAAGTGGAACGACATTTATTGGATATTTCAAACTTTTTTAACAAATCAAAAACTGAAAAATTGGGCGTGCAAAATTATTCAGCCCCCTTAAGTTAATACTTTGTAGCGCCACCTTTTGCTGCGATTACAGCTGTAAGTCGCTTGGTGTATGTCTCTATCAGTTTTGCACATCGAGAGACTGACATTTCTTCCCATTCCTCCTTGCAAAACAGCTCGAGCTCAGTGAGGTTGGATGGAGAGCATTTGTGAACAGCAGTTTTCAGTTCTTTCCACAGATTCTCGATTGGATTCAGGTCTGGACTTTGACTTGGCCATTCTAACACCTGGATATGTTCATTTTTGAACCATTCCATTGTAGATTTTGCTTTATGTTTTGGATCATTGTCTTGTTGGAAGACAAATCTCCGTCCCAGTCTCAGGTCTTTTGCAGACTCCATCAGGTTTTCTTCCAGAATGGTCCTGTATTTGGCTCCATCCATCTTCCCATCAATTTTAACCATCTTCCCTGTCCCTGCTGAAGAAAAGCAGGTCCAAACCATGATGCTGCCACCACCATGTTTGACAGTGGGGATGGTGTGTTCAGCTGTGTTGCTTTTACGCCAAACATAACGTTTTGCATTGTTGCCAAAAAGTTCAATTTTGGTTTCATCTGACCAGAGCACCTTCTTCCACATGTTTGGTGTGTCTCCCAGGTGGCTTGTGGCAAACTTGAAACTATACTTTTTATGGATATCTTTAAGAAATGGCTTTCTTGCCACTCTTCCATAAAGGCCAGATTTGTGCAATATACGACTGATTGTTGTCCTATGGACAGAGTCTCCCACCTCAGCTGTAGATCTCTGCAGTTCATCCAGAGTGATCATGGGCCTCTTGGCTGCATCTCTGATCAGTCTTCTCCTTGTATGAGCTGAAAGTTTAGAGGGACGGCCAGGTCTTGGTAGATTTGCAGTGGTCTGATACTCCTTCCATTTCAATAATATCGCTTGCACAGTGCTCCTTGGGATGTTTAAAGCTTGGGAAATCTTTTTGTATCCAAATCCGGCTTTAAACTTCTTCACAACAGTATCTCGGACCTGCCTGGTGTGTTCCTTGTTCTTCATGATGCTCTCTGCGCTTTTAACGGACCTCTGAGACTATCACAGTGCAGGTGCATTTATACGGAGACTTGATTACACACAGGTGGATTGTATTTATCATCATTAGTCATTTAGGTCAACATTGGATCATTCAGAGATCCTCACTGAACTTCTGGAGAGAGTTTGCTGCACTGAAAGTAAAGGGGCTGAATAATTTTGCACGCCCAATTTTTCAGTTTTTGATTTGTTAAAAAAGTTTGAAATATCCAATAAATGTCGTTCCACTTCATGATTGTGTCCCACTTGTTGATTCTTCACAAAAAAATACAGTTTTATATCTTTATGTTTGAAGCCTGAAATGTGGCAAAAGGTCGCAAAGTTCAAGGGGGCCGAATACTTTCGCAAGGCACTGTATGTGTCTCAATTATGGTCATACATTTGGCAAAGTGCAGCTCAGTTTCCACCTCATTTAGTGGGCAGTGTGCTCTTAAGAGCCAGGTCTGCCTACGGCAGCCTTTCTCAATAGCAGGGCTATGCTCACTGAGTCTGTACATAGTCAAAGTTTTCCTTAAGTTGGATGCTGTACACGGAGGATATTTTGGTGTTGGTCCCATTTAGTGAATTATTGGTTGGTGAGCGGATTCCAGACCTCACAACCATAAAGGACAATGGATTCTATAACTGAATCAAGTATTTTTAGCCAGATCTTAATTGGCATGCCAAATTGTATGTTCCTTTTGACGACATAGAAGGCCTTTCTTGCCTTGTCTCTCTCTCTCTCGCTCAAAAATCAACAACAAATAGATTCAAAGCTGATCAATTTCGCTTTCAATTTGAGGATCAATATTTATTTCGCATAAATTGTCTTCAAAATACTTGAGATTGTGATTTGTCAGGGAGATGAGTTCAACAGTCCACCTCAACCTCCCTCGTGACTCGTCTGTGTAGTAAAATAATTCTAGATGTTTAGGAACTGACTGGAAATAAGAGCGTCTCCCAGGCAGGGACAGACTGGGACCGAAACAGGCCCGCACATTTCTAACACCAGCCCATTTGTTTCCCCGAGGCCCCCACACCGGCCCTTTTATCCCCTCAAGGCTCCCATTATGACATTATTAGCCTAATAATGATATTTCTGCTAAAAAAATAATAATAATTTAAAAAAAAGTTAGACCGGCCCATCTGACATTTGCCCTAACTGCCTTATGGCCAGTCTGTTTCTGCTCCCAGGTACTAGTTGCAGAAAGTCGAGATACAAAAAAAGTAAAAAAAAACATATGTTTCTCATTATATGATGCATCCCTACAGCAGGGCCATAGACACTGTTAGATAACATTTTTAGCCTGTGACCTGGCCCTTGTGGAGTGGATCATTTTCGAGCAAAAACATCACAGCCCATATATATCTGAATGATATGCATCTCATTAGTTGTAATTACTTTATGTCAGAAGCTTCGGGAAAACACATTCTGTTTGACATCAGTGTCAACATTTACTTAATGAGTTTGATAATTAGCCTCTTCTTGTTTGCGAGTAGGCATGACATTGAGTGCGGGATTTTTTTCAACTTCATGGTATCTGTTTAATTTGCATGTATTATATATGGATGTTAGGTAAAAACAATGATGTGATGGTAGTGATGATAGTCTCTCAAATTCGTTCTGTAATTTGTGGGAAAGGGTTACACTTGTATAATCAGTGATTTGTGTACATATATTTTCACATCAAACATAGCGTACACACTTAAACACACACCAGTATATACATTCACATTGTTGTAAGTATAAATCATATAAGTACATACAACAAAAGCACATGTGGGTCTATCTATCTCTTTGCTTTGTTTGTTAGCATCTAGCATTGTTAGCATCTAGTCACAGAAACGTGATTACCTCACACGGCAACAGCGCCTGCGGGAAGGTCACCCACCAGTCAAGTGATCCATCATTTGGTGCAACAGAAGAAGACTGGGTTTATGTTGGCTTGGTATTTATTATTCATGCACCGTTTATGAGAATGGCCTGCGAGAGGAGAGGAGAAGAATATAAAGCCTTCCATCACTCTCACTCATCCCTCTCTCTTCCTCTATCAGTTCTCTCTGAGGGGATTTTACCCTTGGAGTTGCCTTTAGGTTCATCAATACATTGACATCCTAGAACTGAGAATTCTCCCTGAGAAACCTGCTTCCTCCTCGTTTCTTCTTTCGGGCATTTCCTGACTGTTTGAATGGGGAGAAGGAATTAGGTAGTTTACAAGGGGTTAGTGCTCTGTTAACTGGATTTAAAAGAAGAGAAGAGTGGTTCAAATGCATCTGGTCAGAAACAGTTTTGAATAGAGTTTAATGTTTTAAAAGCTGTGTCTCACAGTAAGTTCAATTAACACATTTTCAGAGATTACACGAATCAGTGTTTGAGGGATGCTGGATATACTATTTCCATTACAGCGAGGGAGTGAGATCAGCCGACCCCTGCCTGTCTGCTAACTGCTGAGTTCACTTGGCTGGGAAGATGGGTTTCCGGTGTTAGCTCTCCTTTCATACACTGCCAAGAAACAGAATAGACACGTTGTGCACCAGTTTGCTGTACAACCTGTCTGGACAGCTTAATATTCAAATCTGGAATTTCTGAGATGACAGTATCGGTATGAAAAAGGACAGTGGGTAGCGCCAGTTATTCATCCCTTTTCTGGATGCAACCTCACCTCTCTACATCACCGACGGAAGAGTTGAAAGAGGGAGTGAAGACCAAAGGAGGAGAGAAGTCAGTGTAGTTGGAATAGGGAGGTTTCGCCTGGTGATGTAACAGAGCGACCCCGCCCACTCTCTCTGCATCTCCACACCTTTCTCCATTTCCTCTTTCGTCGTGCGTCACTCTTTGATCTGGTCAGACTAAATTAGATGTTCTGCTTTTCCCACCGAAGCTGTGCCACCCGCACTCCTGCCACAGCCATAATCTAACTCCACATCAGAGGGAGCTGGGTGCAATCTGAGCTTCATCAGAGGGTAGGCCTACATGTGCTTCAGTTTCTGAGAATCTGTTGTTTTGGTCCCTGTAGTTTTGGGGAAATTGTAGGATGACTAGGGACACTTACACTAATGTAAGAGGAGATACAATGTGGATGAAAGATGTGGAGCGGATGTGAACCAGCTAATTAGAACTAGGTAGCATCAGGCTTTCACGTCTGGAGCCGTAAAATAGCTCGACCATCATGAGTCACAGGTATTGTCTGGGACGCAGGGTGCATTGTGGGTACACAATCCCGGAGTGGTTAGTTTGGAGAAGGACACCCTCGGCACAAAAAAGCGCACACAGACACTTCCAACATTACCAGGTGTCTGTTTGTCTCTTGCAATTCAAAACTAGACCGTGAAGGATAGCATCCTATTCATGATGTTATACCTGACTCTCTCTAATCTTGGGAGTTTGATGTCCATAGACCCTGTGTACTATTAACTCCATTTAATTTGCACCGAGGGGAACTTTTACGTACACCCAAACTATCTCCCCCTGACCCCCCACCCCCCCTTACAAGGAGTCAAGGTTGTTCTGCTTTAGTATTGCGATAATGCAGCTGGACCATGAAATGTGACATCCTCTTACTGTTGGAGCTTTAACCGACCTTCACATCCCCCAGGGGGTTGACATTATCCTTTTACCATTTGCATATCTCCAAGAACAGAGGGAAAAAATACACATATTTCTGTCTGAGATCATGGTCCGTCCCTTATTCAACCAAGGAAGAAAAGAGATGTCCCTGAACAGAATGATCATCTTAACACTCCTCTTCATCTGAAGACGCTCCACTTTGAGCATTCTCTTTGAATATAAATTTCATTTGAAGCCGTGTATTTTCTGTACAGCTAATTGAAACACTCTCTCCACCCAGACCAGGAAGTGTGAATTATGGAGAGCCTTGAGAGCCATAATAAAGGAAGACCTCTGAAACCTGACGAGTGATTGACGTATCAAGGTCAGCTACTGTACCGCTTCGCAGCCCTTAACCTGCAACTCCAAGGCTGTCCCGAATGGCACCCTATTCCCTATATAGTGCATTACTGTTGAACAGAGCCCTATGGGACCTGGACTAAAGTAGTGCAATATATATTGGGAATAGAGTGCCATTTAGTACGCATCGCCAGACTACAGATAAGGCTTGGAGGAATGGAGGGATTCCCACACCAAAAAAAAAGAACCGTCACAATATTCTCAGTTTCTCTACATTTTCGCCATCTGGTAATGGGCAGACATCACGTCACTTTATTGTTGCTTTTTTTTGTGCTGAAGTCACTGTCTCTCTCCCGTCTGTTAAAATATAGTCCCTGTTTCCTAGATGCGGTCATTGTTACATTTCACGGCCCCTTTCTCAATTCTCGTGACAAATATACTAGGGGATTATTTCAATATGAAATAATGTCCCAAAGTTCTGCAAGAGCACCTCAATTATGTTCCTCTTTGGTGAATTTGCTCTCTATCCATCTACCGTATCCATCCATCAACATCAAAATGGAGGAGTCATACCAAGGGTAATAGGTATCTGTCCAAGTGCCTGCCTGATTGTTAAAATGCTCATTTATTTAATTCAGTTGCTGCCACTAACTGAGGTGTGTGTGAGCCAACCAGGAATCTGCTGAGTTAGCTATTCCCCAAAATTACATGTTGTTTGGTTGAGGCCTTTGGCTTGTTCTATCCTGCCATGAATGCTTTTAGGTTTGTGGTGAAGATGCTTGAAATTGTTATCACTGCAAATTCCACATCCCATCCCATATACACACTCACTCACTCACGACACTTCCACACACATTCACATACACTACATATGCACACACACGCATAACGACACAACAAAAAACACACATTCGGAAAGTAATCAGACCAGTTGACTTTTTCCACATTTTGTTACATTGCAGCCTTATTCTAAAATGTATTTTAAAAAAAATATTTCTCATCAATCTACACACACATCAATCTACACAATAGTTTTTAGAAATGTTTGCAAATGTTTAAAAAAATATATATTTTTATAACACATTTACGTAAGGATTCAGACCCTTTTCTCAGTACTTCATTGAAGGACCTATGTAGGATATTACAGCCTAGATTATTCCCGAGTAGGATGCTACAAGCTTGGCACACCTGTATTTGGGGAGTTTCTCCCATTCTTCTCTGCAGATCCTCTCAGGTTGATCAGTAGCATTGTTGCACAACTATTTTCAGGTCTCACCAGAGATGTTCAATCGTATTCAAGTCCGGGCTCTGGCAGGGCCACTCAAGGACATTGAGATTTGTCCTGAAGCCACTCCTGCGTTGTTTTGGCTGTGCGCTTAAAGTCTTTTCCCTGTTGGAAGGTGACCCTTCGCCCTAGTCTGAGGTCCTGAAACATTCATGGTATTTAGCTTGCTGTTGCTGGCTAAATTGTCAAGGGATATAAACTTTGGGTTTGTTATTTTACATGAAATGTAGAAGGTCCTTTGTAGAATTTTTACTCATTTTGAGTCACACAATCGTGTGTTCTCTACTCCGACAATTCATCCACAGATAAAAGGGGAAACCTAGTTTGTTTCTAGTAATCTCTCCTCCTTCAAGTCTTCTTCTTCTTCTTTTTCTGTGGACTTTATATGGCGGTTGGCAACCAACTTTAAGGTGCATTACCACCACCAACTGGACTGGAGTGTGGACCTCAGTTCACATTTCATCACACACAAGGGTATATTTCTGTCTGTAATAAAGCTCTTTTTTGGGGGGAAAAAATAATTCTGATTGGCTGTGCCTGGCTCTCCAGTGGGTGGGCCTGGCTGACAACTCGGTGGGCCCAGTCATGTGAAATCCATAGCTTAGGGCCTAATTATTTCATTTCAATTGACTGATTTCCTTAAATGAACTGTAACTCAGTAAAATCTTTGAAATTGTTGCATGTTGCATTTATATTTTTGTTCAGTACAGTTTCACCGGAGGACTCAGAAATCTGCTGTGACTTAATTACAGTTAAATGAGGAGCTATGAGTCCATATTTACACATTGTTGGTGCACACCTCCATATGCACTGACAAAATGGTACAAGGAAGATAAATGTAGGTGCAATCTTATCCACATTGTTAAGGAGATGTCATTTTAACATTGGAGAAAAGTCTGAACATTTCTGTGATTCACATATAGGTCTTATACCTGGGTAACTAGTGTAATGACCTATGTAACTATTACATAATAAGCTAGTAAGCACATGGAGTTATTAAGATGTACATGACACAATATACTCTGTGTTCCTGTCAATACCGTTAAAGCCAGGCAATATTATAGGTCCGGACGACAGTACTTCATGTCTTCAGGAAGGTGACAAGCCTAATTCTAGCATTTTCCCGTAGAGGTAAAAAAACAGCCTGTCCACGAAACCTACCAGTAGCACATATACATGTTCCCCTTCTTGGAAGTCAGAGGTAGCAGTGGTGAGTAATATACAATTATCTGCACTTCCACACCTAATGCAATGTCATTACATATCATTCCCTTGCAGTTAGGGCTTTGACAGCACAAAGTAACACCAGCGTGATGAAAGAGATGGAAGAATACCAGAAAGAACACAGGAGAGGATCTATTTGTTGGTGCCTCCTGGTAAAGAGCTCTGCAGAGGAGAGAGAAAGGAAAAGAACAGATGCGACCTCGGGTAGGAGGTAAGCAGGGGAGGAGGGCGGTGGTGGTGATAACACAGGGACATCTTGGTCCTGCTCCAGGTCACTGCAGATGGACGATGGAACAAGGGATGATCCGGCACAACGAGGAGCCAATCAGACCTGAGCAGACTGCAGGGTTCCAGCCCTCCGCAGGGATGTTATCAGTGATGGACACTTCAACGTCAGAGCTGGATTAGAACAATACATATTGGGACACATCTAACGACAGTGCAAAAGTGGGTCGATATTGTCAGAATATAGGGTGTGACTGTCATTTTCGGACAGCTTAATTCAAAACCCTACTTAGTCAGGCCCTGTGTTTACTCGGATAAAATGTTTAGTACTGAATGTTGGTTCATGGTATCAACTAAAGGCTCCCGAATGGCGCTGCGGTCTAAGGCACTGCATCTCAGTGCAAGAGGTGTCACTGCATTCCCTGGTTCAAATCCATGCTGCATCACATCTGGCTGTGATTGAGAGTCCCATAGGGTAGCACACAATTGGCACAGCGTTGGCTGGGGTAGGCCGTCATAGTAAATACAAAGTTGTTGTTAACTGACTTGCCTAGTTAAATAAAGGGGATGCTGTATCAGGAACCATTTCCTTTTGTGTGCGGATTTGATTTACCACATAATCTCTGTTTTATCTAGCCTACTTGGTTGACTGTTGGTGGAGAATAAGCACAATTAACTGCATAGGCCAACATTCACTGAAATTAATGAGGATGCCACTGTGAGACATGCAAATGGAGAATGACCTCTGAATGATGGCGGCGCGGAGACGGAACACACACATCACATTCATCATGTGCGAGAGTTCATTTGCATATCTTTATTGGCTGTATTTGTCAAACCGGTAGAATCCATAACTTCGATGTGACGCTGCATTCTTTAATAATGGTCTACACGGGGTGGAATATTTCATGAGCACAGACGTCTCCGAAGGCCTCCGAGGCAGAAGTGCCACCGTGGATCGTATTTCAGTCCCTTCAAATGAGAAACTCAACTACTAATATGCGCCTGTGGCCGATGGAGCTACAGGTCTAGGGGGTTCTCTGCAAAGAGTATTCCGACAATTTAACTGGCAAACACCTGTAGCCATTCCCTAATAATAAACAGTCATAATTCCATCGCTGAGCTCATCTGACAGAATAATTCCAACTTGAGAAATTGTCTTTTAATAGGAGAACCATTTCTCCATTGTTTTAGCCATGCTGGGTTTTTCCACAGTAAGCATGGTTAGAATCAACAGATCTGACTCCCGGGACCTTACGGGGCATCGAATGGCGATGTGAGAATGGAGATGTGCTATCCTTTGCCTGCAGGCTCTTCTACCACCTTGGCTTCGGCCCACTCACTCCACAGCAGTCCAACACCCCATTCGCAACTTTCGCCTCCGTTGCAGGGCCAGAGAACAAACAGGCAACTTGACCGAACCAACAGCGTTCAATGCAGCATGGCGTTTTTTTCAGGAAGTGGCAATCAAGGGAAGGGAGGGAAACAGGAGGGCATTGGGAGAAGGAGAACCCTCACAGGGTTTATGCGTGTGGAGACTGGTGGAGACTGACAAGGCATGAGGAGGAGGGGGAGAATGTTTGTTACGATTGATTAGCCTCAAACCAACTGTGTGAAAGGCCACTTCCAATTGTCTCTGTTCAATAGAGTGCTGATTTCAAAATAACACTGGATCATTTTGGCATTTTCCACAAATCCATTTGCAGTAGTTTTCCACGTGACACAGTTTTCAACAGTCCTCATGATATTGGCAATAAGATGCAAGCTGTAATCATAAAGCCAACAAAGTGCAATCATACAGTCATAGTCAATTCTATTAAATTCAATACAACTTTATTAACCCCGAAGACGTCTACTAAAGGAAAATATCCTCTTTGGCCATTTCTCAGCCCCTGTTAGCTCCTGCAGATGCTGCTGGAAGTAGTGTTGGGGGGCCAGTAGGAGGCACTGTTTCCTCTGGTCTAAAAAATATCCCAATAACCCAGGGCAGTGATTGGGGACACTGCCCTGTGTAGGGTTCCGTCTTTCAGATGGAACGTTAAACGAATGTCATGACTCTCTTGAGGTCATTAAATGTCCCATGGCACTTATTGTAAGAGTAGGGGTGTTAACCCCAGTGTCCTGGCCTAATTCCCAATCTGGCCCTCAAACCATCACGATCACTTAACAATCCCCAGTTTACAATTGGCTCATTCATCCCCCTCCTCTCCCCTGTAACTATTCGCCAGGTCGTTGCTGCAAATGAGAACGTGTTCTCAGTCAACTTACCTGGTAAAATAACGGATAAATAAAAAATTTAATAAAAATGCATCTGCAATTATATGGATCATCCCAAATCACAGTGATGAATAGCAGCTTCCTCTGTGTTCCTGCTGGAGTCCGCTGCCTCTGTGTGAAGTCATTAGTCCTGATGGATCCTGCTGCAGATCCCTGTGTCGGCCTGCAGCTAATACACCTCAAACACATCTACAGACTGCTGCGCTGTCCAATCACCTCACAATGGAGCCCAATGAGTCTCGACGGTAGGCCTTTTCAACACTGTTGTCAGTACTCGTTTTTTGCTGTCATAATGTTTTTACATTGATCAATAAAATCGATAATTTTAGCACAAGTGTTTTTGGCATGAGTAGCATTTCTTCCAGGCGAATCCAGCTAACACGTGAACCCAACACGTGTCGTACACTAGACCAATGAAACGAGAGAGAGTTAGAACCGTTGTTAGTTCCTTGGAATTACAGCATCTGTCCGGTAAATCGTTTGAATAGTATCAAGAAGGTGATCCCTTCTCATCTCTTTAATCACTGAGTATGGTTACATGCACACAATAATGTGATTATTGTGGATAGTCAGATTAACATGTTTACCTGCTTTGCAAGAGGAACACTTTCCCTAAGAATCCTGTTTACATGGGCACATCTGATGGCACTCTGATACAAGCAGAAAATCGCCAATCAAAATAAACGTTCTACCACAGCGACCATGTTTTTTCTGGGAAGCACGGAATATTTGATTCTGAGTTCGGACATATACCGTTTGTATGTGATAACGCCAATTAAGATAAGCAGAATACGGTGTTTACATGACTACTGCATAACCTGCCTACTGACAATCAGTTGAATATCAAATTATTACTGTGCATGTAAACGTACTCACTGAGTGTCTTAATGCAGTATTTCAAGGATCAGCTCTATTTCATAACAATTCAGAAACCTGGCGGCCACATTGCACACACACATGGACGCACATGCGCATGCACGCACACACACAGACACACGATATCAAACCATCTATTGGTGTTTCAGCATCTCTGGGTTGGTGACCACCTGCCATATCGGCTGCCAAATAAACATCCCAATTTGACACATTTCTGCACAGTACCATAACTGAATGTAAACCATGTTGTATCGGGGTGTGTGTGTGTGTGTGTGTGTGTGTGTGTGTGTGTGTGTGTGTGTGTGTGTGTGTGTGTGTGTGTGTGTGTGTGTGTGTGTGTGTGTGTGTGTGTGTGTGTGTGTGTGTGTGTAACCTCATTGTTATTACAGTAAGGGGCTCCATCCCAGACTTCTGCTCAGGAATGTCATTATTCACGCTGTCTGGCCATGGAACTCCCAGACTGAAGTTTATTTCTCCACCACAAACACAATGACTCTGCTTTGTTCTTGCAGAAGCCCAGTCTGCCTTCACAGCAGGGTTTAACCATGCATTTTAAAACCTAGATTTACATCAGACTGCAGTAAATAAAAAACAACTGATAAAGCCCATGAGCTGGAGTCAGTGTGATGGAAATATTGGCCTCCATTCATCAAAGTGAAATCGTCCCCCATTAGTTAAGTGCCCGGTTCAATATCCTAATAGTCTCTTAATGTCAATTCATTTGTAGTAAACAAACTGCATCCCTTCAACCGTGGCCAGATTTATAACCTTAGATGTATCAATGCTGGGGTTGAGCAAGATTGGAGGAAAAATCATGTTGGACCAATCAAATAGAGTCATACCTTTTACAGGCCTGAAAGAAACCATTATGATGCAGGGTTACATCAGATTCACAGCTGGAACAGACCATTGTGGAATGTGTAATACAAACCACTAGCCCTGTTAAAGGAAAGCATTTCCTCTCAATGGCCCAGTTAATCTAAACTACCAGTTCACGCTTCACCACACCCAAAGGTCTGCTTTTCTTCCTTCTCGCCAATGGTTAAATGTAGGATTTGGGGATTGTAAACTGGTCCTATAGCTTAGCATATGGGGGGCACAGATCTAAGGTCAGTTTTGCATTTCCCCGAATGATTTAAGGTCAGAATAAGCAAGCTGATCCTGGATCTGTGCCTAAGGCATCTACGACCCGGAGGCTCTGAAGGGGGCTTAGCTTCCCTGAGCTGTTATTAAAGTGATGCAGTTCTGTAATCAAGGCAGTTCATTCAGGCCCTACCGTTATCCCTGGCTGGGGCTGTCCTGATAAGTGAACCTACCATTATCCCTGGCTGGGGCTGTCCTGATAAGTGCATTTGTGCTTAGATGGTGAAAAATGAGAGGCAACTTCACTGGAGTTCAATCGGAAAGGTCACTTCAGAAAATTAGAACTGAATTCAGCCTCAAGCCGAGTGATTTGAGTGTTTCTGTAGGTAGGTTTCCATCCAATTGGCGACAGATTTTAATGCAAATGTTCAAATATCTGCACAAAGAACATATGCGCATTTTCGTGATGACGTAGTGCACACAAAATGTCATTTTCCAATTTAGTTTTAATGTAACCAATGAAAGCTAAAAGTTCAATCTGTTTCCATTTCATTTTCAACTCTACCCATAGTTCAACCTGGTCTAAGAGCATTTACTAGTATTCTGTACGCAAATGCAAGACACTCCATTCAGTTTGATATGTTACGTTTTGCATGGTTACATAAGACAGATGGTTACTTAAAGCAAAAACAAAAGGAGGGTGATTGGTCAGGGTGGATGGGTGGGTATGTAACGTGAATGTCTAGTAACCCAAAGGTTGTGAGTTTGAATCTCATCATGGACAACTTTAACATTTTAGCTAATTAGCAACTTTAAAACGACTTACTAATTTCTAGCTACTTTGCAACTACTTAGCATGTTAGCTAAGCCTTCCCCTAACCCTAACCCTAACCCTAATCCTACCCTTAGCCCTTTAACCTAACTCCTAAACGTAACCCTAAACTTAACCCCTAGCCTAGCTAACGTTAGCAAGAATTTGTAACATGTCATAAAATTAATGCCACAAATTAATGCATACTATACAAAATGTTACATGCTGTAATGCTAAGTCGAATTTACCTCCAGAATAATGCGAAATGCTATGAGACCAGGCTGGAAAGTTTCTGACAAAAAAAAAACTGTTGTAAATATGCTACTCTGGTCTTGACACATGCGCTCTAGCCAACAGCTCGCAGATACAGTGCGGGTAGGCTAATTTACATGATGAGATTATTATGGATAAAAGTTGGAATATTTGTTTTTGTCAAAAGCCAGTCAAGCATCGATCATCATGTCACCAGAATAAGACCTTTGAAATGTATTGGAAAGGAGCATCAAGCCCATTACCGTGCACTTTCACCACCCTGTGAAGTTCATCCCAATTTATAATAGCCTGAGTCATAGTGGGAGGCCCTTACACCATGTCATCAAGTGACTAAAAGTTTGATATTTTTATTTTATTTCATTTCACCTTTATTTAACCAGGTAGGCCAGTAGAGAACAAGTTCTCACTTACAACTGCGACCTGGCCAAGATAAAGCAAAGCAGTGAGACAAAAACAACAACACAGAGTTACACATGGGATAAACAAACGTACAGTCAATAACACAATAGACAATAACCATACGATGGTTATTATATAAATATTTTTGCATAAATCATTTCCCACTGTCATTTCTCACAAAATGTATTTTACAGATACAAACAAACAAATTATCTGTCTGCATTTATAAAATTGTACAGAAACTTCCTTCCACAGCTGTCATGATCATTTGTTTTAGACGGTCTGGTGGTCTACTGGCATAAAAACTATGGACTTGAAACGTTGTTAATGATAACAACATGAACATGGTTTCATATATTTGATCCCAATTTTAAAGTAAGTGCAATGAAAGAATAGATTTAATGCAAAAGTGTAATTGCATTCTCCACAGCAAGTGTATTAAGATTCATGGTTCAGTTTTGTTCTCTGCAACGGTGGAGGTGTTGCTAACATTTGTTTAAAGCAAATTTCCATTTTTGAGGTTCTAGTCATGAAATCTATGCAGCCTACCCAATCACTTTTTACAGCTACTGTTTACAGGCCTACTGGTCCATATACAGCGTTCCTCACTGACTTCCATTAACTCCTATTGGATGTTGTAGTCATGGCAGATAATAGAAAACAAATTGGTGAC
Source organism: Oncorhynchus mykiss (assembly GCF_013265735.2). NCBI lineage: Eukaryota > Metazoa > Chordata > Actinopteri > Salmoniformes > Salmonidae > Oncorhynchus > Oncorhynchus mykiss. Next base: position 59,955,261 of record NC_048574.1, on the reverse strand, counting down.
TTCCATATTCACATGGAGAAGTCCACAGACACAGTCCAAAAGGCTTTCGCAGCCATCATCAATTCAGTGGGTTTTACTAAGCTATTATGGAATTGTTTTAAGAAGGTCATTTTATTTATTTATTTCACCTTTATTTAACCAGGTAGACAAGTTGAGAACAAGTTGTCATTTACAATTGCGACCTGGCCAAGATAAAGCAAAGCAGTTTGACACATACAACAACACAGAGTTACACATGGAGTAAAACAAACAGTCAATAATACAGTAGAAAAATAAGTCTAAAAATAAGTCTAAAAACAATGTGCGCAAATGAGGTGAGATAAGGGAGGTAAAGGCAAAAAAAGGCCATGGAGGCCATGAAGTAAATACAATATAGCAAGTAAAACACTGGAATGGTAGATTTGCAGTGGAAGAATGTGCAAAGTAGAGATGGAAATAATGGGGAGCAAAGGAGCAAAATAAATGAATAAATACAGTAGGGGAAGAGGTAACTGTTTGGGATGAATTATAGCTGGGCTATGGGCTAACAAGGATTATTTTGCTATTTGATTTTGAATTGTGAGAATCCTTGAATTATCCCAAAAATATATAAAAAAATGATTTGATGAAAATGTGTATTTGGCTTTACTGGTATTAGCCCAGGCAAACACATTGAATAACTGATTCTCTACAAGGAACAACAGATAGTCCCCACCCCAATGTGTTTTTTTTACAAAAGTCTGTTATGAAGTGTCTGCTAGATATCTCTATCTTAACCTGACATTATGTTAATTCGATTTCAATGGGTTTGCGGACATCGACCATATGGGATTAACCACCGAACTGAGGATCGAAACTTAACCTTCAGTAATACCCTTGCTTCAGTCACACCGCTGAAAACAAAACAAAGCTATCCCGAGCCCTGATGCAAGCGTCCAGAAAATTGGAACAGAAAAGTATTCTGACTAGCTTTGAAAGACAATATCGTACAATATTGAAAAGCCCTCACTGCTGCCCGATCAGCCAATTTTTCCAACCTCGAGGAGAATCAAAACAATAAAAATAAATATTTTTGATAGTGTTGCAAAGATAACTAAAAAGCACGATTCAGCATGTGAGGTTGGCCTTCACTTCAACAGCGACAAAAAGATCATGATCATTATAAAAACTACGAACCTCTCCTTGAAGATGGCTATTTCTCCAAAACTCACTTGTCCTGATTCTGCACAAAGCTGCCAGGACCTCAGATCAATGGAAACACTCAAGTTTTGTGATCCTGTATCTCTTGAAACATTCACGAAAATAATCATGGCCTCTAAACCTTCCATGTGTCTACCGGACCCTATTCCAAATGAAATACTGACAGAGTGACTAACTGTTCTTGGACCTCCTATGTTGAACATGGGTCACTCGTCTTTGCAGTTTGCTGCAGCTAGCGACAGGAACAAGCTGCAACAAACAATAAAACTGGACAGTTTTATGTCAATCTCTTTATTCAAAGACTCAATTACGGGCACTCTTACTGATAGTTGTGGCTGCTTTGATGTATTGTTGTCTCTACCATCTTGCCCTTGTGTTATTGTCTGTGCCCAATAATGTTTGTACCATGTTTTCTGCTGCTACCATGAAAAAAAAAATAAATAAATAAATAAATATATATATATATATAATCCCAGCCCCGTTCCCGCGGGAGGCTTTTTGCCTTTCGGTTGTTGTTGCCCAGGGAAACAAGGTATTCTACAGTCGAGAAGGAGTGCCTGGCTATAAAGTGGGCCCTAGATAGTCTCCGTTACTACCTTCTTGGGAGGGAATTTGACCTGCACACGGACCACAGAGCACTGACAATGGATCCAGACCGTGAAGGACCGGAATTCTCGTGTGACCAGGTGGTGTCTAGAGCTCCAGCCCTTTAGGTTCTGTGTCCGTCACAAGGCAGGAAAAGAGAACGTCACGGCGGACTACCTATCAAGGCTCCCGAACCTGGTCGCTTCAGGAGAGGAGGAAGGTAATGTGGCGTAGAAGTCCGTCACTGGCCGAGGGCAGCATTTGGTAATGCACGCACACATTCATCACTCCTCCCTGCTCAGTTATAAGATAACAATGTGGGTCGACACACAAGTTAACTTCTCTGTCTTTCACATTTCACACTTATGTCAATGTTCATATTTAAAACAAGCAATATGTATTTTACTTATCTATGTTGTGGATGAGCGAGTTGTTTGTTTGTTTGTTCTGTTCCTCTCTATCGCTGTAGCTTCCGGGAATGCTGGATAAGGACCCAAGCTAAGGGAATTGGGCTGACTTTGTAGTGCCTGTCCCAAATGGCCCATTAACGTAAATGGTAATATTAAAAGACACTGTCAGTAGTGATGTAATTTTGTAAATGTTATGTTGTGATATTGTTTCATAAACATGTTGCAATGTTTATACTTTAGCATGTTTAGTTAATGGAAAATGTAGGTTTGACTAGGTAATTGCTTAATTAATTGGTGTTAATTGTTCTGAGGGGAGGGGCTAGCCCTACAAAAGGAGCCTCTCTTTCAGTTCATGGAGAGACATTTTGGATTGAGCTGTGAATGGGGCAGCATTGTTTTTAGCTGCCCCATAAGGTATACGTTTGATGGCAGTACTGTTGTTTTGTTTTTGTTCTGGAATCACTATGTAAATAAACACCTTTGCAACAGAATAACTTTTGCGGCTCCGCCATCTTTTTATTTTGATAGAGGTTAGGTTTTCCAGCATAGCCTTCTGGCCTACCCTACGTGACACCGTCATTGTAAATAAGAATTTGTTCTTAACTGACTTGCCTAGTTAATTAAATAAAAGTTACATCAAGGGGATATTTTATCAGATGTTTTTTTATAAATAAATAATTTAAAAAACGTAATGAACGGCTTCCTATCCTCCGGATGTGTAGCAAACTCACTACAAGCGGAAGTAATAAAGCCTCTACTGAAAAATCCAAACCTTCACCTGGAAAATTAAAAAAACTTATCGGCCCATATCGAATCTCCCATTCCTCTCAATAATTTTTGAAAATGCTGTTTCTCAGCAACTCACTGCCTTCCCGGGAACAAATAATGTATACTAAATGCTCCAGTCTGGTTTTAGACCCCATCATAGTACTGAGACTGCACTAGTGAAGGTGGTAAATTACCTTTTAATGGCATCAGACCAAGGCTCTGCGTCTATAATCATGCTCCTAGACCTTAGTGCCACTTTCGACACCATTGATCACCACATTCTTTTGGAAAGATTGGAAACCGTAATTGGTCTATGCGGACAAGTTCTTGCCTGGTATAGATCCTATCTGTCGGAAAGGTATCAGTTCGTCTCTGTGGATGGTTTGTCCTCTGACAAATCAACGATAAGTTTTGGTGTTCGTCAAGTTTTCGTTCTAGGAACACTATTGTTTTCACGAGATATGCTATCTCTTGGTGATGTCATTCGAAAACACAATGTCAACTTTCACTGCTTTGCAGATGACACACAGCTGTACATTTCAATAAAACATGGTAAAACCCCCCAAATTGCCTACCCTGGAAGCCTGTGTTTCAGACAAAAGGAAGTGGATGGCAGAATTTTTTACAACTTTTATACTCAGACAAACAGATGCTAGTTCTAGCTCCCAAGAAACAGAGATCTACTGTCTGATCTGAAAATAAATCTTGATGGTTGTACAGTCATCTCAAAACATTGAGGGACCTCTGCTTTACTCAACTGTAATTTAACCTGCATTTTTAACCTGAGTTGAAGGAAAAGAACCTCATCTGCATAGGTTAGATTTTTTTTATTTTTATGATTATCGCAAATGAACAGCGTGTGCCAAAAAAAGCTTCAATGCCAATTAAAAATGATACATTTCTCAACCTTCTATTATTGACCTTTTGGTGGCCTCCTGCACTGGCAGCTTATCTTTATTTCTTAATTTACATTTAAATGAATTGATATTATAATATGTTATTTACATTTCTCCTGGTTCTTTAATGATAGCCTAGTGTGACCTGACTCTCAAAGCTACTGGCAAACTTACTAAAAGGGTTGCCAGGGAAACAACATTCATAAAACAGCTTCAGAAAACATTTTGACTGTTGGTCTGATTTCTGTGAAAAAGCATTGGGCTGAGGCAACTGAGGCAAGGCATTTGTTTAGTGTGAAATTGAGTGAGACTTGATGACTGGTTTAAAGTAAACTCCAGGGTAGCTTCCCAAATGCCAGCTTTTTCGTTTAAAGTAAACTCCAGGTGTGCGTCCCAAATTACTTCCTTTTCCCTATTTGGTGCCATTTGTGACACAGCCCAAGTCCTCATCCAGAGTAGCTCCATTAACTCTTGACCTGTTTGTACTCTGCTCACTTCTCCATGTCAAGACGAGGTCATTGTCCAAGGTGACATGGCTGCTGGCTCAGCAGAATTAATCGAATCCTGTCAGACTGCAGCCTGCAGCTCACACACAAACGCACACTTATAGAGAGAGATATACTCACAGAAACATTCCTTCTCTCTCACACACACACACACACACTACAGCCTAACACATTTTCCTCCTCTCTCACTCTGCAGGTGAAGAGTGAAACTCCTTCAACTCTAATCCAATGATATGGTGAAGTGGCACTCAAGAGTCAGAGATAATATCACAGCTATGCCACAAATGCTTCGGCTCAGTGGCTTAACAATCCGTTCAACATGATTGCTATATCACCCAGACTATAGGAAAGTCATTGATTGAGATGTTGATTCCTTATAGGAGACCTATCAAATTCATAATATTCAGACATAAATGCAACACTATTCAACCATCCTTCTCTCTTATGGATCTTAGCAGATAGCACGTTTATTCCATTGACACCCTCCACTGACATTACCATCATCATGACCTTCGTCATCAAAATGAATGCTGATGTATTTAGACTGGTCTATCACTCACCCTTATTGTTGGTATAAGGGTCACACTTTGCCAGTCAGTAGTAGCCTCTCCACTTTCTACGCATTTGAGAACTGGGCTCTGTGGACACTGTACAGTACTAAAATGGATCATGTGCAGGCCATGTGCAGGCCATATGCACACACAGTATATTCAAGCACCTTCCTGACTTTGTCCATTTGCACCTAACGATATCCTCGTGTTGATTGATTGATCCTGCAAAACACTTATGAGACATATGAATTATCCTCCTTTGCCACAAATCCAGAACCTCCCCAATAGCACGTTGCTAAAACGTGACATTATGGCATTCTCTCTGGAACTCCAATAAATCACACTTAAGCCAGCAATCCCTCTAACAGTATTTCAATTCATTAGCTGGTCACTGTGGTTTTGTGCCAGGTCGTGTTCGGATCAATCCACTGGCACCTCGGAATTCTTCCCCCGATTAGCATTTGGGGAGAGCACCATTTGCTATACGACCTAAACTGTATAAAAGGCTTAAATATGGCTGAATCTATTTTGCATAATTGAAGCTCCTGGAAATATTTCAAGGTTTGTTGCGTCTCGCTCAGGGGCTGGGATCAGTTGAAATTAAACGTGAGCAAGGCAATTTATTAAACCTTTATTAAATATTGTTTTCTGTAATTCCCATTTAATGGAAATGAAACAATGCAATTTGAATCAGTTCTGTATTGATGAGAGACGTATATGTTAATGTCCCTAACTGTGTTTGCGCTAAGGCAATGTTAGAACATTTATTGATATGAGTGCTTTAAGGTTATTCATCTTTATCTTCTGAGGATGTGTATATTTAAATGAATATTGATTGTTAATTTAACCTGACGTGATGGGACTGTTTCCCATTCTTCAAATGCATGATGGGTAGAGTATTTAAAACCCTGATATTTCATTGTTTGGGAGAGGCAGGGAACCGGTCGACATGCTGTCGGTTGACACCCGTGTTTTTTTTTTGAGAGCTGTATTTGATTCAGTTCTTGTTCGTTGTGTTACAATGTCCAGTTGATTATTTTTATATATATTGTACAGCTGCTGGCTATAATATCTACTGTATCTCCACTTGCAAAATAAAAAGCCTCACTCTGCATTGTTGCTTCCTCACTGTAACATCCTACTGCTGGGTCCACCTTCACACTCATAAAGGTGTAAATATGGAGGCGGGGTTGCATCTTGAAGATGCTCCTCTGAAATTCAGAGGGAAGACATACTTTTTTTTCTCAAGTAGGTGTTAAAAACATTGAGCCATGCGAGGTGTACTGCACTCAATTGCTCAATCCTCAGAAGATCTGGTTAGCTCTTGCGATGACGCATAGAAATGCAAAGATTCACTCCCAAAGCGGTACGTGTTTACTGACAAGACAACTTTTGCATCGGTCTGATCCGAGGCAAAGCACTTTTCCTCAGGAGGTATCCATTTCTTTAATTTCATATTCTACATGCTATCAATTAGCCAAAGCTATGGCTTTACCTTTGTACAGGCAGAAGTTCTGTAGTATTAGTATATCCAGAAGACGTGTTATTTCCTGTATGAAAATGAATGGGTTGACACAGGAAACGAGTCATGCAGTGCCATTCTGATTCTCTGAATTTGTAATACTGTTCATGTGAGCTGGCATTTAAAATACCATTTTACAAACTCTAGCTTAGAATGGAATATGGTCAAGGAGATGTATGGCAGTATGTATGAAGTACACCTCAGGGATATTTTGATCACAAAAACGTATAAAATACATTTGATCTCCCACAATTTAGATGTAATCAGCGACACATTGTTCTGCCTATACCTGGAAGAACACCGCCCCCCGCCCCCAAAAAAACTAACAGTAAAAGACAAACACCTGCCTCTTCTTTTCTACTTTTCTCCCTCAGTCAGAGTTATTCAGTCAGTCAACTAATACTGCAACTGTGATGCACACTCAAAGCGAACGATAAGTAAACCTGTTTAGCACCACAGGATAAGTGAGAGAAAAAAGTGAAACCTTGAGCACGGTACCTTTGTGCTTGTCTAGTCCCTTTGACAGAGGGTGAACCTTGTCTCAAAATGAAGTGCAGGGGAACAAACGGCTGGCATGAGTTGGTATGAAAGGGTTTGAGGGTTAGAAAAAAACTTTAGGGGAAACATAACAGAAAGTAAACTGGTGACAAAGTTTTATCTGAGAGAATTCTGGTTTGCTGCTGTATGTTTGATTGTTCCCTTTGTGTTATTGCTTCCTTTGTGTCATTGCTTCCTTTGTGTCATTGCTTCCTTTGTGTCATTGCTTCCTCTGCTTTAGAATCATCGGTGTACTATTTTCCAAGAGGGCTATCATCAGCAATTCTTCCGACAGCTAACAAACTGCCATATTATCTGTTCGCTGTGCTATACTTGGCATCTCTGTTTTTTTGTTTAATCACTTCACTGCGTGTGTACATGTCAGGTAAAAAAAGGCACATTGCATTGTCGACTGTGGCCAGGCGATCAAAGGGAACCAGTTGAAAGCATCAGAGAGCTTAGAGCACCATGTTTGATCTCAAAGGACTAGACACCATGGCTCTGTTCCAATATTGACACTAACATACCACTTTGTAGCAAAGCATTTAGCTAGCTGGTATGCTAGTACATTGGAATGTGGCCCATCTCTACATACCAGGAATTGGAGGAAATCTGTTTTAAAATGGCCGCCCACTCTTCCGGCCTCCTGACCATTCCTACAGACTACTGTCTCCAAGCTGTTGTTTGATCGATCTTAATACATGCTATGACCCACACTTTCTCTCCCTCTGTATGTTTAGCATTTTGGACTTTCCCGGGTTGAACACTGATGTTGTGTTTTGCTATGGTTACTCCTTTGTTATTAATGATGGTGTGATTAACAGTGGAATTTAAGCCATGCGTGCTCTGTGATTATAGGCCGTCGATGAATCATCCACTACAATTCTACGCCGCATCCAATTATATTATAAGGAGGTATTTTCCAATTAACTCCAGGGTTAATTCTTCTCAATGCCTTTGCTGGCTACTGCTATGTGCTGCTATTTGAGTCATGTAAGTCTGTCAGTCTGTCCTTTTATTGTATACTTCTCACCAGAATATCTTTGGCTGATCCGACTTGAAGCCCAGAAATGAATTAAACGACTGCCGTCAGATGATTGCAGCAGATGCTTTACATGGAGATTATTTGTAATTACAGTAGAGTTTTTAATTCATTCATGTGTTTTTATTCTTTCTTCACAGCTGGATGTTGTTCCCACTGTGACGATGAGAACTTCTCCAAACCAAAAACCATGGATAGATGGCAGCATTTGTGCAAAACTGAAAAACCACTGCAAGGTGACTGGGAACGTGTACAAACAGATCAGCTAGGCTCTCCATAAGTCGTAATCCAATGGTTCAGAGATGAGGCGTATGTGGCAGGGACTCCAGGCAATCACGGATTACAAAGGGAAAGCCAGACGCATCGCAGACACCAACGACTTGCTCTCAGACAAGCTAAACTCCTTCTTCGCCCTTGAGAAAGAGAAGATAACTGAACTAAATGACTATCGAGCAGTAGCACTCACCTCTGTCGTCATGAAGTGCTTTGAGAGGCTAGTTAAGGATCATATCACCTCCAGCTTACCCAACACCCTAGACCCACTACTATTTGAATACTGCCCCAACAGATCCATGGATGACGCAATCGCCATCTCACTGCACACTGCCCTATCCCATCCGGACAAGAGGAATACCTATGTAAGAATGCTGTTCATCGGCTACAGCTCAGCCTTCAAACCGTTGTGTCATCCAAGCTCATCACTAAGCTCGGGGCCCTGGGTCTGAATCCCACCCTGTGCAACTGGATTCTGGACTTCCTGACAGGTTGACCCCAGTTGGTGAAGGTAGGTAACAACATGTCCTCAACACGGGGGCCCACCAAGGGTGCGTGCTCAGCCCCCTCCTATGCTCCCTGTTCACCCAAGACTGTGTAACCACGCACGTCTCTAACTCAATCATCAAGTTTGCAGACAACAACAGTGGAAGGGCTAATTACCAACAACAACAAGACAGCCTACAGGAAGGAGATGATACCACCCTGGCAGAGTGGTATCAGGGCTCTCCAGTGGGGGGTACGGTCAGCCCTACGTATCACCGGGGGCACACTGCCTGCCCTCCAGGACATCTATAGCACCCAGTGACACAGGAAGGCCAAGAAGACAATCAAGGACCTCAGCCAACAGAGACACGGCCTGTTCAACCCTCTACCATCTACAAGTTGGAGAAAGTATAGGTGCATCAAAGCTGGAATCGATAAACAGCTTCTACAGTATCTCGATTCTAGATTTAATTTGGGATTGGAGATGCTTATTGTGAGTCTGGAAGGAAAGTTTAGTCTAACCAGACACCTAGGTATTTGTAGTTGTCCACATATTCTAAGGCAGAACCGTCCAGAGTAGTGATGCTAGTTGGGTGGGTGGGTGCGGGCAACGATCGGTTGAAGAGCATGCATTTAGTTTTACTAGCATTTAAAAGCAGTTGGAGAGTACGGAAAGAGTGTTGTATGCCATTGAAGCTCGTTTGGAGGTTTGTTAACACAGTGTCCAAAGAAGGGCCAGATGTGTACAGAATGGTGTCGTCTGCATAGAGGTTGATCAGAGAATCGCCTGCAGCAAGAGCGACATCATTGATGTATACAGAGAAAAGAGTCGGCCCTATACACACCATCATATACATTTATATTCCGGACTCTAACATTGCTAGTTCTGATATTTTCTTTATTTTTATTTTGGGGATTTGTGTGTTGTTTTGTTATTGTTAGATATTACTGCACTGTTGGATCTAGAAACATAAGCATTTCGCTGCCCCATTGATAAAATCTGCAAAATATGTGTACGCAATCAACACAATTTAATTTGGTAAAATATGATGCTGCCATAGGCTATATAGGAAGTCAGTGTCTACCGTAATGCAGTGTGGTATATTTCCTAGTAATGATCAATGTGTTTTGAAGAAAATCCAATGCAAACTGCATTTCAGTGATCTGTTAGTTCCAAGATGTATAAACTGGCTTTGAAATATTGAGCATTTCCCAATCCCTGAATCAAACAAGACTCCATATTTTTTTCGATGTGGTACTTGAAATTTTAACTATCAGCATTGTAATTAAATTATTATAGTGGTCAAACTGAATGGCTACTCTTATTATTCCACTCTAGTCCTGTCAATTTAATATAAAGTAGAAAAATAATAATGAGGGTTAAAGGTACACTGAGCAAGATGACTTCATCATACACAACGGGGCCTCTTCCTGCCTAACAACAACAACATAATTCAGCTCTGCTAACACAGCATGGTCACAACTTGGGAAGAACCAATACAGGCAGTTCTTGCTGTGTTGAAGACTGTGACCAGGAAGTTGCCCTGTTGTGTATGATGATATTTTTCTCAGTCGACCTTATTCTCTTTCCTGTAATTTCATTAGATTGAGACCCCTTGAAGAATCCCTATCTCTCTCCCCGTCCCCATCCCTCCCTCGCCCTAAACAACTCCAACTCAAGGGGATGGAATAATTGAGACAGAATTACCTGGTATGGCCATGTCATCAAAATACCATTAACAACCATGGATGAGTATGTGCCATTGTAATCAATGGGGAAATAGAAAGAAAATGTGTACCTTCGGAATACAATCAAGTACTTATGCTGTCGACTAGATATTTTACCCTTGGAGGTGAATAGCATTAATATTACCTTAATAGCACTGATATTTCGTGTGCACATTTCTGATTTAGTCACAAGCCCATTCAATGCGGCCCCCACCTGCCATTGAAATGACTAAAAACAGATGGAAACTGTATAGTGACCTACATTGAGACAGTCTCTTCACGTTGCTAAGAATCACTAAAAAGAAAGCTGGATAGTCAGGGAGCATGGAAAATTCCAAAAATGGTTGACAAAGGTACATTTTGATGGCGTGGAAACATAACAATTGTTTTGTGCGGCCGTCCAGACCTTGGTGAAGACCAAATAAGGCCTGCTGGCAAAATTAGTTTGACACCCCTGGATTAAATTGTCTCTTTTACAACTGTACACTATCTGGTTTGATGACATGGGAACCAAGGTAATTTTTCAGTAATGACAATTGATTGAGGAGCCTGACAGAAATGTAAACCTAACTGGAGAAATTCCCATTTATGAACACAAAGACTTCTTTTGATGAGGAGAATTGAAATGTTAAAGGACGTGTGACTGAATGGATTGGTATCTGCCAGACAAACTACTTGGATTTTCTGTTGAGTCTATCTTCCTGTAAACTATATAACTGGGCATGCTTTGAAGAACTCTCCCGCCAGTGTGTGTGTGTACATGTAACAAGCAATCCCTACAACAGTGTGACGTGCATTCGCAACACCTATGAAGTACTGCCAATAGCAATGACACATTTATGTATACAAGGCTATAGTAATTTAGTCTGCGGGCCTTATTCCGATTCAAAATGACTGTGCAATTTAGCCACTTTGTACAAGTCCTGCTGGTAGCTGATAGGGAATGTTGGATTACACTGTTGTTTTATATGGTTCTTAGTAACCTAATATGTTTAGCCTTAGGGCTGTTTATATTGGTTTCTGGCCACATTCACAAAACCTCCCACGCAATGGGGCTTGCAGCCAGATTTCAGACTGGTCCAACTTTAGCTTGAAATCATTTCCTGTATTTCACAGTGCCATATTTGGAAAACTAATTTGTCACTTTCCTCCACTGGATTGGGCTCTCTCATTCTGTTAAATGCGCTGTTGAGGATTTACTAAATCAAACCTTTCTCAGTGCTTTGTGTTTCATCCACAACAGGTGCCTCAGTGGTAAACAAGATGGTCAGGATTCGGGTAGCGCTGGAAAAATGGGAGCATTGTAAGGAAGAGCTAAATGAGGATGAATTAAAAGAAGCCAGAAAAGCTTTCCATAAATTTATGAAGTTTTGAGTCACATTTGGATAACTACAGATGCTGGATCTTAATTTGAGCCAGTTTTTGCTACAGCAGGAAAACAATCCTACAGCAACAGGAAATAAGAATTATTATCTGGATTAAAACTAATGAATACATTTTTCAAAAGGGAAATTTCAAAGTGAAAATTACGAACTTCAAAAGCCTTTTTAAAACTCAAATACATGACAAGTTTTAAGAGGAAAGTTCTCCTGCAACAGGGTGATCAAATTAAGAGCCTACATTTGTAAGAAAACGTATGAGTGACTGGTTTTGTTAAGTGTAATGATTGTCGCCAAAAATAACCCATTTAATTTCCCACTTAATTATGTGTAGTCAGGCTGACAGTTCACATAAAAGCTGGTGAAAAAAGTATTGGTGCTTTAACTCTTTCAGTTTAATAAACAATGGAAATATGTAAAGCCACTGGTCCTACTTAAAAAATAAAAGCACATTTGGACCAAAGCCTTCACTGGTGTTAATAATGGGATGTTCTTGTTTGTATCTTCTTTAGGATGGCATCTAATGTAAGTTATCCACACCACTAAATGTGGAAGAAGTGGAAACAGTGATATCTGCAGATGAAAAAGAAGCGAGAACCGTCGAAGATGAGGCTACAGCAGTTCTAATCTCTCTCTCTCTCTCTCTCTCCCCCCACATATCATCTTCCTGTCTTTTTTTTCTCTCTCTCTCCCTCTCTGTATTTCTCTCTCTTTTGTTTCTCCCTCTCTCTCCCTTCATCTCTCTCTCTGGGCTGGCTGTGTGTTCTTGAGGCTGAGTGAGGTAATAAATCATTCAGTTCAGTAGAACGGGCTGGGAGCGTTGGTCACATGCTCCCTGTGACCGAGAAACACCAGAAATTCCTAGCTTTCTATTCAGCTGGTCATTTGATGAAGTGCATAGAGAGCACCCTTGCCTAGCGCCTTGCCCTGGCCTTGGCAAAGAAAGAAAAGAAGACTCTTGCTATCTCATGCTGCACAGTCCTTGAGCAGCACGATCCATAAATGATTATTGTCTTTCAGCTTGCGTTGCAATCTGTTGTTTTCAAATAATCTATAATGCAGGTTTCAAGCTCATTCATCAGTGCCACAGACATACTGTAGAGGGGAATTCAGATGATGCGTAGCATTAACCGTGCACTCACTGAGCAAACCCTAGTCATTGGCACACAGTGAAGTGAAATCTTCACGGGCATCTGCTCTTTGTAGATGGGGCAGAGGAGTGGGTCTGGAGAACGAGGAGTTAAAAGGTGGACTAAGGTGATGAGGTCGAGTTCCTTCTTGGTTTTTCAGGGTCTAGCAAAAAGGTCAGGGGATGTAGCCACATGAATTCGTATAAACATTGTGTAAACGTTAAGTCTTTGTTATTTAAGTTTACATGATTTTTGAATGACATGTAGATCTTGCAGTTTGATTAGAATAGTATGGTCCACCGCTAGGCAACGGCAAGCCTGTGACACCTCGGCGTCATGCCACCACAAAAGGGTTAGGAATCATTAATCTACAAAACGGAAGATAATACACTGCTAAGCATCTCTCCAGATTAAGACTCCTAGCTAATTGCACTTTGATTATCCTCCAAGGCATACATGATTGTTGGAGATAAGAAGCTCTTTTCCTAGGAGGATGAAATTAAGTCCTTGAAAAAGGTGAGTCTGTTAATGTAGCACAAATACAATGGAAGTGAAATTCTGTTCTGTTCTAATAGGTAGCAGCAGTGCCGGTCCTTACGATTCTGCCACCATAAAATACATATGCAGTTGAATTCGGAAGTTTACATACACCTTAGCCAAATACATTTAAACTCAGTTTTTCACAATTTCTGACATTTAATACTAGTAAAAATGATCTGCCTCAGGTCAGCTGAGATCACCACTTTATTTTAAGAATGTGAAATGTCAGAATGATTTATTTTCGCTTTTATTTCTATTTCTTTCATCACATTCCCAGTGGGTCAGAAGTTTACATACACTCAATTAGTATTTGGTAGCATTGCCTTTAAATTGTTTTACTTGGGCCAAACGTTCCTGGAAGCCTTCCACAAGCTTCCCACAATAAGTTGGGGGAATTTTGGCCCATTCCTCCTGACAGAGCTGGTGTAACAGGGTCAGGTTTGTAGGCCTCTTTACTTGCAACACGTTTTTCAGTTCTGCGCCCAAAAAAATTTCTCTTGGATTGAGGTCAGGGCTTTGTGATGGCCACTCCACTACCTTGACTTTGTTGTCCTTAAGCCTATTTGCCACAACTTTGGAAGTATGCTTGGGGTCATTGTCCATTTGGAAGACCCATTTGTGACCAAGCTTTAACTTCCTGACTGATGTCTGAGATGTTGCTTCAATATTTCCAGAAAATGTTCTTTCCTCATGATGCCATCTTTTTTGTGAAGTGCAGCAGTCCCTCCTGCAGCAAAGCACACCCAAAACATGATGCTGCCACCCCAGTGCTTCACGGTTGGGATGGTGTTCTTCGGGCTTGCAAGTCTCCCCCTTTTTCCCTCCAAACATAATGATGGTCATTATGACCAAACAGTTCTGTTTTTGTTTCATCAGACCAGAGGACATTCCTCCAAAAAGTACAATCTTTGTTCCTATGTGCAGTTGCAAACCGTAGTCTGGCTTTTTTATGGCGGTTTTGGAGCAGTGGCTTTTTCCTTGCTGAGCGTCCTTTCAGGTTATGTCCATATAGGACTTGTTTTACTGTGGATATAGATACATTTGTACCCGTTTCCTCCAGCATCTTCACAATGTCTCTTTGCTGTTGTTCTGGGATTGCGTTTGCACTTTTTGCACCAAAGTACCTTCATCTCTAGGAGACAGAATGCATCTAATACCTGAGCGGTATGACGGCTGCGTTATCCCATGGTGTTTATAATTGCGTACTATTGTTTGTACAGATGAACGTGGTACCTTAAGACTGATCAGAGATGCAGCCAAGAGGCCCATGATCACTCTGGATGAACTGCAGAGATCTACAGCTGAGGTGGGAGACTCTGTCCATAGGACAACAATCAGTCGTATATTGCACAAATCTGGCCTTTATGGAAGAGTGGCAAGAAGAAAGCCATTTCTTAAAGAAGGTGCTCTGGTCAGATGAAACCAAAATTGAACTTTTTGGCAACAATGCAAAACGTTATGTTTGGCGTAAAAGCAACACAGCTCATCACCCTGAACACACTATCCCCACTGTCAAACATGGTGGTGGCAGCATCATGGTTTGGGCCTGCTTTTCTTCAGCAGGGACAGGGAAGATGGTTAATTGATGGGAAGATGAATGGAGCCAAATACAGGACCATTCTGGAAGAAAACCTGATGGAGTCTGCAAAAGACCTGAGACTGGGATGGAGATTTGTCTTCCAACAAGACAATGATCCAAAACATAAAGCAAAATCTACAATGGAATGGTTCAAAAATAAACATATCCAGGTGTTAGAATGGCCAAGTCAAAGTCCAAACCTGAATCCAATCGAGAATCTGTGGAAAGAACTGAAAACTGCTGTTCACAAATGCTCTCCATCCAACCTCACTGAGCTCAAGCTGTTTTGCAAGGAGGAATGGGAAAAAAATTCAGTCTCTCGATGTGCAAAACTGATAGAGACATACCCCAAGCGACTTACAACTGTAATCGCAGCAAAAGATGGCGCTACAAAGTATTAACTTAAGGGGGCTGAATAATTTTGCACGCCCAGTTTTTCAGTTTTTGATTTGTTAAAAAAGTTTGAAATATCCAATAAATGTCGTTCCACTTCATGATTGTGTCCCACTTGTTGTTGATTCTTCACAAAAAAATACAGTTTTATCTTTATGTTTGAAGCCTGAAATGTGGCAAAAGGTCGCAAAGTTCAAGGGGGCCGAATACTTTCGCAAGGCACTGTATGTATTTTACAGATGTTGAAATTAGTCATTTTTGGTTCTGAATGAAAGTTGAAAAGAAGCAATTTTGGCAATTTATTTAATATGTTTTGGCCATAGCAAGGCTGGTCCAGACTGGACAAAATCAGAACCAAACATAGACATCTATGATTTGTTCAGATTTGGTTGAGATGACCAAAAACCAATGTCTGTGAATGTGGAAATCAAGGCCCGTCAAGAACTGCACGAGAAAAAGACATCCAAAATACTGCCCATGCTAACTGAGGTGTAGCCTATAGTGTTGCCTGAAATTACATTTCATGAATGCCCATCTATGTGGTAAGCCTACCATTTGTAAAACACCAACAAAAAAAACATTCGGAAAGCACCAAAAAGACTGCCAAAAGACGTCGGCTCATGTTTACTGGGGTCTAGCCTATCATGTCGGATTGGACAAGCAAGATATTTTGCGCTCCTGCCTTTGACAAAGTGGGCACTGCTTAATAAACGGTGGAATCAGCTCTCACCTAAAAAGCCCATATGCCACAGGTTGAGAGAAATTGTCATTGTTTTGGGGCAGAATTATGTGAGGTTTTATGTGACGATGTTGGAGGTGCGTCTTGGTCCGTTTAGCTCAGAAAATGCCTTCCTCGTCTATCTGCCACCACAGGTCGCCTAATCCTGCCTAATGAGTGGGCCGACCATGCGTAGCAGAGTATAATTTGACAGGCACCTAAACACCTCGCCCTCATCAAGATTCGAGACAGAATGTACATGTATTTTTTTATATAGGGCTCCAACGAGTGGTTCCGGAACTGGATTCTGAATCCCTTCAACCTGTGGTGATATTAAATATTAGCGATAGTGATATTACTGTGCAACATACAGTACCTTGCAAAAGTATTCACCCCATGTTACGGACCCCCCCCCCCCCCCCCTTTCATCACGCACACCTGTCCCCTATTCCCACTGATTAGTATTTGTATGTGTGTGCCCTTTGGTTTCCATGGTCTTGTCAATTATTGTTACGATGTCCGTTGGTGCGTGTGAGTACCGGTGTTTTGGACTTTCGTGCCCTTGTGGATTGTGCAGATGATTACTGATCTCGTCCCGTGTGATAATCATTGTGCGCTAGTGTTATTTATTCGAGGTACTCCTCTCTATTTTGTTTGGTCTTCATCCCTGTGCCTTAACACGGAACGCCATAATTTGGCCTGAATAAAAAAAACAATGACGCATTCCTGCGCCTGTCTCCAAAATACTTTATACCAGCATGACAGAATAATCGACCATTAAAAATCCTACAATGTGATTTTCTGGAATTTTTTTCTCATTTTGTCTGTCATAGTTGAAGTGTGCCTATGATGAAAATTACAGACCTCTCTCTCATCTTTTTAAGTGGGAGAACTTGCACAATTGGTGGCTGACTAAATACTTTTTTGCCCACTGTAATTCTTCAGGCGGAAATTGAGAAGAAGGGATGCAGCCATAAGACTTTAAGCCATACACTCCACAGAGCTGGGCTTTACAGAAGAGTGGCCAGAAGAAAATATGCAAACATGTTTGGTGTTCGCCAAAATGCATGTGGGAGACTCCCCAAACATATGAAAGAAGGTACTAAAATTGAGACTGGCGCAAACCCAACACCTCTCCCCACCCTGAGAACACCATCCCCACAGTGAAGCATGGTGGTGGCAGCATCATGCTGTGGGTATGTTTTTCATTGGCAGGGACTGGGAAACTGGTCAGAATTGAAGGAATGATGGATGGTGCAAAATACAGGGAAATTATTGAGAGAAACCCGTTTCAATTTTCCAGAGGTTTGAGACTGGGACGGAGTTTCACCTTCCAGCAGGACAATTACCCTATGCATACTGCTAAAACAACACTTGAGTGGTTTAAGGGGAAACATTTAAATGTATTGGGATGGCCTAGTCAAAGCCCAGACCTCAATCCAATTGAGAATCTGTGGTATGACTTAAAGATTGCTGTACACCAGTGGAACCCATCCAAGTTGAAAAATACCAGTGGGTAGATGTGCCAAGCTTATGGAGACATACCCCAAGAGACTTGCAGCTGTTATTGCTGCAAAAGGTGGCTCTACAAAGTATTGACTTTGGGGGTGTGAATAGTTATGCATGCTCAGTTTTTTTGTCTTATTTCTTGTTTGTTTCACAATCCAAAATATTTTGCCTCTTCAAAGTGGTAGGCATGTTGTGTAAATCAAAAGATACAAACACCTCAAATCTATTTGAATTCCTGGTTGTAAGGCAACAAAATAGGAAAAATGCCAAGGGGGTGAATACTTTCGCAAGCCACTGTAGATGTTCTATTTTCTCCAGAGATTGCAAAACTACGGGTATATTGATATGATGTAGTGCCCATTGGCTATGAATGTTTCAACCTCTGTTTTGAGAATTTGTGTTTTTACCGTCAGTTCTGAGTTTCAAAGAGCACCAAAACTACACTAACCATGAGCCTTAGCGTTACTGCCATCATAGAAACAGACCCTGGGTCAGTTCTAACGCAACCAACAAATTACCATGAAACTAAACTCAAGAGTTTAGACTTATATTTTGAAGTCAGACAAGTCTGAGTCATATTTCACCGTTCATTTTCCAAAAATAATTGTAAATGTTCAGCTAATAAAACTGGCACCTGTAAAATACTGAAAATGTTAAGTGTACTGTTGCTTGTATGCATTGTATGTGTGTTTTTACTGCGACTGTCACCCTGATAATGGCTACACTAGATGTAGGAAAACGGTAAAATGCAGTACAGTCATGATGTCTTGAGCGATGGTCACAGTCTGGGACAAAACACTGGACCATGGCTGTGTATGGTAACTTGCCTAGATAACAGATATTGGAAACTCAATACGACGCCTAACCAACAAACGCCATGTTTGTCAACATTTCCAAAAAAACTCCAGTGGTCACGTGACAATGTATCTACTCTGTGATTGGATGATACAGACCAGAATGCTGTATGTAGTATGTGATGAGTTGTTTGTTTGTCCCTGAACTCTGGTATGTACACAGTCTTGTACCCTTAACCTTTTCATATATTAGTTCAAAAGTGAGTTCTAATCTTTTGAATTAATGGTTCACCCTGGAGATTATTGTACCTACCACGTGACCAGCATGTTGACATTTTCATGCTAAGAAACGAGTGGGTGTGTCAGTTCCAGAACAATAGCCACGGAAAGAAGGTGGGTGGCCCATCGGAGCCCTATAGTATCAGCATGTTAACCAGTAGAGCCATAGCTAACTAGCATGTTTAATCATGTCATCAGTCTTCACAGAGTTATCACATTATGTATCAAAGTTCACCAAAATAACCATCCACAACATCACATAAGTAGTTAAAGAATATGTTACATACTTACAATGCTATATATTTGCCATTTAGCAAACACTTTTATCCAAAGCAATTCACAGTCATGGGTGCATAGCTTTTTTATTTTTTTTTCATTACTTATGGGTGGTCCCAGGAATCGAACCCACTGTCCTGACTTGGCAAAATAAATGCGCTACCAACTGAGCTACATTGGACTGCTAGCAAGACATAAGACGCCTGCAGATTGATCGAGATTATAATTGTACTGTTTGTAAATTAGAACATGATCTTCTTCCATTAGAGCAGTTTCCCAACTTCAGTACCCCCAACAATACAATATTTTAGTTGTAGCCCCAGACAAGCACACCTGATTCACCTCGTCAACTAATCATGAAGCCCTTGAGTCTAATGAGGTGCGTTTGTACGGGGCTACAACGACAATGTGTACTATAGGGGGTACTTGAGGACCAGAGTTATAGAAACAAACTTTCTGTTTACTGAGGTTGCATGAGAGGTAAGGTCAAGGTCATAAAAATAAGAAACTGCTTATAGAAAACCTCCAGCAAGGGAGACAAACACACCCACATGGTATATGAATAACCATGTAACAGAGTATCATTGTATTTCTAAGTTCCACACTTCCTACAGGTGGACCCTAATGAGACACTTTTATGTAACTGTGTAATATTGTCACTTGAGATGAGATTATTGTTGAGTTAGACGGCAAAGAGAATGTGGAATGTTGTGTGACAGATACATGTGTGTGAAGTCGAAAACAACAGCCAAGTCCAGCAACAATTCTATAGCATTTCGCCAAACCTGTGAAAGGTCAAAACAAAGGAAGGGATACATCCTTTCAAACTGTTCAAACAGACTTTCAGTCCATCTTGTTCTAACAAATTTTCTACAAAATCCTCCACCCCGGACCTGCCAATTCTAGTATGCTGGTTTGGGATTTGTACACACACTCTGCTGCTCATTAAGAATTCAGAATTGTAGATCCTAGGGTCTCCAGAGAAAGAGAAAGCACTGTATAAATCTCTTTGTGACTCACAAAAGCATGCGGCCGGTGGACTTTTATTACAGGATGTCAACCTGTGTGCGTGCGTGCGTGATTTCGTTCTTTTGTTGTGTGTCCCATGTGGCTGTGACATAAAACGCACACAAACACACACTCACACATACACAAACATGTCAACTTCACCTGTACACAAAAAAAACAGGAGATCCTGAGGTTATAAAACAAATGCGTTATACCAGACGAAGCAACGGGAATAAAGCACAAACCAATTTTTGCGCGAATGTCAATTGTGCCTCAATTCTTGTTCCCTGCAGTCGCTCCCTTCTAAGCAGTGCACGAGACCCACAGTAGCACACAAAAGCCCCATGGCAGGGGTACTGAACGTATGTAACAATCTGATCCCACGAGGTGGTAAGATTATATTAGCTTAATTTTAAGCATGTCAAGTTTATCGCTCTAGCTACTGTAACTAGTGACGCCTAGTATGGGTCCCAGCAATGGTGGAGGCTTTTCTCTCTCTCTCTCGCTCTCTCTCTCTCTCTTTCTCTTTCAGTACCAGTTAGGTCCACCAGTGCAGCCAAGTTGTTCTCTCTTTCTCTCTTGTTCCTCCTCTCTCTCTTTATTTTTATTGCTCTCTCTCTCTCTCTCTCTCTCTCTCCAGATGCTGCTGTGATCATCAGTGTATTTAGACTCCAGCAGAGTCCCACACTGTTCACTGCTGCTCAACTTCATTATTGTCCTTTTCGCTCCACTTCTCAACCTAATTCCCATAGCTGGAAGCACGCTAGCTGAGAGACCCCGAGCCTCCAATGGTAACAAATGCACACTCACTTACTCTACTATCCTCTTCCTCTCTTTCCCCATCCCTCCTCCCATCCATCTCTTTGACATGCTAAAATACAGCTTTTATCTCAGTGCTAAGATGGCAGACCATAATTTGGTTTTGATCAACATTTTTCAATGGGTTAAATCTGAGAGCTCTAAGCAGAGTACGCCTTTTATATAAAATTCAATTTGCAGACGGAACATAAGTCTTGGGAGTGAAGAGCTGGAAGATGGACAGAAGATGTGTGAAGTGCCACGTTGTGCAACACCTTTAGGTTTTATGAAACCTTTCTTTGCGTGAATGTCATATTAGCAGTGGTGACCGGTCATTCAGGGCAGGTGAGGCGCCACTGCATTGTTAGCAAAAAAAATGTAAAAATACTTTGTTTTAAATGTTATTTTGGCATTAATACACGTCAAATACTATACAGTTGAAGTCGGAAGTTTACATACACCTTAGCCAAATACATTTAAACTCAGTTTTTCACAATTCCTGACATTTAATTCTAGTAAAAATTCTCTATTTTAGGACAGTTAGGACCACCACTTTATTTTAATAATGTGAAATGTCAGAATAATAGTAGAGATAATGATTTATTTCAGCTTTTATTTATGTTCTTCACATTCCCAATGGGTCAGAAGTTTACATACAGTGGGGAGGACAAGTATTTGATACACTGCCGATTTTGCAGGTTTTCCTACTTACAAAGCATGTAAGGTCTGTAATGTTTATCATAGGTACACTTCAACTGTGAGAGACGGAATCTAAAACAAAAATCCAGAAAATCACATTATGATTTTTAAGTAATTAATTTGCTTTTTATTGCATAAGTATTTGATACATCAGAAAAGCAGAACTTAATATTTGGTACAGAGATCACATGTTTCCTGTAGTTCTTGACCAGGTTTGCACACACTGCAGCAGGGATTTTGGCCCATTGCTCCATACAGACTTTCTCCAGATCCTTCAGGTTTCGGGGCTGTCGCTGGGCAATACGGACTTTCAACTACCTCCAAAGATTTTCTATTGGGTTCAGGTCTGGAGACTGGCTAGGCCACTCCAGGACCTTGAGATGCTTCTTACGGAGCTACTCCTTAGTTGCCCTGGCTGTGTGTTTCGGGTCGTTGTCATGCTGGAAGACCCAGCCACGACACATCTTCAATGCTCTTACTAAGGGAAGGAGGTTGTTGGCCAAGATCTCGCGATACATGGCCCCATCCATCCTCCCCTCAATACGGTGCAGTCGTCCTGTCCCCTTTGCAGAAAAGCATCCCCAAAGAATGATGTTTCCACCTCCATGCTTCACGGTTGGGATGGTGTTCTTGGGGTTGTACTCATCCTTCTTCCTCCAAACAAGGCGAGTGGAGTTTAGACCAAAAAGCTATATTTTTGTCTCATCAGACCACATGACATTCTCCCATTCCTCCGCTGGGTCATCCAGATGGTAATTGGCAAACTTCAGACGGGCCTGGACATGCGCTGGCTTGAGCAGGGGGACCTTGCGTGCGCTGCAGGATTTTAATCCATGACGGCGTAGTGTGTTACTAATGGTTTTCTTTGAGACTGTGGTCCCAGCTCTCTTCAGGTCATTGACCAGGTCCTGCCGTGTAGTTCTGGGCTGATGCAGTTAATACAGGTAATGAGTGGAGAACAGGAGGGCTTCTTAAAATAAAACTAACAGGTCTGTGAGAGCTGGAATTATTACTGTTTGGTAGGTGATCAAATACTTATGTCATGCAATAAAATGCGAATGAATTACTTAATAATCATACAATGTGACCTCTACGTGCTTTGTAAGTAGGAGAACCTGCAAAATTGGCAGTGTATCAAATACTTGCTCTCCCCACTGTACACGGAATTAGTATTTGATAGCAATGCCTTTAAATTGTTTAACTTGGGTCAAACATTTCTGGTAGCCTTCCACAATATTATGTTGGATGAATTTTGGCCCATTCCTCCTGACAGAGCTGGTGTAACTGAGTCAGGTTTGTAGGCCTCCTTGCTCACACACACTTTTTCAGTTCTGCCAACAAATTTTCTCTGGGATTGAGGTCAGGGCTTTGTGATGGCCACTCCAATACTTTGACTTTGTTGTCCTTAAGCAATTTTGCTAGAACATTGGAAGTATGTTTGGGGTCATTGTCCATTTGGAAGCTTGCAACCAAGCTTGAAATTCCTGACTAATGTCATGAGAGGTTGCTTCAATATATCCACATAATGTTCCCTCGTCATGATGCCATCTATTTTGTGAAGTGCACTAGTCCCTCCTGCAGCAAAGCACACCCACAACATGATGCTGCCTCCCCCATGCTTCACGGTTGGGATGTTGTTCTTTGGCTTGCAAGCCTCCCCCTTTTTCCTCCAAACATAAGGATGGTCGTTATGGCCAAACAGTTCTATTTTTGTTTCATCAGACCATAGGACATTTCTCCAAAAAGTACGAGCTTTGTCACCACGTGCAGTTGCAAACCGTAGTCTGGCTTTTTTTAATGGTGGTTTTGGAGCAGTGGCTTCTTCCTTGCTGAGCAGCCTTTCAGTTTATGTGAATATAGGACTCTTTTTATTGTGGATATAGATATTTTTGTACCTGTTTCCTCCCACATCTTCACAAGGTCTTTTTGCTGTTGTTCTGAGATTGATTTGCACTTTTTGCACCTAAGTACGTTCATCTCTAGGAGACAGAACGCGTGGACCCATGGTGTTTATACTTCCGTACTATTGTATGTACAGATGAACGTGGTACCTTCAGGCATTTGGAGATTGCTCCCAAGGATGAACCTGACTTGTGGAGGTCTACAGGTTTGGCTGATTTATTTAGATTTTCCCATGATGTTAAGCAAAGAGGCACTGAGTTTGAAGGTAGGCCTTGAAATACATCCACAGGTACACTTCCAATTGACTCAAATGATGTCAATTAGCCTATCAGAAGCTTCTAAAGCCATTATATAATTTTCTGGAATTTTCCAAGCTGTTTAAAGGCACAGTCAACTTAGTGTATGTAAACTTCTGACCCACTGTAATTGTGATACAGTCATTTATACGTGAAATAATCTGTATGTAAACAATTGTTGGAAAAATTACTTGTGTCAGTGTCACGCCCTGACCATAGAGAGCTGTTTATTCTCTATGTTGGTTAGGTCGTTGTCTCTGATTGGGGATCATATTTAGGTAGCCATTTCCCCATTGTGGTTTGTGTGATCTTGTCTAGGTATAGTTGCCTGTGAGCGCTACCCTGAGCTTCACGGTTCGTTTGTTCGCTTTATTGTTTTTGTTCTTTAAGTTTCTCTTCCAAATAAAAAGATGGAAACATACCACGCTGCATCTTGGTCCAATCCTTATAACGATTGTGACAGTCAGCAACAAAGTAGATGACCGACTTGCCAAAACTATAGTTTGTTGACAAATTTGTGGAGTGGTTGAAAAACAAATTTGAATGACTACAACCTAAGTGTATGTAAACTTCCGACTTCAACTGTATCAGTTTGCAAACATTGTAAAAAAATATTTATAATCATTGAGTTAATAAAGCCTCCATACAAACATGGTCTCTTTTTTGCTTTCTTAAATTAGGCAGCTCCAAAATGCAGGAGTTTCAGCCTAGCTCAGTGCTTTCCGTGGTGGTGGGGCAGCCAGCGGAAAATACTGAGCGTAGGGGTTGGTAATGTTCTCTAGTTGAGCCGTGATTGGCTCAGTGTTCTTTCACTCATGGGGAAATTACGTCACTAACAAATCTAAGAGTAGAGCCCGAATATTCAAACTCCTTGGGAGCTGTCATAGAGTTACATTACAAGTGCCCATCCAAGAAGGCTCAAGGTCATTGGTCACAGATATCTTTGATTGGACTGATCATTTCAACACCATACTTTCAAAATCTTAGCTAGCAGTCATCATCATGAATCAAGTCGACAATCTACTGGCAAATTGTTTTAAGTCATGTGAAGAGAAATTATAGATCAAATGTATTGGTGCTCATCGGCCATTGGACATAAACATTACAGAACAAGTAGTAAATCGCAAATTCAACAATGAGTGGTTTGGAAGGAATCAGTGGCTAACTGCAAGCATTGCAGGGCAATCACTGGCCCCCTATTCGGTGGAGTGGGGGTGTGGTCCCAATTCTGGGTTTGAGAGTCTCTTACAAGCTTAAAATGATAAACATTCAACATTGGCCATGCTGTCAATCCAGATTTCTCCCACACTCAAAACAACTTTTAACACGGAACCTGAAAATCTAACTTCAGTGGGTTCAAGACAACTGGGAACTCAGGGGAAAAAAATAGCTCTGACTGGCAAAATACGTTTTGAACAGTCATCCAAATCGGAATTGTAAGTCGGGTACTCGGGCCTCTTTCTAAAGCTACGACCTGAAGCTCACTGACGTCGTCATGATTCAACCTTGTTTTTTTCAGAGTTCCCAGTTGTCTTGAAAGCACCATCAATCCAGAGAATGCCAGACTGTGTTAACAAAATTTGCCTATTGTGACGACCCTCCCACTCTGTCTGCTGTATTCTGTCTTTGTTCTTGTTTCCTTATTAGGATGCCGGTGGGCGGAGTTGGGAGGGTCGTCAGCTTCATGGGAAACACCTGGGCCAGGTGTCTCCCAGGATAAATAGACCTCTTCCACATTCATGGAGGAGACTCTCTCCATGCAGACACCTTTGTAGATTGTGTTGTGGTTCTTGGTGGCCGTTTGTTTGCTTTGGCACCTTTCAACACCCTGCATTATCACATTCATGCACGCAAAACTCACTTACGCTACTGATTACTGATTACACACATCATTGTATATTTTCCTTAGTTGCTTTAGTTAAATAAATATATATTTTGTTACTCCTTATCTCCACGTTGTCTCCCTTTGTTACGGGCTTTGAGCCGGTTCGTGACAAGTGGGGGCTCGTCCGGGATATTTGAACTATTGGTTTGGGAGACTGTGGAGGTACGTGTTTGGTTTGCATATTGTGGTTGAGTTTAATAGGCCCAGTAGTGGTTGCCTTTGTTGTTGGATTGTGTGCTGCGTTGGAGAGAGTATAATGGTTAGTTTCCAGGCCCTGCCTAGCCTGGAAACGTTTGTTCTACTTTCTGTTGGGACATCAGTCTGAGGAGGTGAGTAAATCGGCTGTGTACCTCGGTAGGAGATTTGTGTAGGGTAGTGGAACTTGCTACCTGGAGCTATAGCCTTTTCCCCTGATAGGCTTAGCGACGTGTTTCAATTTTGGACATGTTGGGCATGGTTAAATGTTTGTTATTTTTGTGTGGTGTCTGTGGACTGAGCAGTTGTCTCGGGGGCACATCCGTGGCTTGGTGAAATTTGCCAGCATGCTGGGGAGTTCTATTTCCTTGCCAGCGGGCTACAGTGCGTAAATACCCACCGCAAATCTGCATGAAGACTAGGGTTGAGTTATTGTAGGTTTTGGGGAAGCTCTGTATCTCATCTCTCTTCTGTGGTGCTCAGGGTGATTGTCATTTCTCTGGTTGTGGTCTGATGTGCTCAGCAGAGGGGTTGAGCAAGATTATTTACTTATGACAATGGTGTCTCATGTAGACAAGTTCATTTGCTTTCATCAGAGGAACTGTTAGAATTAGGTACTAAAGATCAGCTGTTGAAGATCGCTGAACACTACAAGGTTAAATGATTGAAATTAGTGAAATTCTGTTTCGTTGGAAGTGACTATGAATCGTTGGAAGTGACTATGAATCGTTGGACGTGACTATGAATTGTTGGGAGTTGTAAAACATTAAGAAGGACCCTGATGTTCTTTTCATTGGAGTTTGTAGCTGTTGTGGTCTTTTGTGCCATGTTCCTGAATGTTTACGTGACTGACCATTGGTTGGGGTTGTCATGTTCTATCTTTCCTGTCTGTTCCCTCCTGGTCTTGTGTTCTTCTTTCCTCTTAAATATTGCTTCCTATGCGCAAAGGTTGCTGAGGTCTGGGGAGGAGGTTGGCTGGGGCAGGTGGAGGTGTGAACACATAACCCCTCACCAATTTGGGACGCAGAGGCTGTGTCAATTTGGGACGCAGAGGCTGTCAATTTGGGACGCAGAGGCTGTGTCAATTTGGGACGCAGAGGCTGTGTCAATTTGGGACGCAGAGGCTGTGTCAATTTGGGACGCAGAGGCTGTGTCAATTTGGGACGCAGAGGCTGTGTCAATTTGGGACGCAGAGGCTGGTATGTTGTTCCGGGGTCCTTGTTGGTCCCTGGTTTTATGGGGGGGAATGTGACGACCCTCCCACTCTGTCTGCTGTATTCTGTCTTTGTTCTTGTTTCCTTATTAGGATGCCGGTGGGCGGAGTTGGGAGGGTCGTCAGCTTCATGGGAAACACCTGGGCCAGGTGTCTCCCAGGATAAATAGACCTCTTCCACATTCATGGAGGAGACTCTCTCCATGCAGACACCTTTGTAGATGTGTTGTGGTTCTTGGTGGCCTTTTGTTTGTTTGCTTTGGCACCTTTCAACACCCTGCATTATCACATTCATGCACGCAAAACTCACTTACACTACTGATTACTGATTACACACATCATTGTATATTTTCCTTAGTTGCTTTAGTTGAATAAATATATATTTTGTTACTCCTTATCTCCACGTTGTCTCCCTTTGTTACGGGCTTTGAGCCGGTTCGTGACACTATGAAGGACCTCCGCAACACCTTCCTGTTCAAGTGAGCACAGCACAACAAGGTGAGTCCAAAAATGTATTGTATGCTGCTGAATTATTTATGCAATATGCCAGGGAGATATGTAGACTGTAGCTAAGAAAGGAATGCTAAGTATAGTGAGCTGTTAATAGTCCATGTGCCTCACCCTAATACTTTGATCTATTTCCCCCTTTTTAATTGTGCCTACTGTACTGACTTGGTGTAGCCTATAACCTGTTTTAGATAAAGGTAATCATAAGAACTTTCATTGTCTGCTCATATGACCCCTTTATTTATCCTATGGTTCTGACTTGGTGTACAGGGAGAAAGAACACTGTAAGAATGACCCATGTTCTGAATTCTGTAGATGTACATTTCAAAAGTGTTGAACAAATAGTTATATTGACTACATTTGTCCTATTAATGTCGTAATCGAAATTATGTATTTCCTCTTTTCCGCTTGTCGTCCCCTTATGCCATAGTTTGCACATCTCAATTGTCAGTAGAAACAACATTTGTTTAAGAAATTCAGCCATATCAGCAATTTTTTTAAAGGTACTAAATGAGGATGAATGAACTGTTTTGCTGCCAGACAAGGCTCCACTGATAGCCAGGTGTAGCAGTGGTAAGATGTTGGGATTGCTTTTGGGACAGCTTTATGTAGACCCAAAATGTAACAGTTTGTGGGCACCATTTGTCACCGTTATAGTGCAATTAATGTATTGTTTAATGTTGTATAGTGGCTTTGATTGCATGCATCCCCCAAAAATGCTTGGGGTTTGCCCCACCATGATTTACATGCTAAAATTACCACTGCATATTAGAGAGCGTTTTACACCAGGGTTGTGTTCATCAGGGCACATCGTAGCAAAACGAGCATTCTGATTGGACAAGTTATAACTAGTCCCTCATGGTTTTTAATCTGTTGTCTTCCATTTGTGTCCTGAAGAATGCTACACAGGTTGTGGTAAACTGACTGTTAAATGGGCCAGTGGAAAAAGCGGAAAGCTAAATAAAGTATTTTTTCTAACTAATTAGTTTTGAGTCTCTGGAAGAAACAAGTAATGAGGAGAATGAAATAAATGGCACCATCATCTGTCTTTATCCTCAGCTTAGTAAGGATATCTAATGAGGATGTGTATGTGTGCGTGTATTTGTGTGTCAGGAACATCTGCTCTTTCCATGACATAGTTTTCACCTGGTCAGTATATGACCACTTGTTGATGTCACCTGTTAAATCCACTTCAATCAGTGTAGATAAAGGGGAGGAGACTCTTATAGGTTAACCTGTCTAAGTTCTGTCTGAGTTGGGGAGGGGTTCTACTAAGCTATATGGAATTCTTTTAAGAACGTCATACCAAGGATCATTTTGCTATTTGATTCGGAATATTTTAAGACCACTTGACGTATAAATAAAGTACAAAAAATACTTGATGTAACACTTTATTTGGCCTTACTGCCATTATCCCATGAATACACAATGAATAACATATTCTCTACATGGAACAACAAATAGTCCCCCCAAAAATTCTAAAGGAAGTTGGTGTAATGCGATGCTACTGGCGGCAGAGAAGTCAAGCGCAGGAGAGCGGAAACTGATTTACAACGGTTGTATTTAATAACCATAAACAACCGTCAACAGAATAATAATAAATGGGTCAAAGAAAAACCCGGTAAATACCAGCATATCAACAAACAATTACGGACAAGGACATTGGGGGGGGAACAGAGGGTTAAATACACAACATGTAATTGATGGAATTGGAATCAGGTGAGACGGAAGACAAGACAAAACCAATTGAAAATTAAAAGTGGTTCGGCGATGGCTAGAAGGTTGGTGACTTCGACCGCCGAACGCCACCCGAACAAGGAGGGACCAATTTCGGCGGAAGTCGTGACAGTACCCCACCCCTTGACACCGGCCTCGGGGATGACCCGGAGGGCAAGGCACAGGGCGATCCGGACGAAGACGGTGGAACTCCTGCAGCATTGAAGGGTCCCACACGTCCTCGACCGGAACCCAGCACCTCTCTTCCGGACCATACCCCTCCCACTCCATGAGATACTGAAGGCCCCTTGCACGACTCCTCGAATCCAGTATGGAGCGAACGGAGTACGCCGGAGCCCCCCGATGTCCAGAGGGGGCGGAGGAACCTCCCGCACCTCAGACTCCTGGAGCGTGCCAGCCACCACCGGCCACCACTTTAAATGGCCCCACAAACCGCGGACCCAGCTTCCGGCAGGGCATGCGGAGGGGCAGGTTTCGGGTCGAGAGCCAGACCTGGTCCCCCGGTGCGAACACCGGTGTCTCACTGTGGTGGAAATCTGCATTCATCTTTTGGCGCGTCACGGCCTGCTGAAGGTGGACACGGACGGCTTCCCATGTCTCCTCCACGCGCCTGAACCAGTCGTCCACCACAGGAACCTCAGTCTTACTCTGATGCCAAGTCGTCAGAACCGGCTGGTACCCCAGTACTCACTGGAAGGGAGAGAGGTTGGTGGAGGAGTGGCGGAGCGAGTTCTGTGCCATCTCAACCCAGATCATGATCGCTGCTCACTCCTCTGGCCTCCTGGCAATTGGACCGCATTAACCTACCCACATCCTGGTTCACTCTCTCCACCTGCCCAATACTCTCGGGGTGAAATCCTGAAGTAAGGCTGATCGAGAACCCCAGACATTCCATGAACGCCTTCCAGACCCTAGACGTGAACTGGGGACCCCAATCAGACACTATATACTCATGCACCCCGTAGTGCCGGAAGATGTGTGTAAACAAGGCCTTCGCAGTCTGTAGGGCTGTAAGGAGACCGGGCAAATGGAGGACACGACAGGACTTAGAGAAAAGATCCACAACGACCAGGATTGCGGTGTTACCCTGTGAGAGTGGAAGATCAGTCAGAAAATCGACCGACAGGTGCAACCATGGCCGCTGTGGAACGGGTAAGGGGTGTAGCTTACCTCTGGGCAAGTGCCTAGGAGCCTTACACTGGGCGCACACCAAGCAGGAGGAAATGTAAGCCCTCACATCCTTAGCCAAGGTAGGCCTTCAATACCTCCCACTCAAACAGCGCACTGTCCGACCAATCCCAGAATGACCATAAGAGGGTGACGTGTCAGCCCAATAGATCAACCGTTCACAAACAGCAGACGGGACATACAGACGCCCATTGGGACACTGGATGGGAGCGGACTCTGCAAGTAACGCCTGCTCTATGTCCGTGTCCAGCTCCCACACTACCGGCACCACCAGGCGGGAGCCGGGGAGTGTGGGATCCATGGGCCGCTCCTCTGTGTCATACAGCCGGGACAATGCGTCTGCCTTTACGTTCTGGGAGCCTGGTCTGTAGGAAAGGGTAAACACAAAACGGGTGAAAAACATGGCCCACCTTGCCTGGCGAAGGTTCAGTCTCCTCGCTGCCCGGATGTACTCAAGATTGTGGTGGTAAGTCCAGATGAGAAAAGGGTGTCTAGCCCACTCAAGCCAATGTCTCCACGCCTTCAAGGCCTTGACGACAGCCAACAGCTCCCGGTCCCCCACGTCATAGTTTCGCTCTGCCGGGCTTAGCTTCTTCCAGAAGAAGGCACAGGGGCAGAGCTTCGGTGGCGTACCCGAGCGCTGAAAGAGCACTGCTCCTATCCCAGCCTCGGACGCGTCCACCTCCACTATGAACGCCAAAGTGGGATCCGGATGGGCCAGCACGGGAGTCGAGGTAAACAGAGCCCTCAGGTGACTAAAAGCCCTGTCCAACTCAGCTGACCACTGCAAACGCACCGGGCTCCCCTTCAGCAGTGAGGTAATGGGAGCCGCTACCTGACCAAAACCTTGATAGTTGGCAAACCCTAAGAACCGCTGCACCTCCTTTACCGTGGTGGGATTCGGCCAATAACGCACAGCTGAAATGCGGTCACTCTCCATCTCCACCCCTGAGGTGGAAATGCGATACCCTAGGAAGGAGACGGATTGCTGTAAAAACAAGCATTTCTCAGCCTTGACGTACAGGTCATGCTCTAACAGGCGGCCAAGTACCCTGTTCACCAGGGACACAAGCTTGGCGTAGCGGAGTATATCAGAATGTCAACAATGTACACCTCTACACCGTGCCCGTGCAGGTCCCTGAAAATCTCGTCTACAAAGGTTTGGAAGACTGATGGAGCATTCATCAACCCGTACGGCATGACAAGGTACTCATAGTACCCTGAGGTGGTACTGAAAGTGTCTCCCTCTCGGATATGCACCAGGTTGTAAGCGCTCCTGAGATCTAGTTTGGTGAAGAAGCGTGCCCCGTGCATTGACTCAATTGTTGTGGCTATGAGTGGTAGCGGGTAACTATACCTCACAGTGATCTGGTTCAGACCCCGATAGTCAATACACGGGTGCAGACCTCCCACCTTCTTCACAAAAAAGAAACAGTGGGGTCATGATTATCCGATCTGAACGTCCGCGGGTAGCCAGCAGGTTGTCCAGCCAGATGGACAGGTCTACCAGCTGTTCAAACGTGTGGGTGGTGTCTCTGCAGGCCAATTCCCGACGGACGTCCTCGCGCAGACTGCAGCGGTAATGGTCGATCAGGGCCCTGTCGTTTCATCCCGCGCCGGTAGCCAGGGTCCTAAACTCCAGGGCGAACTCCTGGGCGCTCCTCGTCTCCTGCCTCAGATGGAAGAGGCGCTCACCACCTCCTCGTTGGACCTCAAAATGGTCCAATGCCGCATCTCCCTCTCTCCACACAGTGTTGGCCCACTCCAGGGCTTTCCCGGTGAGGCACGAGACAAGAGTGGACACCCTGTCACGGCCCGATGGAGCCGGGTGGACGGTGGCCAGGTATAGGTCCAGTTGGAGAAGGAACCCCTGGCAGTTCGCAGCTTTCCCATCATATTCCTGGGGCAGGGAGAGACGAATCCCACTGGGACCAGGATGAAAAGGAGCGCTCAGTGGAGACCCCGGTTGTGCTGGTGGAGGGGCTGGCAGATCTCCCTGTCTCTCCCAGCAGTCCATTGTCTGGACAACGCGCTCCATGGCGGTGCCAAGATGTTGGAGCATTGCTGCGTGCTCCCAGACGCTCTCCTCCACGCCTATACCTGGGGTACCTGCTCCTGCTGACTCCATAGTATTGGTCCGTAACTCTGTAATGCGATGCTACTGGCGGCAGAGAAGTTAAGCGCAGGAGAGCGGAAACTGATTTACAACGGTTGTGACCGCCGAATGCCGCCTGAACAAAGAGAGGGACCAATTTTGGCGGAAGTCGTGACAGTTTGTTGTGAAGTGTCTGTCCTATATCTGAGAGATATAAGAAAGATCTTGAAACCTTTATTTATTTATTACATACATTTAACCCCTTATTTTTTACACTAAACAGTCTCCATATATACTGTACTTACATTCCTTTTTTTTGACTGGTACCTGGGAACTTTCAGACGAGTCTTGTGAGACCTAGAGCAAAATAACCAACATGTATTTGGTCGCGAGAGTCTCACCTTTACACAGGTGTGTAACCAAACTGCTACTGACAGATGTTGTCAGATCGGCTGTACCGACTTCAGACGAGTCCCAAGATGCTTGTGGGTGTAGTAGAGCAAAACAGAGAACACCATTGTGCTCGTGAGAGTCTCATCATTCCATAGAGGGGTCATAACATTTTGTAACATTCGGACGCTATGGACGATTTTGTTAGAAGACCGTTTTTTAGGATGCCTCATTGTCTGACAAACACCGCTCTAGCTTTGTCACCTTTCACCGCAGATATGGAAGCGCGACACTGGTTTGTGTTAAGAACTGCAACGCTGCTGGGGTTTTCAGACTCAACAGTTTCCCGTGTGTATCAAGAATGGTCTACCACCCAAAGGACATCCAGCCAAATTGACACAACTCTGGGAAGCAATGAAGTCAACATGGGCCAGCATCCCTGTGGAACGCTTTCGACACCTTATAGAGTTGAATTGAGGCTGTTTTGGGGGTGAAACTCAATATTCTTTCTTAATGTTTGATATACTCAGTGTATATCCATGCATTCATCTTTATCAAAGTCCCAGTAAAAGAAGCGAAACTACAAAGAAAAAAGTACAACTCTAACATACTCTAGTCTATTGTCGAGAGAGAACCTCAGTGAATGTGGATACTCCTCCTAGTCTCTGTGATTTCCTACATTAAGGGACCTGATCACCGGCTGCTCCAGTGGAGCCAGGCTGTCTCTAATCACTCTGGGGTAATTGGAATTTGCAGAGGTTGGTCGTACTGCTTGGATAAACCTGTATTAATCCAGGAGGCGTTCAAGTCGAAATTAGTCTGTTCTCCTTTGCACCCTGAGAGAATGAATTGCATTGCATTAAACTCCTTATTCTAACAAGAATGTGAAAATGACAAAATGAATAAAAATATGGTCTATATGGTCTGAAGCAGGTTTAAAATTAGAAGAATTGGGATTCTCATTTTCAATTGAATTTGGGGATAAAAAGGTATACCATAAGGGGCAAAGTAGATTTGGGGACTACAATAGAAGCAGTCAGGGGATGAAGAGGAATGTGGGAGAGAGACGTACAACAGAGAAAGAACTAAGTGAGAGAGTGAATCATCTTAGTCTAGTGAGGTGCAGCTAGAGATGAAAATGAGAGGCGGACAGAGACAGGCAGCATATATGTGAGAGATGACTGGAGATTGCAGAGAAATGGCGAGAGAAATGTCTTGATCATCACATCAAAATCCCTGGCTCCACCGAGATCTCTCTATCTTCTCTGGCTTTGGTCAATGGCTTGATCGATGGCTTGATCGATTTTTACTGTTGGAAAATCTACTGGTCCACTGAAGTCTTGTTTTGTGTCGTCTTTGATAGTTATTGATTATATATTGATGACGTGGCTAAATGTAAGGTACATTACAGTGTCCATATTAGGAGATCTGAGATTGAAGCAAGAGTCCTGCTGAGACTGAGGCCGTAATAAAATGGACACCGTATGTATGTGTTTTTAATTTGTTTATAAATTGTGTCTCTGCCTGGCCAGTTCCCCTCTCTCCACTGGGATTCTCTGCCTATAACCCTATTACAGGGGCTGGTTCACTGGCTTACTGGTGCTCTTAGATGCCGCCCCTAGGAGGTGTGCGTCACTTGTGTGGGTTGAGTCACTGACGTGGTCTTCCTGTCTTGGTTGGCGCCCCGCCTTGGATTGTGTTGTGGCGGAGATCTTTGTGGGCTATAGCCGTCCTTGTCTCAGGATGGTAAGTTGGTGGTTGAAGATATCCCTCTAGTGGTGTGTGGGCTGTGCTTTGGCAAAGTGGGTGGGGTTATATCCTGTCTGTTTGGCCCTGTCCGGGGGTATCATTGGATGGGTGCCACAGTGTCTCCTGACCCCTCCTGTCTCAGCCTCCAGTATTTATGCTGCAGTAGTTTGTGTCGGGGGGCTAGGGTCAGTCTGTTATATCTGGAGTATTTATCCTGTCTTATCCGGTGTCCTGTGTGAATTTATTAAGTATGATCTCTCTAATTCTCTCTTTCTCTCTCTCGGAGGACCTGAGCCCTAGGACCATGCCTCAGGACTACCTGGCATGATGACTCCTTGTTGTCCCCAGTCCACCTGGCCGTGCTGCTGCTCCAGTTTCAACTGTTCTGCCTGCGGCTATGGAAGCCTGACCTGTTAACTGTGATTACTATTATTGGACCATGCTGGTCATTTATCTTGGCCATGTTCTGTTATAATTTACACCTGCCACAGCCAGAAGAGGACAGGCCACCCCTCATAGCCTGGATCCTCTCTAGGTTTCTTCCTAGGTTTTGGCATTTCTAAGGAGTTTTTCCTAGCCACCGTGCTTCTACACCTGCATTGCTTGCTGTTTGGGGTTTTAGGCTGGGTTTCTGTACAGCACTTTGATATATCAGTAGATGTAAGAAGGGCTATATAAATACTTTTGATTTGAAATTTGTTTTGAATGAAGAAGTGGTTTGGTGTTGTTAGCTAGAATTTGAACACAGCCCTTAGCTGTGGTATTTTAGCCATTTATACAAGGGTGGGTCTAATCCTGAATAAATTATTGGTTAAAAGCGCATTTCAGCTGATGTTTATTCCACAAGTTACCACCGGCTAAGTCTATGACATTTAAATGCCTATTTACTCTGTTCCACTGTCTCACCAGCCCTGGCAGGGAAGTTATGATCTTGATCTCCACTACAAAAAGAATTGAGACATCTCACAATAATTTTAGACTAACGTGTTGTTTTAAACAGCAGAGATTTGTAAAAAAAACTTGCTGTCTGTCTTTCTGACATTTGCAACATTATTTAATTATTCAAATTGGATCTCCAATTGTCCCACATGAATGAACGCGTATTGGTCGGGAGTCGGGACGAGAGAGGCAGGCAGGGTTTCTCAACCAGTCTAGACTACGAATCAGCCGCCATTATTTTTATGGATATATACAAATAAATGTCAATTGAAAAAAGGTCAAACGAAACGAAGTGCAGCTAGTATTTCCAACTTCCGTTTGAAGTTATTGTGTTATTGTTTAGCTCCTCTGAACAACAGTGTCCTGACGAGAGCACAATTTCTATGGCAGGGGAATTAGCTCATTGTTATGGATGTATCCAAATAAATGTCACTAGAAAACAGCTTAAACAAATGCAGCTACTGTTGTTATTCTGTCTGCACTGTTTGACGTGACTGTAAGTTATCCGTAGTTGGCTAGCTAGCAAACGAGGGATAAGAACGTTGCCAGACAGTATGGCAATGGAGCATTTAGAACAAACGACTTGGTCGTGTCCATAGATACAGAACAAAAAAGAACGAAACAACTGGGTCTCTAGCAACCCTAGATTTGTGCCGGGACTATATCTTGTGGAAGGATGAAATAGTAAGAATACATTCATCAAAATAACGTAATTTATGAAAATATGTCAATGATTATTTTAATATGTTGGGTAACCCGGTGTATAAAAGTGATAATTCCCTCAAGGCCGGCCCTCAACTTGGTCTCGGGCCTAACAACATCCGTATCAATATATCCAACAAACACGACTTCTCAGGCATTACCACTTAAATATCACAAAATCCGAGGAGCCTTATTGCTATTATAAACTGGTTGCCAACGTAATTAGAGCCCTAAAACAAAATGTTTTGTCATACCCGTGGTATATGGTCTGATATACCATGGCTTTCAGCCAATCAGCATTCAGGGCTGGACCCACCCAGTTCATACTTTAGAATACCCTTATCCAAAATGAAGTGCTAAGTAATAAGGTAGCAAGTACATGCAGTTATGACATACTTGCCACTTTCAATATCAAGTGTACATTATTTTTGCCCCTGTGCTAAGTACAACACAGTAGCCTGTAATTACTGTACAAAGTCATAGTGCCACTATAATTTAAAGAATTGCTAAAAATACGCTTCTCACCAAACGTGAGACAGTGATATCATCTGGGTGAAGAATGTAACTAGGGGGCATTTTTGCTTTCGCGCTTGGTTGGAACTGCAAACTGTGATATTAGTATTGTTGTTACGCTCCTCATTTGTAGAATGACCGGACCAAGGTGCAGCGTAGTAGTCGTACATTTTCTTTATTAATGTTCCACCAAAAAAATGATACAACGAACGTAAAGCTTCGTAGTGCAAAACATGCAACAAACAAAGATCCCACAACTGAAGGTGGGAAAAAGGGCTGCCTAAGTATGATCCCCAATCAGAGACAACGATAGACAGCTGCCTCTGATTGGGAACCATACCTGGGCAACAAAGAAATAAACAAACTAGAATGCCCACCCCGTATCACAGCCTGACCTAACCAATTAGAGAAATAAAAATCCTCTCAATGGTCAGGGTGTGACAATTGTCTATTTTCATCAGTGTTTGTATTGTTTAAATAGATTTGAACAGGCACAGTGATGGTCCTACTGGGCCTAATAAGGTGTGGATGGCACTAACTCAATGAGTGCATCTCAAATGGTACCCTATGCCTTATAAAATATGGGCAACCCATGGGCCCCGCTAAAAAAAAATAGTGCAATATAAAAGGAATAGGGTGCCATTTGGGAAACATTGACACACGGGCTTGTTCCAAGCTGTCTGGGCCACATGGTTTCTGTGATCTAGCTGTTTCCTTATCCCAGAAGCATCTGCCAAACCATGCTCGATGTCACACTTCACCTGACCTCAGCTCTGCACACACACTTGCACGGATGCGCGCATGCACGTACAAGCGCACACAAGGGTGCCCGGCGAAGACTTACACACGACGTGACACTGTGTTCGTAATTATGCAGTCTGTTGGCATGAAAAAGTATTTTTGAATATTATTTCCGTTATTATGTGACTCAGACAATGGGATTACCACCGAATACAGACACATGGTGCCGATATTGTTCCTTCCACGCCACATTCAACACCCCACGTTGGAAAGGGCAGAGTCAATATTGTTCCCCTTTGTTATGGACAATCGGACAAGCACAATTTGCATAATTTGCTTGACTGGATTATCAATGTGTAACATTGCGATGCAGCTAAACTAGCCGTGTTGCAAAGATCGACGGTTACAATGCCACACA
Organism: Oncorhynchus mykiss; assembly: GCF_013265735.2. NCBI lineage: Eukaryota > Metazoa > Chordata > Actinopteri > Salmoniformes > Salmonidae > Oncorhynchus > Oncorhynchus mykiss. The sequence goes on along the minus strand of NC_048574.1, from coordinate 59,917,206 downwards.
AAGTCGGGCAACTATTGGTAGACGGCAATAAATAAATACAAATTTAAAAAGCCTGGTTCAGTCTGCCTTCCACCAGACACTTGGAAACAAATTCACCTTTCAGCAGGTCAATAACCTTAAACACAAGGACAAATATATACTGAAGTGGCTTCCCAAGACGACATTGAATGTTCCCTGAGAGGCCTAGGTACAGTTTTGACTTAAATTGGCTTGATAATCTATGGCAAGACTTGAAAACGGTGTTTTAGCAATGATCAACACCAACTTGACAGAGACTAAAGAATGTTTTGACGAATCATGTACAAATATTGTTCAATACAGGATTACACACAGCTGTAATTGATGCCAAAGGTGAAACTAACATGTTTTGACTGTGTGAATACTTAGGTAATTTAGACATTTGTGTTTATTTTTCAATATATTTATAACAATAAAAAAATAAAAAAAACATGTTTTCACTTTCTCATTATGGGTTATTGTGGGTAGATGGGTGAGAAAAAAACAACATGTATTTAATGGATTTTGAATTCTGGCGGTAACAACAACAACAATGTGGAACGAGTCAAGGGATATGAATACTTTCTGAAGGCACTTAATGTGTACACTTTGCCCGTGTGGAACAATTCCTCGACCCACACAGTCATTGGATGATAGAAAAGCACCGAAATGGGGCAGGAGTTGACTACATAAATTCAATACATGATTATGATGACGATTTAGCAAATGCTCTTACAACAAACAGTGCATTCAACTAAGGTAAAACATCCACATCACAGTCATCGTAAGTAAAAAACCTTCCAAACCGATAATGACAAATACTTCTCACAAATGGAAATGAACGTTTAAGATGCTTCGTTAGTCCCAGAAACCTCATTACCATCATCATTGTTGATAGTCCGGATATGACTCAGCATAACACAATATATATTCAAAAATACACCCTTTTAGTTACATAATTACCAACCACTGATTCTCCACCATTCGTGTACTATTCCTGTTTAAGCAGACATCATCTGACAATATGTGAGCGGATTAATTTCAGAAGCCTTTGTGAATTATTCAGACAACATCAGTCTGCGAAGTCATTGGTGACTGATTAGTTATTGCTCTTGCTGTAGATGGACCCCATTAGTTCCATTTCCCATCAAAGGAACATTAAATGCTCTTGCATGGCTTTACATCATCAGCAGGCCATGGCTGATGAGGGCCTCAGTGGACTAACAGCATCACTGCACCGGAAACATCAAGCCGTGACGCGGCTCAAACGAGAGCTGAGGAACTACTTTGATAGGAACTACTTTTGATAGTAAAGCTTCTCTTGTCTGGCGTAGACACCTGTTGACGAGTGACACAGATGAAAACTGACAATGATGGACTGATCCAGCCTGGAAGGGATTTTTAAAAAGGTCCTATGAAAGGGCTAGATTAACACATGGTGACATGTAAATCCTATAAGATTTCAGTAACAAAATGCACTTCACTTTTGACATATTGTCACGTAAAAAAAAAATAGGTTTCATCCTGTGCTCAAACGTTGTCTGTAATGTCTTCAGTACTATTCAGCTTACCCTGCATTTCTCACAATAGTCACATCTCCCAAATCATTTGTTTCAGAGATACTAAGCAACACCATATTAAAAGATGATTCCCAGTAAATCCGATCAGTAAACTCCTTCCAGAAGAGCAGTAGCTGCTCATTGTAATCTGTGCATGAAAATGTCAAGAAGCGCGTCAATTCCTATTCATGAATTATTGAGAACTCGTGGGAAATATTGCCAAAGTGCATTGCCATGCAAATGAGATGATGGCTTTTATGCGCCACCGCTAAAAATAGATGACGTTCAGCAAGAAATAGACAGAAATAAAGAGGGTGTGGTGGGGGCAGAGGAAGAGGGGGAATGGTGGAGGGAGCAATGGGAAGACATGGGAAGAAAGTGGGAGGGAGTGGTGGAATGGTGGGGCAGAAAGAGAGTGGTGTGGGGAGAAGAAGAGAGAGAATGAGAGAGAATGAGGGAAAGAAGTTGGAGGGAGAGACTGAGATAAAGGTACACATAGGGGGGGGGTAGAAAACGAATGGCTATCTCGTCAATTGGCAAAGAAGAACCTGGCTAACTTAGCTAACGTCAACTCCGTTAGCTAGGTTGGTTAAACTGTCGTAAGTTAGCTAGCTAACTTACCGGTCGCGCAGTCACTCTACCACCGTCTCTCCTATCATGGACGACACCTTCTCCTCCAGCTGGTCCACATGAACGGTCTCTCAGCTCCCTTCTTCTTAGCAGCCGACTTGATGTCGGACCACTTTTTTTTTTTAAAGGTGTCACTGTTCCTTGCCATACCCCCGACGGCAGAGACAGACCTGGCCACTCCCATCTTCTCTTTTTGGTCTCTGCAGTGACCCTGCAGTTATCAAGTCTCCCCAACAGCAACCTTTTCCTGGTTGCTATTTCCTCCACCATCCCGTCAAGCTATTGTTTGCGGAAGTTTTTATTGTGGTGATGGTAGAAGAGAAGGGGGGAGTGATGGTGGTGGGGGGGAAATGTACAGACAAAAGGGGGGGGGGGGCGGAAATACAGTAGGAGGGATATAGAATGGAAAGAGAGAGGCAGGGGGAAAAACATTTATAAAAAGCATAGCCTTTGAAATACGATGGAGGAACCGCTCGAGAGGAAAGTACAGAGAGGGTGGGAGAAAACGAATGAAAACGAGAGAGGAGTAGATGAAAAGGGGAGAGAGAAGCTCCATGGGTGAGATCATACGGTACATTCTTGAAGGTTTTTATAAGCCGCTTTGTCAAAAGAGGTGATTTTAAAAGATGACTGTGATGGGGGAAAAAGGTGGAAACGTTCTGATCTCTGCTCTGAGAAATCCAACTCATCTTTTCCCCCAAGGATTAGTTTCGATATAGGCCTTGGGTAAATAACGTTGGCCCACATCTTGGACAGATGAATACATTGATGATGATACCATATGTCCTTTTTCACCTCGTAGGAAGACGCAGTCTGTCAACCTCTGGGATCTGTTTAATCATGGTAAAAACAATGTATCTGCTCTATTAAAAAAAAATGTAACGTTATGTTGTCGTTTCTATGCAGCGTGTTACGCTAAATATGCTCAGAGAAATGTAAGGTTCTGAATTCATGTTTGGCAAAGGAATCCTGATTTATGCCCGTTCTATAAATTAAGCCTACAAGACATTACATTTTTTCATCCTACAGTATATATACATCCCATGAATTTGACCCAGAATGTATCAAATGTATATACATTAAGCATACTTTATGTTGTCATGAGTCGAGACATGCACTAAAACCGCCGGTCGTTATACTACAAGGAACCGCTGTCAAGATACGTGAAGGGAATTGGTCTTTTCTCATTTGCCTTTTTTTTTCTTAGCTAATTTCTTTGGACTGGCCAGTCCTGATCTAAGATCCTTCACTTTCTTCAAAGAGCTTCTCAAAGGTGCACTGTGTCGCTCGGAATTACCATTTGTCTGCTAATCTTGACAGCTAGCCGCCAAGCGGTTGAAAGAGAACCTGATCAGAAATCTAATTCCAGACGAACATCCACATCTCTCAACCGAGAGTTCTCGACATCAACCTTCTAACAGAGTCGGCTTAAAAAGTGGTAGAAAAGGGTCGACATCTGAAATTAGCATAGATTTCCATACCGGGGAACTCAACATGTGTTACGCTCGGGCTAATTGCATTCCTTCCATCACTTCTGAATGATTAAGAAATTACAGATGTGCATCAAATGTGTTACAGGTGGCCCTTTGATGTGGAAAATAGCATGATGGTAGGCCTATATGTTCTATCAGGGGGGTGTTTCAGAGAATCCATGCTCTGCCTGCATGATTCTGGATTAGCCTGTTAGAAATGGACTCCGTGATAAATAATAAGGATAGTGGAGTCTGCATGTGGGAGTGCCCTCCATCACCTGTGTGCTTGTGGGTGTGCTTGGTTCACCTTAGGCTGTTAGTCCCTCGAAGAGCAAAGGTGTATGGAAGAAATAGATATGGGGTTGATACTGTACTCTGGAATGGTTTATCTTGCCTGAGTACAATGTACATTGATAATGGCCAAGGCATCAGTGAATTTGTTTTTCATCATGCTTTTGCCGGGTTTTTTTGCAGAGATGCCATCAGGTATGATCCAGAGATTAAATAAAGATGACCTGCCTGTCAACCCTCCTTCTAAATAAAACCCTGCAACAGAGCTGGCATATGCCTTAAGGATTAAAATAACTACTGAGAAATAAGGAGTTATGCAGTTGACTGTATGTGTTTTTTCTTGTGGCTAAAACAATGGCTCCCTCAAACAGACAGGAACACACACATTTTCAAACTCACACAGGCCCTGATTACAAAAGACAGGCACCTGTGGCAATTAGCCTCTCCCACCAATCAGCCAAACTGGAACTGTTTGATACAGGCAGTGCCGGCTATGGATGAAACGAATGACGAATTGAAGTGCAAAGTAAACACATTGCTTTTACAATAAGCTAAAGTTTCACATGTCAATAAACGCTTTGAATAAATATGCTTCAAAGTAGTCATTGATGTCGCGTTCACGTGCTAGTTGGAATGGTCATTTATGCCTCATTCACATGCTAGTCGAAACTAAGAAACTCAGAGTATGACTGCAACCAGTTAGCAAGTTGGACATTTCAGAGTGTCCTAGTTCCGACTAGCAAACGCGACAATAGTCCACAGTGAAGGGCGTCCCTTCACAAACGCCCTCCTTCAAAATGAAATGCCTTTTGTCAGTACGTCACATAATCCATTACGGTTGGTAACTACCTATACCAGATAACACAAACTGGTGCTTCTTTAAATTAATCTCAACTAAACTATAGGTAAATATAATACAATTACATTGTCTTCTCGTTTCTATGCACCGGTAAAAGCTAGGTAAATGTTGGACTGTAAAAGAAAGGATAAACAATTCTAACACAGCTGGATCATTCTTTGGACAATTCAGACAGTGTTTCCCTGGTGATTTGAAAGAGGCATACTCAATTTAGAAAGGTGGTATTGATATTCAAAGGGACTTTTAGAGTAAACAAAGCCATTCTCGAGTGCAATAACACATCCATAAAGTTGACAGACCCATTTGAGATAATACACCGTTGTTTCTGTACAGTTGGAGATTGCCAGTAGTCACACCAGGGGTCACACACCCTGTTTCTCCTTTTCCTCTAAAGTACTTTGAAGACCAAAGGAGACATCGCTTTAGAGCCTTCAAAAGCTTGCTGCATAGAAACAAAGTTATTTTATCTACATTCAACAAACAGAACATTGAGCTCTTGATTCCTCCAGCACCAAAAACATTCAGTCCGACGTTTTCACATATGAATAATTCCCATTGTGGATTTTTAGGATTTTGAATAGTTAAAAAAAAAAGGCATTTAGAATATCAGTTCAGCCTTTTTCACTTTGAATCCCCCCACTACACTTAAATGGTTCCACCAGGGTGGTGTATAAATCAGGCATCTGGAAGTGAAGTCCCATAATAGTTCTCCCGAGGAGTTAACTACATTGGCAAAGTTCATTGCCACACAGTGCCCATGTATAATTAACTTCACCAACCGCATAAGCCGCTGAGCTGGTGATTCCAAGGTACTTTACTCATCCCTCGTGGGCCTTGTAGACGAAAGAGTTTTATAGACTTTGGATGTTACAAATGAGCGTTAATTGGACGTTTAAATGTCAAACACATATTTGTAGCCTCCTTTACACCTTTTCTGTCTGTGTCTCAGAGCCAAAAAAACAGAGAAGCATTGGCTTGGGTTGGCAGTGCCGAGAACAGATGACTTAATTTATTTCATTTCGCAGCCACTGGAAATAACCGAGCCTGCCAGAATTAATGAATCTCAAAATGTAACGAAATCATGATTATTTCAGAACCATTTCCCCGCTGTTTCCTCCTGAGGTCGTCGCTGTGTGTCTCGCTGCCAACTTCCAGCACCAATCCGAGGCTCCATCCACTACAACCATAAATCATCCCGAAGCAAAGACCTAGGAGCTAATAGAGAACAAGCATTGCCCTATTTTCAATTCGCTGGTAGCTGTTTTTCCAGGGCCTATGACATGTCAGTGATATGGCACACTGATGGCCCCATGCTCCCCTTCTATTCAAGAACTGCATCGTTTTGCACCTTTTCAAACCAACACCCACTGCCTTAATTGATTGGTTGACAGATGTTTTTGGATTGATTAATTGATGATATTGTGCCTTCACTCTCATACCTGTGTGGCATACGCTGAATAAATCAACAATAAAAAGAACAAGGCAGAAACTAAGTTGGGCCCAACAACACATTTTCAAACACTCTTGAAGTTGAAGACAAAAGAAAACGTTTGAACGTGTTGAGAAAAATAGTTGGATTAATTGAGAATTGGGAATGTTTGATTGAAGACCAAATGTTGAAAAATGACAAAAGAAACCTGTGACTTTGATGTCCACTGAATGGGAAAGATGAGACATAACTCTTTAATAGTGAAAACATAACATTAGGCTCGGTTTCTGTCTCTTGTTGACTGATGTATGTTGGTGGATGATTGCTGCTAGTGTGATTGACATCATCTGTCCTTGAGTTGAACGTACATGTTTGATCTCTCAAGTCAACATTTTGACCAACACAAAATAATATAAGTTCAGTGCCTGTTGAAAGGAAATGAAGGAACCATGGGGGAGCCTGAGAAGGAATGGTTTGTAGAAGGAGTAATCAAATAGAATACTGCCTCCTTGATATCTATTTAGTCTTCCATGACATGTGCAACGTGCCTTTAGATATGCCTGATGAAAAAGCTGCTGGCCTAAAGTATTAAATCTGTGAAGGCAAATATATGAATTTAATGATGGTGTCAAAAAGACTTCCCGATAGACAATATAATTGACACGTTACAATGTAACTTAACACACTTACAGAATGACACTTTTTTGTATATAGTAGGAACGTGTCTCTAATGGTTTGTTATGTCATTTACAAGAGTAGGTGTTGTGCTGACATCAAATGCCCTGAGGCCCGTCAGACATTCACTCCTATGCATGGTGACAGTGTTGGGGAACATGAGAGGTTGAGGGTCGCGTCCCACTAATATATGCTTTGTCCTGAAGTGTCCATTTGTTCACTACACATCTACACGCATTGGATCGTTGGAGGCATGGTCTAGATGGAGTTTCCATGTTTCTTACACCAGTCATTTCCTTTCAAATCGGTGAAGGGAAGTGAACAAGTTTGTGGAGATAATAGGGACAGAGGCTGAAAGTGAGCTCAACTTTTTCCTGATGTTTGCTCCTGTTCAGGGGACCTTTAATGAGTCCCTACACATCTCTTCAGGGTCTGACTGACAGAAAAGCAGCAGCAGCCGTACAGCTTTATTGGCGCTCTCTGAAACACACTGAAGGCTCAAAAGGATCTAGCGACAGATCAATTCACAGCCACATGATAACTCAGCAATGTTGCAACTGTGCTACACAACACAGCCATTATACATACATTGAGTGTACAAAGCATTACAAAAACCTGCTCTTTCCGTGACAAAGACTGACCAGGTGAAAGCTATGATCCCTTATTGATGTCACCTGTTAAATCCACTTCAATCAGTGAAGATGAAGGGGAGGAGATAGGTTAAAGAAGGACTTTTAAGCCTTGAGGCAATTGAGACATAGATTGTGTATATTTGCCATTCAGAGGGTGAATTGTCAAGACAAAAGATTTACGTGCCTTTGAATGGGGTATTGTAGTAGGTGCCAGGCGCACCGGTTTGAGTGGGTTTTTTACACTCAACAGTTTCCTGTGTGTATTAGGAATGGTCCACCACCCAAAGGAAATCCAGCCAGCTTGACACAACTGTGGGAAGCATTGGATTCATCGTGGGCCAGCATCCACGTGGAACGCTTTCGACACCTTATAGAGTCCATGCCTAAACAAATTGAGGCCGTTCTGAGGGAAAAAGGGGGTGCAACTCAATATTCTTTCTTAATTTTTGATATACTCATATATATACTCATATATCCATGCATCTTATTATCAAAGTCCCAGTAAATGAAGAGACACTACTACTAACATACTCTAGTCTATTGTCTAGAGAAAACCTCAGTGAATGTGGAGACTCCTCCTGCTCTCTGTGATTTCCTACATTAAGGGTCTCTAATCACCGTTCTGAATGTCAAAGAGGGTGCAACTCAATATTAGGAAACTTTTCCCTTCTGTTTTTTTAATATACATCTGTACTATAGGTAATAGGGCGTTGGGCCACCATGAGCCAGAACAGCTCCAATGAGCCTTGGCATACATTCTACAAGTGTCTGGAACTATATTGGAGGAATGGGACACCATTCCTCTATGAGAAATTACATCATTTGGTGGTTTGTTGATGGTGGTGGAAAACTCTGTCTCAGGTGCCACTCAAGAATCTCACATAAGTGTTCAATTGAGATCTGGAGACTGAGACACACACACTTTAAACCCCCCATGCTCCTTTGAGCCCCCTCTTTCAAAGTCACTGAGATCTCTTCTTCTAGCCATGGTAACCAGAATAATGGGAAACTGGACATTTTTATACATGACTCTAAGCATGATGGGATGTTAATTGATTCATGAACCACACCTGTTTGGAAGCACCTGCGCTCAATATACTTTGTGACTCTGTGTTTCATTTATTTGGGCAGTTATTTTATATTACCTGCATCTGGGTAATGGCTGTTCAGTCTTTCTCCATATTTTTGAGTGTTGTGCAACTCAGCTGGGTACACACAATTAACTGTCTGAACCCCCACTACCATTAGGGGCTATGACCTTTGACCCATGGACGACATCTTACTCTAGGGGCAAAGTGTCTTCCATGCTCTCTCTCTCTCTCTCTCTCTCTCTCTCTCTCTCTCTCTCTCTCACTCTCCCTCTCTCTTTTTCTCTCTCTCTCTCTCTCTCTCTCTCTCTCTCTCTCATATCAGTGTCTCTACATCTTCTACCTCTTCTGCCTTTCTTAATAATTATCTGTCTCTCTGTCTGATGTGGGTGCTAAAGGGCTGTCAGTTACAGAGGGGTCTGAGGTCCCAAAAGATTCCGGGGACAGGCATGTTCAATGCACTGGAAGAAGCATGGCCACCCTGACAGATAGAATGTGATGAGACACTAGCAAGGCTGGACAGCAAGTCTTTACCAACCCTAAAACAGAAACAGAGATACTGCATTGAAGGCTGGACAGCAGTTCCTTACTTTGGAACCTCAAGAAACTGTCACTACAATGGGACCGTCTCTGAGTCAATTAGACTGTGGAACATGTCTGCCACTTAAACTTACAGTACTGCAAATGGATCTTCAGCTTACTTTGATCACAGTTCCATTACTGTACAAACACCTTTAGCTACTTTTAACCCTTTGACACTTACGATCACATATTTCTGATCATTGTTGAGTGGTCCCTGCAAATATGTGATTGGAACAGTAGCAACAGAACGTATGATGCAACAAACGCGTCTAAACAGCATTGTTGTCTGAAAAGCATCTAAACAATATTTTGTACTGATGGAAAACAAATGTTTTCACAACTTTATCTCAATTTCACCTTTCATTGTAAAAGATAAAGAAGTTTGTCATCCAAGCATCACATGGAACACATCCACAGCACAAATCATTCCATAAACCAGTCTGAATAGCAGGTGCAGCAAACAAAAAAAGCTAAACAGAAGTTAGAAACTTAACAGCTAGACTTGTTTACAATGTGCCACATCTCTGGTGAACACAAGGGATAAATGTTTTTCGAAAATAAATATTTGTCAGCTAAGCTAACAGTGGCTAAATTATTTATTATGGCAGCCATGTTTGTTCATGTTTGACAAGAGAAAACTCTCTAATCCCAGAATGCCATTCACTATAAAATGCAAATAAACAAAGTCAAAGATGGCTGCAGCCATTGCCCGAATAAAATCAACTTACTTTGCAGCATATTACAAATCTTCAATGTGCTTGTTACAGTGTATACAAGAAACGGAGCACATGACTTGTCATTTACAGTTTTTGACAAATCACAAAGCAAATAAAATGTTATCACCTCACAGATGATCACCTCAAATCCAATCCAATGGCAAGAAAAAGTATGTGAACCCTTTGGGGTTATCTGGATTTCTGCATAAATTTGTCATACAATTATCCTGTCTGCTTAAACTAATAACACACAAATGAATGTATTTTTTTTTTGTCTATATTGAATACATCAATTAAACATTCACAGTGTAGGTTGGAAAAAGTGTGTAAACCTCTAGGCTAATGACTTCTCCAAAAGCTAATTGGAGTCAGGAGTCAGCTAACCTGGAGTACAGTCATTGAGACAAGATTGGAGATGTTGGTTAGGGCTGCGCTGCCCTATAAAAAACACTCACAAAATTTGAGTTTGCTATTCACAAGAAGCATTGCCTGATGTGAACCATGCCACTAAAAAAAGAGATCTCAGAAGACCCAAGATTAAGAATTGTTGACTTGCATAAAGCTGGAAAGGGTTACAAAAGTATCTTTAACAACCTGTTAAGGATATGGCAGACATATGCCCCCTTTGGAGAGATTGGGTACCCCTAGTAAACTGGAAAAAAAATCTGTCAAAAATTGCTAATATATGCAAATAAAAATTATTATTGGATAGAAAACACTCTAAAGATTCTAAAACCGTTGGAATTATGTCTGTAAGTATAGCAGAACTCACAGGGCAGGCATTCTTCCAAACTAGTTTTTGTGGCCATGAAAGTTGGAGCAACTTTGACGTCATGGCCCCCACCCTTCCCAACCAGTTATGATTCTGGGGACACTTTCTATCTCTAGATGTCCTCTTTCATTAGAGCTTTGAATCGTTCAAATCCCGCGAGAATTGACCCTATGGGAGTGAAATTAGTGCGTGCCACGAGAGAATAGGCTGTGCGTATGGGCGCGAATTGGTCCCAGCCATTCCTTTGTTCCAGCACTCAAGAGAAGGGCAGACGATGGCCGATTGAATTGAAGTTTGTTTTGCGTGTCTAAAACATCATAAAGCTTGCTTCTGCACTTAGTTTGACCTGTTTAGTCGACATATAATATGTAATTTTGAAGTTTTGATGCGCAACTTTTCCGGACCAGAGGACGTTTTGGGTGCATTTCAGCTGATGTTATTAGCAGTAGCTAATACAAAGACGCAAGACTTGAAACCAAACGATGTATTGGGTAAGTATGAAGCCTTCCAGAACATTCTGAACGAAGACCATCGAAGGTAAGGGAATATTTATGCTTAAATCTGTGTTTCTGTTGACTCCAACATTACGTGGAAATGTAGCTTGGAACTGAGCGCTGTCTCAGCATATGGAATAGTGTGCGATTTCTGTAACGTTAAAAATAAATCTAACACAGCGGTTGCATAAAGAAGCAGTGTATCTTTCTAACTATATGTAGAACATGTATATTTAGTCAAAGTTTATGATGTCTATTTACGTTATCTTGCCGCGCTACATAGATTTCCTGCGGGCATTTTTGAGTAATTTCTGAACGTGAACTCACTGTAAATGGACATTTATGGATATAAATGGCATATTATTGAAAAAAAAAATATGTACTGTGTAACATGTCATATTACTGTCATCTGATGAAGATTTTCAAAAGGTTAGTGAGCGATTTATTTTTTAATCCTGCGTTTGTTGATTGCATGTTTTGGCTATTGAAATGAGCTGTGTCTGGTGGTGGTTTTACATATATATGTGCTATGTTTTCGCCGTAAAACATTTTAGAAATCTGACTTGCTGGCTAGATGAACAAGGTGTTTATCTTTCATTTGAGCTATTGGACTTGTTAATGTGTGGAGGTTAAATATTTTTAAGAATATTTTTGCGTTCCATGCGCCACCGTTTCAGCTGAACGTGGGAGGGTTGATTCCCAATTGGGAACCAGTATCGTAGACAGGTTAAGTTCAGCACTGTTGCTACTCTCCCTAGGAGTGGCCATCCTGCAAAGATGACTGCAAGAGCACAACGCAGAATGCTCAATGAGGTTAAGAAGAATCTTTGTCATCTAAAGACTTACAGGATTCTCTGGAAAATGCTAATATATCTGCTGACAAGTATACGATACGTACAACATGAAACAAGAATGGTGTTCATGGGAGAACACCAAGGAAGAAGACAATGCTGTCCAAAAAAAACCATTGCTGCACGTCTGAAGTTAGCAAAAAGCATCTGGATGTTCCACAGCGCTACTGGCAAAATATTCTGTGGACAGATTAAACTAAAGTTGAGTTGTTTGGAAGGAACACACAACACTATGTGGAGAAATAAAGGCACAGCACAGCACACCAACATCAAAACCTCATCCCAACTGTAAAGTATGGTGGAGGGAGCATCATGGTTTGGAGCTGCTTTGCTGCCTCAGGGCCTGGACAGTTTGCTATCATAGATGGAAAAATGTATTCCCAAGTTTATCAAGACATTTTGCAGGAGAATGTAAGGCTATCAGTCCATCAATTGAAGCTCAACACAAGTTGGGTGTCCAACAGGACAACGACCCAAAACACAGAAGTAAATCAACAACAGAATGGCTTCAACAGAAGAAAATACGCCTTCTGGGGTGGCCCAGTCAGAGTCCTGACCTCAATCCGATAGAGATGCTGTGGCATGACCTCAAGAGAGCGATTCACACCAGGCATCCCAATAATATTGCTGAACTGAAACAGTTTTGTAAAGAGGAATGGTCTAAAATTCCTCCTGACCGTTGTGCAGGTCTGATCCGCAACTACAGAAAACGTTTAGTTGAGGTTATTGCTGCCAAAGTAGGGTCAACCAGTTATTAAAACCAAGGGTTCACGTACTTTTCCCACCCTGCACTACGAATGTTTACAAGGTGTGTTCAATAAAGACATGAGCATGTATAATTGTTTGTGTGTTATTGGTTGAAGCAGACTGTGCTTGTCTATTGTTGTGACTTAGATGAAGATCAGATCCAATTTTGTGAGCAATTTATGCAGAAGTCTGGGTAATTCCAAAGGGTTCACATACTTTTTCTTGCCACTGTATGTACAGTATGAATTAAAGGACCATTCCAACCTCATTTTCATTATGTCCAGGACAATACCACAATATCAGTGTCCACAAAAAAAAATATGAAAATGTGCCGTTTTCATATGTGAAATCCGCACATTTCTACAATTTGTAGAAACAAAAGAAAGTACAAAAAGCTCTAACCGATTCCATCAACAAAAGTCTAAACATTTTCCAACACTATGAGATTCGCGGTGACATTGGGAAGCAAGAAAATACCCTACCTCTGGCTAAAAACCAGTTGCAGATCTAGAAAATCACAGTTTTCCTTCCTTTTAATCCTACCCTTTGATGTCACGGAGAAGCTTTTTTTTTTTTTTACCTTTCTTCTTATCTTTTTAACCACGGATCATAGAAGAGAGACGTTTTCACATATCAAGACATTGGTATGAGGCTGGATATAATGAATATGAGGTTGAAAAGTAGAGGAATTGCCCTTTTAAACCCCTTCAATGGAGTAACCCTTTCCGTTTCACCAAATGGACAGGGCATGTTGATAGACCCTCTCTCCACCTCCGCTATGAAAGTTATTCATTCACCGCTACACTCTAATTCACTTTACTCCCAATTGTTCACTGTGAACAGGTAATGGCTCGGACTGTCCAAACAATTAGTCATGTCTTTTTCTCCATTAATGTGATTTGTAGTGGAGCCGTGACATGGTTGAATGGGGCGTCCTCCAAGTGGACTAATTTTACACACAATAAACCTCTGTCAAAGTGCTGCAACTCGAGGTCCTGTGTGGTTCAGTTGGTACGGCATGGTGCTTGCAACACAAGGGTTGTGGGTTCGATTCCCCCGTGGGGCCAGTATAAAAAGGTATGCACTCACTGCTCTGGATTAGCGCGTCTGCTAAAACGACAAAACTGTGGTGACAAACCGTGGATGTTTGTGGCCTATTAGTAGTTGTACAATACCTTTTTTTTATGCTGTTTTTTAAATTTGTATTGTTATTATTAAATCATTGTTACTATTATTAGACAGTAATTTACATATCATTCCTGTGTCTAAGTATTGTTTGTTTGTTGAGTATTTTTCATTTGGACAGTCTTGAAATGTCCTCCTGGAAAATGTCTAATAGATAGATACTGCATGTATAAGTCCTGCTACAAGTTGCTATAAAGTGGATGCTGGATACTCGAGCATGCTGGTATTTTATTCTTAGGCAGGTTTGTGTATGAAGGAGGGATTAAGGGTGTGAATAAGAAAGGGAATGTATGTGTGAATTTGCACCTGTCTCTCTGTTTCAGTGTGTATACAGCACAGGAGGCTGCTGAGGGGAGGACGGCTCGTAATAATGACCGGAATGTAGCTAATGGAATGGCATCAAACACACGGGAAACCATCTGTGTGATGGATTTGATACCATTCCACTAATTCTGCTCCAGCCATTACCACAAGTCCTTCCTCCACAATGAAGGTGCCACCAACCTCCTGTGGTACACAGTGTGTGTGTGATGTGTTTCCTACTACTGCAGTCTTCTTGGAGTCTGAGGAGCTCTGAGGAGCGGATCTCCATGAGCACGAACTCGGTCTGCTTCCTCCCTCTCTCCCTCACTCCCTCCCACTGCTGGAGGACAAGGGAAGAGTAATCGATCACCAACCAGGCCCCAGACCACAGTGTGAATCCTTGTCTGTCAATACAGGATTCTCAAACGCACACAGAGACAAGACACAGAGCGCCGATCCCTGTTTTACAGTCCAGCAGATGGATCGACCCACAATTTATATTGGGTGACGCAGCAGTACTCAGAAATGTGAGGAGTCACTACAAAATATAATCAAATCAAGTGTATTGATCACATACACATATTTAGCTATTGAGGGTGTAGTGAAGTGCTTGTGTTCCTAGCTCCAACAGTGCTGTAATATCTAACAATACGGTGGAAAATAAGGATTTAGAGAAAAATAATGGAAAAACGTCATAAGAGATTAGGCTGCTCATCTATTTTTACTCTGTGGGGATTTGTGACTGGGGAGATAATCTAATATAGGTAATTATTGTCAGTTGTCTGTTATGAAGATTCATGGAGATTTTTCCGCTGTGCTCTCGGCCCAAACTGCCTGTGAATGCCTTCGCACTCTGTTAAATAAATCAAAGCTATTCTGAAACAGAGGAACAGTAAGAGCTACATTCAATCAAACCAACATTGCATTAGTTTTAGGTAGTGGCATGTTAACATGGTAGTGTACTTATATTGACGATGCTGCAACAGCACCGGGAGATGCAGAGAGAGGGAGAACGTGTGTACGCAATGTGCACCGCTCTCAGTACACATTCATTTACCCATGTTTTATCTATTTCCAATATGTTGTCAACTAAGTTCTTTAGTAGAATGCAGTTAGAGTACTGGGTTTATTTGCAGTATTGACTGGTAAACACCAGTCTCATTTTGTGAGTGAATCCTTTTCAGAGAAGAAGCTGTGAGAAATACTCAAATGGCAAGGTATGTAATTACACCAAACTGACATCTCCAGAGGAGAGGAAGGAGAGCGTGTGTGTGTGTGTGGGGGGGGGGGGGGGGGGGGGGGGGGGCAGTTATTAAGAGCGGAGGGCCAGTAACCGAGCCCTGAGCCAAATAGGTAAACAAATCTGTCGATGTGCCGTAGAGCTAGGCACTTAACCCCAATTGCTCCTGCAAGTTGATCTGGATAAGAGCGTCTGCTGAATTAAGAAAATGTAAATGTGTGTGTGCATCCGTAGTGCACGTGCATCAATGTCGGTCAATCTGCATAACAAACTTACTTGACTTCCTGGTGAACCTGTATAAACGCATCACGTCAAATATTACTTCCTGTCTCGACAATAGAAAATGAATGTGCTCATAGCCAGCCCTTGCCATTATGTCTGACGAATGTAACAATCATGCTACTTTGTTCGCCTAACAGGTAGGAAGAGAACACACAACAAAACATCACGTTAGCAGCCCCTCAATTAGCATGCATTACTCAAGCCCATTAAGATTACTTAACTAATTAATTATCTAATTGACCTATGCAAGCGACAGCCGTGCGCCAAGTTAAAATACCTCATTAAAATCGGGGAGAGGAATGATTAAATGATTAAATTTGTACCTTTTGGGAGTACAGCTTACGAAGAACCTCAGGAGAGGGAACGGTCGGGTACACGAAATCACATCCCCTCCTGAAATCACAACAAAAACACTGTCATTCATAACCATTCATTATACAGTGGGGAAGGGTATCGGTGGAGTTCAGCATTTTAAATGACGGCGGTGAGAACAAAAATGTCTTGGGTCTGGGTTGACAATGGCCTATTCTGTTGAGGCAGGGTTATGAATATGACATGAGAAAAGTTTACAATCTCAGTTTTTCTTCCACTTCCACTTTTCCGCTACTCCATACGTTAAATTAAAAATGAACCGCTACTGATTTCTGTAATGATGGTTTTGTGGCCTGGAAAAGTAACAAATTTTAACACACACACACACACACACACACACACACACACACACACAAAATGAAGCGCTTGAGTGAGACACCTTTCGTCTGCATGTTTATTCATGGAGAGAGAGAGAGAGAGAACGAGAGAACGAGAGAGCGCCACAGCATCTATCAGCACAAACACAGAAGAACAGAGGGGACCCAGATGTTAATATTTATTCAGCCATCAGATGAGACTCCCCCAGCCCTGTGGAGTTAGTCACTTCCAGGCCACGGGAGGGATATGTATGTGACTCTGATGTTCTTGAGCCTCCATGCAGGCTTCAGAGAACAGGAGTCAGTGAGGAGCAGCCAGAGTAGAGTAGCAGCAGTAGCAGTATGCAGGGAGAGAGAGCATCCTATGAATTATTCATCTAGTCCTCTCTCTCTGTCTGTCACTCTGACATTACCTGGGTGCCTCTGTTGCAGCCAACACATCCGCAACTGTGAGAAATGTTGTATGTTCTCCAGATGTTTTCCACTAAGTCAGTGTTATAGATTTGCAGAGCGTATTATATATACAGTGCCTTGCGAAAGTATTCGGCCCCCTTGAACTTTTGCCACATTTCAGGCTTCAAACATAAAGGTATAAAACTGTCTTTTTTTGTGAAGAATCAACAACAAGTGGGACACAATCATGAAGTGGAACGGCATTTATTGGATATTTCAAACTTTTTTAACAAATCAAAAACTGAAAAATTGGGCGTGCAAAATTATTCAGCCCCCTTAAGTTAATACTTTGTAGTGCCACCTTTTGCTGCGATTACAGCTGTAAGTTGCTTGGGGTATTTTTCTATCAGTTTTGCACATCGAGAGACTGACATTTTTTCCCATTCCTCCTTGCAAAACAGCTCGAGCTCAGTGAGGTTGGATGGAGAGCATTTGTGAACAGCAGTTTTCAGTTCTTTCCACAGATTCTTGATTGGATTCAGGTCTGGACTTTGACTTGGCCATTCTAACACCTGGATATGTTTATTTTTGAACCATTCCATTGTAGATTTTGCTTTATGTTTTGGATCATTGTCTTGTTGGATGACAAATCTCCGTCCCAGTCTCAGGTCTTTTGCAGACTCCATCAGGTTTTCTTCCAGAATGGTCCTGTATTTGGCTCCATCCATCTTCCCATCAATTTTAACCATCTTCCCTGTCCCTGCTGAAGAAAAGCAGGCCCAAACCATGATGCTGCCACCACCATGTTTGACAGTGGGGATGGTGTGTTCAGCTGTGTTGCTTTTACGCCAAACATAACGTTTTGCATTGTTGCCAAAAAGTTCAATTTTGGTTTTATCTGACCAGAGCACCTTCTTCTACATGTTTGGTGTGTCTCCCAGGTGGCTTGTGGCAAACTTTAAACAACACTTTTTATGGATATCTTTAAGCAATGGCTTTCTTTTTGCCACTCTTCCATAAAGGCCAGATTTGTGCAATATAC
The DNA here is from genome assembly GCF_013265735.2 of Oncorhynchus mykiss. Taxonomy (NCBI): domain Eukaryota; kingdom Metazoa; phylum Chordata; class Actinopteri; order Salmoniformes; family Salmonidae; genus Oncorhynchus; species Oncorhynchus mykiss. Next base: position 59,899,278 of record NC_048574.1, on the reverse strand, counting down.
GACTGATTGTTGTCCTATGGACAGAGTCTCCCACCTCAGCTGTAGATCTCTGCAGTTCATCCAGAGTGATCATGGGCCTCTTGGCTGCATCTCTGATCAGTCTTCTCCTTGTATGAGCTGAAAGTTTAGAGGGACGGCCAGGTCTTGGTAGATTTGCAGTGGTCTGATACTCCTTCCATTTCAATATTATCGCTTGCACAGTGCTCCTTGGGATGTTTAAAGCTTGGGAAATCTTTTTGTATCCAAATCCGGCTTTAAACTTCTTCACAACAGTATCTCGGACCTGCCTGGTGTGTTCCTTGTTCTTCATGATGCTCTCTGCGCTTTTAACGGACCTCTGAGACTATCACAGTGCAGGTGCATTTATACGGAGACTTGATTACACACAGGTGGATTGTATTTATCATCATTAGTCATTTAGGTAAACATTGGATCATTCAGAGATCCTCACTGAACTTCTGGAGAGAGTTTGCTGCACTGAAAGTAAAGGGGCTGAATAATTTTGCACGCCCAATTTTTCAGTTTTTGATTTGTTAAAAAGTTTGAAATATCCAATAAATGTCGTTCCACTTCATGATTGTGTCCCACTTGTTGTTGATTCTTCACAAAAAAATACAGTTTTATATCTTTATGTTTGAAGCCTGAAATGTGGCAAAAGGTCGCAAAGTTCAAGGGGGCCGAATACTTTCGCAAGGCACTGTATATATACTGTGTATATATATATATATATATATATATATATATATATATATATATATATATATATATATATATGTATAAGTGAGTTTGTGAGAAGTTATTCAGACTGATGGCAACATGGTGCAAGGATAAAGTATTGGTTCAACTTTACTTTGAATTTTTGAATTATTATTGTACTCACAGTGACAAAAGTATTGGAATGACATGCTGTTACACTATAACACCAATTTTTCCAAATTCGGATCTCAAGGCCAGAAGCACTGCTGCTTTCCATCCTCAGCTTCTATTTTCTGATCAGGACCTGATTCAGACTTAGGACACCATGTGAGATACCTCTCTGGTCAATCAGTGACATTAATCAAGAAAACAGCAGCACCCCGGACCTCGAGGCTCAGATTTGAACACCCCTGCACAAAACTACACTTCCACTGCAAAATAAAGTGTTGCCACTGGCTTTCTTTGACATTGTCACCAAGGAAGTAGTCCAACATACAGGAAGAGGCCTAACATATGTAAGATGTATAGCATTATTAGGACAGCCTCAGTTTTGCTGAGATGAAATGGACTCTTGCTGACTGACATTGGATGTACTACATTAGGGTTATAATAACTTCACTGTTTAAAACCTCAAAATCTGAGAAATACAACACATAAACTGTTTGAAATGCAAACTACAACCTTCCCCTTCGAGGTTAATCTAACGTTTTATACAAGTACACTGTAAAACGCCATGTCAATCACCCACACATTGTTCTTGACAATCACTCACCGGAGAAACCAAAGTGAATTTGATGTTGTAGTTCAGGGGCTTTATTGAAAATGGTATGAAGGAGCTCAACAGGCATACAAAGGATGAAAAAGTATCACAGTTTCGATTTCCCAACTCAATTAACATGAACGTATTTACTTTTCTTCTGGTCTCCTTCTGTCATCACGGAACGGTCACTAATCAACAAACATCAAACTCTTGAGATATAAGTGACTCGTTTTTAACAAACTATTTACAGTCAGAGCTGGGGGGGGGGACAATCTCATTAAGTTGTGTTACCTTATTAGGAGCTGAGTAAAGAGAGAGAGAGAGGTAGAGAGAGAGAATGAGAAAGTGAGAGCAATGGGCTGACCTTTATACCAGACTCATTTCAGCTTTTCATCTACACTGAACAAAACTATAAATGCAACATGTAAAGTGTGGGTCCCATGTTTCATGAGCTGAAATAAAATATCCCATACATTTTCCATACACAAAAAGCTTATTTCTCTCAAATGTTGAGCAAAATTTGTTTACATCCCTGTTAGTGAGCATTTCTCCTTTGCCAAGATAATCCATCCACCTGACAGGTGTGTCATATTTCGTGGACATTCATACTGAGAGAGACTTTGTAATTTCTTCAAACAATCATCTTGTCGACCAGCCTCATTAATTATTGCAATAATGAGGCTGGTCGACCCCACACCCTTGAGTGTTGGACCGAGTAACCTAACCTTTACACAAATGCAGAGTACTATATATAGCTGACACTAAAATTGCTTAGTCATGGTTTGTTCAACCCCTCCCATGCAGACCAAGGAGCGTCATAAACAACTCTCAAATCAAATCAAATTTTATTTGTCACGTACACATGGTTAGCATATGTTAATGCAAGTGTAGCGAAATGCTTGTGCTTCTAGTTCCGACAATGCAGTTATAACCAACGAGTAATCTAACCTAACAATTCCACAACTACTACCTTATACACACAAGTGTAAAGGGATAAAGAATATGTACATAAAGATATATGAATGAGTGATGGGACAGAACGGCATTGGCAAGATGCAGTAGATGGTATCGAGTACAGTATATACATATATGAGTAATATACAGACTTCCGGCGCCGACAGAGATGGCCGCCTTGCTTCGCGTTCCTAGGAAACTATGCAGTATTTAGTTTTTTTACATGTTTTTTCTTACATTGGTACCCCAGGTAATCTTAGGTTTCATTACATACAGTCGGGAGGAATTACTGAATATAAGAGCAACGTCAACTCACCATCATTACGGCCAGGAATATGACTTTCCCAAAGCGGATCCTGTGTTTTGCCTTCCACCCAGGACAATGGATCGGATCCCAGCCAGCGAACCTAAACAACGTCGACGTAAAAGTGGCAAACGAAGCGGTCTTCTGGTCAGGCTCCGGAGACGGGCACATCGCGCACCGCTCCCTAGCATACTACTCGCCAATGTCCAGTCTCTTGACAACAAGGTTGAGGAAATCTGAGCAATGGTAGCATCCCAGAGAGACACCAGAGACTGTAACGTTCTTTGCTTCACGGAAACATGGCTCCTAACTCTGGGTTTACCCTGTTGTTATCTACACAGGGTTGTTGTCTTAACCCCACCCTGGCTTAGTTTCCCAGTTGCAAGGATGATTTTGAGACAATGAGGGATTGTTCTACTCCTAAGCTATCTATAAACAAATGTCTATGTACTGCAGTCTTTAACTCATTTGTCAGCTCAAGCCATCTCTAGTGGCCATATGCCCAGATTAGCTGCAGGGAACTACAGTGCAGACTATAAAAACACAAACACTAGTAGGACAGAAATGTCTTAATATTTGTTAAATATGAACTGTTAACCATTCATTTCAAATAGATCACAAATATCAAGACGCTGATTAAATTGCATGATTATTACACATGTGTACCTACTGCTGAGCACAACAAAAAAAGGTCACAGAAATGTGCAGTTTTGTCACCCAACACAATGCCACAGATTAGCATGCTGACTGCAGGAATGTCCACCAGAGCTGTTTCCAGAGAATGTAATGTCAATTTATCTACCATAAGCCACCTCCATCATCGTTTTAGAGAATTTGGCAGTACGTCCAACCGGCCTCACAACCACAGACCACGTGTAACCACGCCAGATTGTATGAGACCAGTCAACCAGACAGCTGATGAAACTGTGGGTTTGCACAAACTGTCAGAAACCATCTCAGGGAAGCTCATCTGCGTGCTCGTCGTCCTCACCAGGGTCTTGAGCTAACTGCATTGTGGTGTCGTAACCGACTTTAGTCCGTAGCATAAGCTACGAACAACGAACACAATTGCATTTTATTGATGATAATTTGAATGGACAGAGATACCGTGATAAGATTCGGAGGCCCCTTGGCGTGCCAGTCATCCAAAGCCATCACCTCATGAAGATGCACAATCCCATGTGGGTAAGGATCTGTACACAATTCCTGAAAGCTGAACATTTTACAGTTCTTCCATGGCCTGCATACTCACCAGACATGTCACCCATTGAGCAACTTTGGGATGCTCTCGGTCGACTTGTATGACAGCGTGTTCCAGTTCCCGCCAATATCAAGGCAAATTTGCACAGCTATTGAAGAATGGGACAACATTCCACTGGCCACAAACAACAGCCTGATCCACTCTACGTGAAGGAGATCTGTCAAGCTGAACGGGGCAAATGGTACCTGATACTGACTGGTTTTCTGATCCACGCCCATACCTTTTTTTTCAAGGTATCTGTGACCAACAGCAGCATACCTGTATTCCCAGTCATGTGAAATCCATAGATTAGGGCCTAATTTATTTATTTCAATTGACTGATTTCCTTATATGAACTGTAACTCAGTAAAATCTTTGAAATTGTTGCATGTTCCATTTACATTTTAGTTCAGTATTGTACAATTTGCTGCACACTATTGAGGAAGACGATCATCTTTTAAGACCCACTCAACAACCGCAACAACATGTTGTAAAAATGAACGAATGTCTGGAATAATTCCAATTGCGCATTTGATGAGGCATTCTGAGTGATCATGTTGATAGTTGTTGCCTACTGAGTTCTTCCTTGCTAAAAACGTATATGTAAGACAATTAGTACACAGTATGTAGTTTTAGTAAGTAGTAGAAAAGACAAATTTCAGAAACGGCCAGGGAGTACTGCTAGTCTGTAACCCCCTACAATCTGCCATGTGGAGCAAAGCCTAGATTCACATGTAGAGGAAGAAGATAATTATAGGCTCTCCAAATAGAAAACCTTTAATTTGAAAAACCACTTACAGAGAAAAGAGCAAGAGAGAGAGCGAGAGAGAGAGAAAGAGAGAGGGGAAGAGAGAGAGATGAAATAGAGTGAGTGACAAAGGGAGAGAGAACTATAATAGAGAGAATGTAGAAATAGAAAGAAAGAAACTAAAACTAAGAAAGAAAGATTGCTGAAACCATTTACGTAGATGCTACAGAATGTATATCGCTGCACCAAAACAGAACTAGGGAAAGGAATCATGACGTACTGACCATATAGTGTAGTAGCCACACCACAATTTTAATAATTCAGTGATTTTGTCCTCTTGTTTACCAAACAGCCTCTCCTATTGAGCTTAATCTTTGCAAGCATTCGAAATGGCACCCTATTCTCTCTATAGTACACTAGCTCTGACCTACCATTAATGAATCATTACTAGCACAGTACATTCTGTGTTTTACAGTATGATTAGTTTTCTCTTGTCATCAAAAGTTATGGTGAATCTCACTGAATAAAAGTATTTAAATTAAGGTATACATATTGGTATTATTATCTCAGAAAAGGTTATACCCTCCCAAAAAAAGGTGATTGCAATGTAATCGAGATGCAGTTTTGATACAATATATTGTTCCTAAATCCTAATAACAAATTTGTGGCTGATGTTACTGAGCTGCAATGCTTTAAGGCTGTTGGATCTAATAGTAGGCTACAGCTATGGTTGTTTTTCAAATGAGCTTTTCATCCAACTCAGTAACAGCTGTGGAGGCAGATTTGACTACCTATACCACAGCTCCTGCTGAATAGTCCAGGAATACACCAATATCATCTTCTCATGACCAAAACAAATACACATATTTTTTTTACTTGTATATAGGAATGTCATTTCTCGAAAGACATTTTAGTTTGGGATAACAAAGTCTCTCTCCGATTATATTCCTTTTACTGAACTTTGTGCGAAAGATGAAATGAGTTTGAGGCGATGCTCTCGAAGAAGCAGGAAGACACACGAAGCAAGACATTCAATTGATTTGTTTGTTATTTAAAATGCAACCCACGGTCATTGTATCTACTCACACTAGCGTCAAAATAAAGAAGAGCTGATAGCAATTTGCACTCTTGAATTTCAATTCCACTTCACTACCTCCAAAAAAAATCTATATTTTTATTCAGGGAGTGCATTCGCATGGACGACCATTGGAATTTCAAACGCCACTGTAGTTCAAGGAATTACAGTTGTTTAGGCCTATTCACTTACTTTCCCAAAGGGCTGGGTATATCAATGTCAAATGTTAATACTTAACATATACCTCCCAGATAGGTGAAATAAATAAAATTGCTATAATAATCAGGCAACACATGAACATTATTCATTTTGTCACATTATATCAATACCCTGGAAGAGGCTGATTGGTCGGAGAGATTAACTTGCTCATGGCAACAAGCATGACTTGTAATGGTACAAATGAATTAGTTGAATGTAGCCTCGCGGAGGGAGAGTAAATGTAAACATTTGGAACGTGCCAACTGAAGTTAATGCCAGAGCTCAGCTAGATTTACTCAATTTGCACTGACCCACCGCTCGCCTTGAATCTCCTCCCTCATTTCCGCATTTGACTCAGTAATTCCACCAATCAAACGGAGCGGCTGACCTCTGACATCATGACTTGACAGCCTTAATCATAGGAAACGTTAAGCAATTCTCAGTCCATTCAGTGGGCTAATGTTGCCATTAGAAAGCCATTACTCACCAGTGAGACCCTGAGCTCTGCCACTCCAGACAGAAACTCCTGACTGGATAATTAGCATGCGTAGCTCCCATAGAATGGAACACAATTGGCCGATATTAATCACTGGGTGCAATGTACACAGAGACATAAGGTAACATGGGAACCATTAAGCATGTCATTCTGTATTGACCCTGTGTGTGTGTGTGTGTGTGTGTGTGTGTGTGTGTGTGTGTGTGTGTGTGTGTGTGTGTGTGTGTGTGTGTGTGTGTGTGTGTGTGTGTGTGTGTGTGTGTGTGTGTGTGCGTGTGCGTGCGTGTGTGTGTGTGTGTGTGTGTGTGTGTGTGTGTGTGTGTGTGTGTACGAGTGTATGTACAAACATGTGGGCTAGTTGAGGTAATCTGTACATGTAGGTGGGAGCACAGTGACTATGCATAGATAACAAACAAACAAACAGCGAGTAGCAGCAGTGTAAAAAAGGGAGCGGCAATTGTATGAATTGTTCAGCAGTCTTATGTCTTGGGGGTAGAAGCTGTTGAGGAGCCTTTTGGTTCTAGACTTGGCACTCCGGAATCGCTTACCGTGCGGTAGCAGAGAAAACAGTCTATAACTTGGGTGACTGGCGTCTCTGACAATTTTATGGGCTTTCTTCTGACACCGCCTATTATATAGGTCCTGGATGGCAGGAAGCTTGGCCCCAGTGATGCACTGGGCCATTCGCACTACCCTCTGTAGCGCCATACTGTCAGATCCCGAGCAGTTGCCATACCAGGCGGTGATGCAACCAGCTCTCGATGGTGCAGCTGTAGAACCTTTTGAGGATCTGGGAACCCATGCCAAATCTTTTCAGTCTCCTGAGGGGGAAAAGGTTTTGTCGTGCCCTCTTCACGACTGTCTTGGTATGTTTGGATCATGATAGTTCGTTGGTGATGTGGACACCAAGGAACTTCAAACTCTCGACCTGCTCTACTACAGCCCCGTCGATGTTAATAGGGGCCTATTCGGCCCACCTTTTCCTGTAGTGCAAAATCAGCTCCTGAATCAGATGCGTTCATAAGGTAATCACTTGCAGAGCTATTATTCTGCATATCCATTCATGTACTGTATTAGTCAACTGTGCTTGAAGCCGTCCTGTGAGTGATATCACTTCCAACAGGCTGTGCAGCTCAGAGATTTGCTGACTTCCTTCCTACACAGCAGGTGTTTCATAGAACCTCATAGAAGTACCTTTAAACATGTTTCACAAGAAATATCATAAAACTGCCCCTCCGAGAGTATGATTGATGTGAGTGTGTTCTGGCTGGCTGGAAGATAGATTATGTTTGTTTGTGAACCTTTTGTTGGTGAATTATGTTTGTTAAATTACGTTTGTGTTTGCTGATTTAAATAGAAGTGTACTGCATCACAGAATAAGTGTAAGGTTTTAGTTTAGGTAAATATATCTACTGAATTACCAAAAATATGAAAACAGAACGAAATATGAACTATTGAAATGGAGACATTTAAAAGAGAAATTTGTCAAATAGACTAATATGTAGATCGGTTCTAATGGTTATTTTGCGGTATAACATATAACTTATGCATGCTCGGCTTAGTCACGGAATGTATTCAACACCATACCCCATATGACAGAGAGGCTATATAAAATTAGAAGCATTAAGCATTATCCATCTTTGTGTCTGTACACTGTTACAGGATGATGCAATGGCACGAAATTTTACTCTGCAAACCAAATGAATACAAATGGAATTATATTTCCAAAAACCTCTCTGCAGAAAAATATGGCTTCATCCCAAATGGCACCCTATTCCCTATAGTGCTCCAATTGTAACCAGAGACCATACAGTAGGGCTATGGTCAAAAGTAGTGCACTAAATAGGGAATAGGGTGCCATTTGAAACTGAGGCAATTTAGAGTTTTTTTCTCTCCCTTTGAGTACCATAAAGATTACATGAGCAGTGTTTTGACCTTCCTGGCTGTGTATGGACAACTAGTCAACAAGTCCACTCAGTAAGTCGCTGTTTGATTCCCAAGTGGATCAGTATATAACCTAAGTCGGTTGGAAAAGCAACATACTGTAGGTATTGTGCAGGTTGTACAACACGTATACTGTACTTGCAAGGTGTAGCATCCTTAATCGGGGATCCATTGGAGCCTAGCATGTCATTGTAGCTGAGTAAAGCTCTTGTTCTACGCAATAGCTAGTACTAACCCATGTATACTTGTCATTGAGGTGTCGTTGCTATTATAGAGAAACATCGCAGAAACCTCACGTCTGTGTGTTTATCAGAATCTAAAACAAAACCTTCTCCAAAAACAAACTCGGAGGCCATTTTCAGTCAAATTTCCTTTTCAACCAAAGCTGGAAACTATTATTTTCATATCTGCCTACATTGAATGATATGGAAATGTAGGTCACACGGACATGTCATATTTCATCTCATACAAGAACTCCATTTTACACCCCATTAGTGCAACATATGTCAAGTTTTACAACAAGCACTCTCAACAGAACGGACCTCTGTTCTGATATGGTCTGATGTATGAAGCTAAAAATGTAATGAAGGCTCTTACGGAATGTGGGGATGGTGTTCGCTGCTCTTCGCTGCACCGCAGAGTTGTTTCCCGCACGCACGCACGCATGCACACACGCACACACGCACACACGCACACACACACACACACACACACCTTGGGCCTAGCATTGTTATCCTGGTTCCATTACCATTCCCATCAGTCCCTACTCTACTCTCCTCTCTCTCACACACACACACACACACACACACACACACACACACACACACACACACACACACACACACACACACACTGCTCTGACAGGCAGAATAAAAAGATCCAGCACTCAGCCTGTGGCTCTGAGTGGGTCTGCTGGGGAGTGAGGGAAAGTCCACAGCCTGAAGTGCAGTGGGGGAGATGGGTCTGGGAATAAGGGACACAGGGTTAGATTTAGAGCCTGCACACCATCCTGTGTGTGTGGGGGATGATAGTGTGTGTGTGCATGTGCGTGTGAGTGTGCATGTGGATGTGTTTAACTATGCATGTAAGGAACAGAAGTCCCCACAAGAATAGAAAACTTTTTGTTGTTGACCAAATGGGCACAATCTGTTGGTCCCCACAATGTCAACTGCTATATCTAGGGGGTTTAGGTTTAAGAGGGTTTCTGCTAATGCTGGTATCAAATTGTGGGTTGCACGGGCCTATTGCAACTTCCTGCTTCTTTCTTTCTTTCTGTTCCTATATTCTACTGTACATCCGACCGGTCTGTAGAGGGTGGGAGAACATTGAAAGACCGAGAGCTCCCACAACAGTTCAACAACAGGAGAAATAAAATAAAGCGCTGAGGGTAAAAATGTTGAACTTCAAAACAAATTGTTTATAATGAAATCATAGAAAAACACGCAAACTGGATCAATGAAATAATTAAATAAAATCAGTGAATAAGTACATAATTGGAAGTCCCCCACAAGAGAGGAAGGGATTACGTGCTCCAAAGATGTGCTTACATTAAAGCAGTTGATATGTAAAAAAAAAAAAATATATATATATATATATATATATATAAAATCTAAAAAAGACAAAACCAGATCGAGCAAATAAATACATTCGTTTCCATTGAATTTCCTCCTTGTGTCGGTGGCCCGTCCAGCTGTCTTGATTAGGCCCTTACTCTCTCTCACTGTCCATGCTTTATACTACTTTTAAACGTTCATACCAAGTGTCCAACAAGTTGATTGTATGTGGGTAGATGACGTATTTAACTGTCATGGTAGGATGATGGTTATTGAGTATTTCAACAAATGTTGTGAAATATACCAGATCACGTTCCCACACTCCGAAGATATCATCCAGGTATCGTCTATAAAACATGGGACGCAATGGGCATTTAGCCAAGGCTGTCAACTCCCAGTCCGCCGTATAAATATTACCATAAGTCGGGGCGAACTTTTTACCCATAACCGTCCCATGAATCTGTAGGTAGTGTTTATGATTACATGTGAAACCATTGTTTCTCAAGCCAGGTTCTGGAAGCTGTAGGAGGTGTGAGCCTGGTCTATCTGCATCTGGATATATCCGGAGTGCTAATTCCACTGCTGTTCAACCTGACAAGATGTCTATGTTGGTGTAGAGAGAATCTATATCTATGGTGAATAGGTTATGTATGTGCTGGGACTGGAATGGTTTTGAAATGTGTCTATGACATAGTATGTGTTCTTCGGGTAGAAAGGGTGCCTTTGTGAGATGGGACTGTATAAGTCAATGAATTGGGCCGCTGGCAAGGACTCACTCCCACAGTCTGACACAATAGGTCTTCCCTTCGGGACCTCAAAAAGGACTGTCCAGGCATCTGGTGCTTGACGGATCTTCGGGAGGAGATAGAAGAGTCTCTGTCTGGGTAGGTCTGGTCCGTCAAGAGATATGCCTTTTGTCTATCTGTAATGTATTTCTTTCTGATTTGTGTCTGGATCTGTGTAGAAGCAGGGATAGGAGTATAGTGTTGTGTATTAGAGAGTTGGCAGTGGACTGTTGGTTGTCCATAATAATTATCTTTGAGCCTTTGTCTGCTGATTTTATTGTTCTACGTTGGTCTTGCCTTAATTTAGCTATGGCTTGTCTTTCTTCTAGTGTGATGCTCTGTTGTGAGGTTATGGGGGCAGTATGGAATTCTCTGATGATTTGGGTGTTGGTTTTAATGAGCTTCCTAACGGGTGCTGATATTGTCTGTGATTTGGGTTCCCATCTGGATGGAGCTGTGAATGGTAGGGTTCGGTAAACAGATGAATAGTCAAAGTGGTCCAATAGTTTCAGAGTTCTATACCTGTCAATGTATTTTTAGGGGTGTTAGGGTTAAGGTTAGAATCAGGTTTAGGGTTAAGAGCTAGGGTTAGTTTTAGGGTTAGGGTTAGGAGCTAGAGTTGGGTTTAGGGTTAAAGTTTCCGGGTTAAGGTTAGGGTTAAGGTTTTTGTGTTAAGGTTAGGGTTAGGGATAGGGTAAGAGAACGGGCTAGGGTTAGGTTTATGGAAATGGGATGTTGAATGGGACTGATTTTGTGTCCCCCCACAAGGTTAGCTGTACACGAGTGCATGTGTGTGTGTTTCTGTATTCTCATCTTCACATCAAACATCAATCATGACCGGACTGGGAGAGGAGGCTCTTAATGCATTCTGACCCTCCTCCGCTTGTCCACTCTAGCACACCCAGTGGGGGAACAATATACAATTACATATGACATTTTGCAGATGCTTTTATCCAAAGTTTACAGTCATGTGTGCATACATTTTCCATGTGGGAGGTCCCAGGAATCAAACCCACTAGCGTGGCGTTGCAAGCGCCTTGCTTAAGGGGGAGGAACCATCTCTCAAAAAGAGACACAATTTAAGGTGTCAGTGGGCTACTCTGTGCTGCACAGAGGTTTTAATGTAAAATAAGGCCATGAGATAGAAACATACCGTGATTGCATATTGGAGATACATTTAGGCAATGTTGCTAGTAGTTTTACATAATAGTGGTAGTAGCAGCGGGCAGTAGCAGAAGCAAATGTTCTTTATAACAGTGGCAAGCGAAGAGGAGGGGTACTGTAATCGTTGTAAAAGTGTCAGTAATAGCTAAGCTCTTACATAGGACTGTCACACTAAGAGTGGACACCGATGTAGTTACCATGACCAGCCGAGCCTTGTATTCCTCACTCTTCTAACTATGTGACTTAAATGAGGGCAAGTGAGGCGTTCAATGTGAACATTTTTAACTTCCTGGACAAGCATAAGCGACTGAGAAAAAAAGAGAAAAGCACTTATACTAGCTTGAATATACAGTTTTTGGGATCAATGAACTCTCAACCTCTTCTATTTCAATCAATCAAATGTATTTATAAAGCCCTTCTTACAGTGCCTTGCGAAAGTATTCGGCCCCCTTGAACTTTGCGACCTTTTGCCACATTTCAGGCTTCAAACATAAAGATAAAAAACTGTATTTTTTTGTGAAGAATCAACAACAAGTGGGACACAATCATGAAGTGGAACGACATTTATTGGATATTTCAAACTTTTTTAACAAATCAAAAACTGAAAAATTGGGCGTGCAAAATTATTCAGCCCCTTTACTTTCAGTGCAGCAAACTCTCTCCAGAAGTTCAGTGAGGATCTCTGAATGTTCCAATGTTGACCTAAATGACTAATGATGATAAATACAATCCACCTGTGTGTAATCAAGTCTCCGTATAAATGCACCTGCACTGTGATAGTCTCAGAGGTCCGTCAAAAGCGCAGAGAGCATCATGAAGAACAAGGAACACACCAGGCAGGTCCGAGATACTGTTGTGAAGAAGTTTAAAGACAGATTTGGATACAAAAAGATTTCCCAAGCTTTAAACATCCCAAGGAGCACTGTGGAAGCGATAATATTGAAATGGAAGGAGTATCAGACCACTGCAAATCTACCAAGACCTGGCCGTCCCTCTAAACTTTCAGCTCATACAAGGAGAAGACTGATCAGAGATGCAGCCAAGAGGCTCATGATCACTCTGGATGAACTGCAGAGAAATACAGCTGAGGTGGGAGACACTGTCCATAGGACAACAATCAGTCGTATATTGCACAAATCTGGCCATTATGGAAGAGTGGCAAGAAGAAAGCCATTTCTTAAAGATATCCATAAAAAGTGTCGTTTAAAGTTTGCCACAAGCCACCTGGGAGACACACCAAACATGTGGAAGAAGGTGCTCTGGTCAGATGAAACCAAAATTGAACTTTTTGGCAACAATGCAAAACGTTATGTTTGGCGTAAAAGCAACACAGCTGAACACACCATCCCCACTGTCAAACATGGTGGTGGCAGCATCATGGTTTGGGCCTGCTTTTCTTCAGCAGGGACAGGGAAGATGGTTAAAATTGATGGGAAGATGGATGGAGCCAAATACAGGACCATTCTGGAAGAAAACCTGATGGAGTCTGCAAAAGACCTGAGACTGGGACGGAGATTTGTCTTCCAACAAGACAATGATCCAAAACATAAAGCAAAATCTACAATGGAATGGTTCAATAATAAACATATCCAGTTGTTAGAATGGCCAAGTCAAAGTCCAGACCTGAATCCAATCGAGAATCTGTGGAAAGAACTGAAAACTGCTGTTCACAAATGCTCTCCATCCAACCTCACTGAGCTCGAGCTGTTTTGCAAGGAGGAATGGGAAAAAATGTCAGTCTCTCGATGTGCAAAACTGATAGAGACATACCCCAAGCAACTTACAGCTGTAATCGCAGCAAAAGGTGGCGCTACAAAGTATTAACTTAAGGGGGCTGAATAATTTTGCACGCCCAATTTTTCAGTTTTTGATTTGTTAAAAAAGTTTGAAATATCCAATAAATGTCGTTCCACTTCATGATTGTGTCCCACTTGTTGTTGATTCTTCACAAAAAAATACAGTTTCATATCTTTATGTTTGAAGCCTGAAATGTGGCAAAAGGTCGCAAAGTTCAAGGGGGCCGAATATTTTCGCAAGGCACTGTACATCAGCTGATGTCACAAAGTGCTGTACAGAAACCCAGCCTAAAACCCCAAACAGCAAGCAATGCAGGTGTAGAAGCACGGTGGCTAGGAAAAACTCCCTAGAAAGGCCGAAACCTAGGAAGAAACCTAGAGAGGAACCAGGCCATGTGGGGTGGCCAGTCCTCTTCTGGCTGTGCTGGGTGGAGATTATAACAGAACATGGCCAAGATGTTCAAATGTTCATAGATGACCAGCAGGGTCAAATAATACTGTTTGCCATAGAACCCTTGATGAAAAATAACATTATGGCCCTGAGAGTATGAAATAACAACATAAAAGCTATACCAGTAGAAATCCTTTCAGGCCCAAAAAGAAAGAAAAAATAAATTCATTAGATTTTAAATTATACAGCTATTTAAATGTCCACTTGTAGGTCCATTACACACCAGTTTGAGTTACTTCCCCTGAAAGCGAATATACCGCCGCTTCAGATAGCACAATTATTGTGAAGTGAGCCTATTAATCAATGCTATCCTTTCCAATAAGGGGGAAATTGCTCCTTTTTTTTACCAAGATAGCTAGCTAATTACCTCCTTTGGTTCACCCTACACCGTCTTATTTGCCTGCAAATTTAAAAACAAATAGGGAGGTGTTCATCATGGGAAGCCCCGATATTTGTCATTGAATTCGTGGCAGCCATTTTGAATAGGGAAAAATAGCCCCAGCCTACTATATTAACAGATTTTTTGTAGGTATAACCATGCTATTGCTAAGTGTAGTTAGCAACAGAGAGTGGATGGAATCTATTTGGGATGTTGCTTGCAAAGAAGTGTTGGGTATGTGTACGTGGCTAGCCATAACCTCATCTGTTAGCCAAAGGTTATCTGTCTACTTGTCGACAGGGGAAGAGTGAAGGACGAGACTGTATGTGTGTGAGCCAATACTCAAGGGAGGTAGGAGAAAGACTCTGCCGTGTGGTCCAGTCAACATGTCTGCGTCAACTGGATAATCAATGTTGTCAGTGTCTTCTCCCTGTCTTCTTCACCGGTATCTGGAGGGATTATTTGTCGTCGTGGGACACCCTGTCTCCCCTGACAACCATGTAATTTATGACCCGAGGAGGAGGCTGGTTGCTGGCGGGGACAACCTGGCCATCATCAGTCACCCACGGCAACAGCCACGACAACACAGCAAAGGTCATTGGTGTCATGTCTGTGTGGCAACGTCTAGCCACTCATTCCTAACAATATTAGCAGTGCCGAGGTCAATGACACACCCATAGGGCCAAATTGATGTAATGCTAAATCTTCTGGGTAATGGGGCTGGTGGTCAGTGAAAACTAAAATGTGTGTTTAGGGGACCAACTTTGCCTCTCTACTATACTGTATGTAGCCACATGCAGGCTGTTTGTTGACAGTCTTGACCATATTGACAGTATTCTTTTTTTAAAATTAAATATGATATTGTCAATTTCCAGTAGGCAGTGCTTTGCAGATATTGACATTGTCATATTATTCTCAGGAGAATTTGTTGAGAATTTGTTAAACACATTGATGGCCTAATCTTGAATCTAACATCTCACTTAACATTAGTGTGTCAATGACAAAAATTCCTATATTTTATGACATTTACCAAATTACATTTTTAATTTAACTAGACAAGTTAGTTGAGAACAAATTCTTACTTATAATGACGGCCTACAACGGCCAAACCGGATGACGCTGGGCCAGTTGTGTGCCGCCCTATGGGACTCCCAGTAACAGCCGGTTGTGGTACAGCCTGGATTCGAACCAGGGTGTCTGTAGTGGCACCTCAAGTACTGAGATGCAATGCATTAGACCGCTACACCACTCAAATAAAATAAAATAAAATGTTATTAGTCACATGCGCCGAATACAACAGGTGTTGTGGATCTTACAGTGAAATGCTTACTTAAGAGCCCCTAACCAACAATGCAGTTTAAAAAAATACAGATAAGAATACGAGATAAAAGTAACAAGTAATTAAAGAGGAGCAGTGAAATAACAATAGTGAGACTACATACAGGGGGTACCGATACAGAGTCAATGTGCGGGGGCACCGGTTATTTGAGGTACATGTAGGTAGTTATTAAAGTGACTATGCATAGATGACAAAAGATAGTAGCAGTGGTGTAAAGAGGGGGTGGGGGTTGGGGAGGCACTGTGAATAGTCTGGGTAGCCATTTGACTAGATGTTCAGAAGTCTTATGGCTTGGGGGTAGGAGCTGTTTAGAAGCCTCTTGGACCTAGACTTGGCACTCTGTTACCGATTGCCGTGCAGTAGCAGAGAGAACAATCTATGACTAGGGTGGCTGGAGTCTTTGACAATTTTTAGGGCCTTCCTCTGACACTGCCTGAACTAGAGGTCCTGGATGGCAGCAAGCTTGGCCCCAGTGATGTTTTGGGCCGTTTGCATTACCCTCTGTATTGCCTTGCGGTCGGAGGCCAAGCGGTTACCATACCAGGCAGTGATGCTCTCGATGGTGCAGCTGTAGAACCTTTTGATGATCTGAGGACCCATGCCATATCTTTTCAGTCTCCTAAGGGGGAATAGGTGTTGTTGTGCCCTCTTCACAATTGTCTTGGTGTGCTTGGACCATGTTAGTCTGCTGGAGAAGTGCACACCAAGGAACTTGAAGCACTCAACCTGCTCCACCACAGCCCTGTCGATGAGAATGGGGGAGTGCTCGGTCCTCTTTTTCCTGTAGTCCACAATTATCTCCTTTGTCTTGATCACGTTGAGATAGAGGTTGTTGTCCTGACACCAAACGGCTAGGTCTCTGCCTTCCTCCCTATAGGCTGATTTGCCGATTACACTGTTTCATTTAATGATGGTGTTGAAGTCGCGCCTGGCCGTGCAGTCATGAGTGAACAGGGAGTACAGGACTGGACAGAGCACGCACCCCTGAGAGGCCCCTGTGTTGAGGATCAGCGTGGCGGATATGTTGTTAACTCAGGGTTGGTAAGGGGGTGGCCCGACAGGAAGTCCAGGATCCAGTTGCGGAGGGAGGTGTTCAGTCCCAGGGTCCTTAGCTTATTGATGAGCTTTGAGGGCACTATGGTGTTGAACGCTGAGCTGTAGTCAATGAAAACCATTCTCACATACAGATGAAGTCAGAAGTTTACATACACCTTAGCCAAATACATTTAAACGCAGTTTCTCACAATTCCTGACATTTAATCCAAGTACAAATTCCCTGTCTTAGGTCAGTTAGGATCACCACTTTATTTCAAGAATGTGAAATGTCAGAATAATAATTGAGAGAATTATTTATTTCAGATGTGTTTCTTTCATCACATTCCCAGTGGGTCAGAAGTTTACATACACTCAACTATTTGGTAGCATTGCCTTTAAATTGTTTAACTTGGGTCAAACGTTTTGGGTAGCCTTCCACAAGCTTCACACAATAAGTTGGGTGAGTTTTGGCCCATTCCTCCTGACAGAGCTGGTGTAACTGAGTCAGGTTTGTAGGCCTCATTGCTCACACACAATTTTCCAGTTCTGCCCACAATCTATGGGATTGAGGTCAAGGCATTGTGATGCCCACTCTAATAAATTACTTTGTTGTCCTTAGGCCATTTTGCCGCAGCGTTGGAATTATGCTTGGGGTCATTGTTAATTTAAAGGACACATTTGCGACCAAGCTTGACTGATGTCTTGAGATGTTGCTTCAATATATCCACATAATTGTTCTACCTCATGATGCCATATATTTTGTGAAGGGCACCAGTCCCTCCTGCAGCAAAGCACCCCTGCGACATAATGCTGCCACCCCTGTGCTTCACTTTTGGGATGGTGTTCTTTGGCTTGCAAGCCTCCCCCTTAATCCTCCAAACATAACGATGGCCATTATGGCCAAACTATTCTATTTTTGTTTCATCAGACCAGAGGACATTTCTCCAAAAAGTATGCTCTTTGCCCCCATGTGCAGTTGCAAACCATAGTCAGGCTTTTTTTTGCGGTTTTGGAGCAGTGGCTTCTTCCTTGCTGAGCGACCTTTCAGGTTATGTTGACATAGGACTTGTTTTACTGTGGATATAGATACTTTTGTACCTGTTTCCTCCAGCGTCTTCACAAGGTCCTTTGCTGTTGTTCTGGGATTGATTAGCACTTTTTGCACCAAAGTACGTTTGTCTCTAGGAGACAGAACGCGTCTTCTTCCTGAGCGGTATGACAGCTGCGTGGTCTCATGGTGTTTATACTTGCGTGCTATTGTTTGTACAGATGAACGTGGTTCCTTCAGGCATTTGGAAATTGCTCCCAAGGATGAACCAGAATTGTGGAGGTCTACCATTTTTTTTCTGGGGTCTTGGCTGATTTCTTTTGATGTTCCTATGATGTCAAGCAAAGAAGCACAGAGTTTGAAGGTAGGCCTTGAAATACATCCAGAGGTACACTTCCAATTGACTCAAATGATGTCATTTAGCCTATCAGAAGCTTCTAAAGCCATGACATCATTTTTTGGAATTTTCCAAGCTGTTTAAAGGCACAGTCAATTTAGTCTATGTAAACTTCTGACCCACTAGAATTGTGATACAGTGAATTATAAGTGAAATAATCTGTCTGTAAACAATTGTTGGAAAAATGACTTGTGTCATGCACAAAGTAGATGTCCTAACCGGCTTGCCAAAACTCTAGTTTGTTAACACGAAATGTGTGGGGTGGTTGAAAAACGAGTTTCAATGACTCCAATCTATGTGTATGTAAACTTCCGACTTCAACTGTAGGTGTTCATTTTTTCCTGGTGGGAAAGGGCTGTGTGGATTGCAATGGAGATTGCATCATCTGTGGATCTGTT
Source organism: Oncorhynchus mykiss (assembly GCF_013265735.2). NCBI lineage: Eukaryota > Metazoa > Chordata > Actinopteri > Salmoniformes > Salmonidae > Oncorhynchus > Oncorhynchus mykiss. The sequence continues at coordinate 59,880,518 of NC_048574.1, read as the reverse complement.
GGGGCGGTATGCATATTGGAGTGGGTCTAGGGTTTCTGGATGATGGTGTTGAGGCACTTCATGGCTACACACGTGAGTGCTATGGGTCGTTAGTCGTTTAGGCAGGATACCTTAGTGTTCTTGGGCACAGGGACTATGGTGGTCTGCTTAAAACATATTGGTATTACAGACTCGGACAGGGAGAGGTTGAAAATGTCAGTGAAGACACTTGCCAGTTGGTCAGCGCATGCTCATAGTACACGTCCTGGTAATCTGTCTGGCCCTGTGCCCTTGTGAATGTTGACCTGTTTAAAGGTCTTACTCACATCGACTGCGGAGAGTGTGATTACACAGTCTTCCGGAACAGCTGGTGCTCTCATGCATGTTTCAGTGTTATTTGCCTTGAAGCGAGCATAGTAGTTTAGCTCGTCTGGTAGGCTCGTGTCACTGGGCAGCTCTCGGCTGTGCTTACACTTGTGGTTTTCAAGCCCTGCCACATCCAACGAGCGTCAGAGCCGATGTAGTAGGATTCGATATTAGTCCTGTATTGAAGCTTTGCCTGTTTGATGGTTCGTCGGAGGGCATAGTGGGGTTTCTTATAAGCTTCCGGGTTAGAGTGAAAGTGGCAGCTCTAGCCTTTAGCTGACTGCGGATGCTGCGTGTAATCAATGGCTTCTGATTGCGGTATGTACTGTACGCATGTTCACTGTGGGGACAACGTCATTGATTTACTTATTGATGTACTCCTCAATGCCATCGGAGGAATCACGGAACATATTCCAGTCTGTGCTAGCAAAACAGTCCTGTAGCTTAGCATCTGCTTTATCTGACCCCTTTTTTATTGATCTCGTCACTGGTGCTTCCTGCTTTAACTTCTTATGGGCAGATGAGATGGTAGCGTAACACCTCGACAACATCCGGTGAATTGCAGAGCGCAAAATTCAAAATACAGTTTAAAGACTAACTTCTTGTTAATCCAGCCGCTGTATCAGATTTCGAAAAGGCTTTGCGGTGAAAGCATACCATGCGATTATCTGGGGACAGGGCCCCGCTTACAAAAGCATACAAACATTTTCCAGTAGATTAGTCACGAAAGTCAGAAATAGCTATAAAATGAGTCCCTTACCTTTGATGATCTTCATATTGCACTCACAAGACATGTTACACAATAAATGTTTGTTTTGTTCGATAAAGTCCCTCTTTATATCTAAAAAAACTCTGTTTTGTTGGCGCGTTTTGTTCAGTAATCCACTGGCTCAAAGGCGGTCACAACAGGGAGACGAATAGATTCAAATAGTGCCGGTAAAGTTTGTCGAAACATGCCAAACAATGTTTTTTATTAATCCTCAGGTTGTATACTGTCTTTATAATCAATCATATTTCAACCGGACAATAGCGTATTCAATACAAAGGAAAAAGAACGGAGGGTGCGCTCCTGGTCATGCGCGCAAAAAGCTCTGGTTCATTCGACCGACCACTCAGCAAATGTTGTCATTCTTACTAATTTTTCAGAATAAAAGCCTGAAACAATGTCTAAAGACTATTGACATCTAATGGAAACCATAGGAACTGCAATCTAGGTCCTGTCTATTTATATGGTTTCAATGGAAAAACACTAAATTCAAAAGAAAGACACTTCCTGGATGGATTTTCCTCAGGGTTTCGCCTGCCTTATCAGTTCTGTTATACTCACAGACATTATTGTAACAGTTTTGGAAACTTTAGAGTGTTTTCTATCCAATACTACCATGTATATGCATATTCTAGCTTCTGGGCCAGAGTAACAGGCAGTGTACATTTGGGCACCTCATTCATCCAAAATTCTAAATACTGCCCCCTATACAAAGTCCCCGGCTACTAGGAGCTTATGTTTGCTTATGGAATAATACAGCTTATTCAATGCTGTTTTTTTTGCCAGCATTTGACTGTGGTAGTATGTAAACAGCTACAAGATTACAGATGAAAACTCTCTCGGTAGGTAGTGTGGTCTACAGCTGATCATGAGGAACTCTACCTCAGGAGAGCAATAGCTCAAGACGTCTTTAGACATCGTGCACCAGCTGTTGTTTACAAAAAATATATAGACCGCAGACCTTTGTCTTACCAGACGCCGCTGTTCTATCCTGCCGGTACATCATAGAACCAGCCAGCTGTAAGTTGATGTTCTCATCGTTCAGCCAGGACTCTGTTAAGCACAAGATGTTGCAGTTTTTAATGTCCCATTGGCAGGTTAATCTTCCAAGTAACACTTCGATTTTATTGTCCAAAGATTCCACGTTTGCTTGCAGAATGGAGGGAAGTGGGGGTTTATTCAATCGTCTGCAAATTCTCAGAAGGCAGCCAGAACTTCGGCCCCTCTTTCTCTGCCTCCTCTTGATGCAGATCACGGGGATCGGGGCCTGTTCCCGAGGAATCAGCATATGGAATTAGAATACGTGGATAACTACAAATACCTAGGTGTCTGGCTAGACTGTAAACTCTCCTTCCAGACTCACATTAAGCATCTCCAATTAAAAATTAAATCTAGAATCGGCTTCCTATTTAGCAACAAAACTTCCTTCACTCATGCTGCCAAACATACCCTCGTAAAACTGACCATCCTACCGATCCTTGACTTAGGCGATGTCATCTATAAAATAGCCTCCAACACTCTACTCAGCAAACTGGATGTAGTCTATCACAGTGCCATCCGTTTTGTCACCAAAGCCCCATATACTACCCACCACTGCGACCTGTGCGCTCTCGTTGGCTGGCCCTCGGTTCAAATTCATCGCCAAACCCACTGGCTACAGGTTATCTACAAGTCTCTGCTAGGAAAAGCCCCGCCCTCTCTCAGCTCACTGGTCACCATAGCAGCACCAACTCGTAGCACACGCTCCAGCAGATATATCTCACTGGTCACCCCCAAAGCCAATTCCTCGTTTGGTCGCCTTTCCTTCCAGTTCTCTGCTGCCATTGACTGGAACGAACTGCAAAAATCACTGAAGCTGGAGATTCCCATCTTCCTCACTAGCTTTAAGAACCAGCTGTCAGAGCAGCTCACAGATCACTGCACCTGTTCATAGCCCATCTGTATACAGCCCATCTATCTACCTCATTCCCATACTGTATTTATTTATTTTGCTCCTTTTTCACCACAGTATCTCTACTTGCACATCCGTCTTTTGCACATCTACCATTCCAGTGTTTAATTGCCATATTGTAATTACTACGCCACCATGTCCTATTTATTGCCTTAACTCCCTTATTTGACCTTATTTGCACTCACTGTATGTAGACTTTTTTTTCTTTTTTTCTAATGTATTATTGACTGTATGTTTTGTTCATTCTATGTGTAACTCTGTGTTGTTGTATGTGTCGAACTGCTATGCTTTATCTTGGCCAGGTCGCAGTTGCAAATGAGAACTTATTCTCAACTAGCTTACCTGGTTAAATAAAGGTGAAATTATTCTATTTTTTTTTTTAATTCAAAAAATATCCTTCCGCCGTCGTGAAAGGAAAAAGAGGATTCTGCTAGTCCGTGGTGAGTAATCGCAGTGCTGATGTCTAGAAGTTATTTTTGGCCATAAGAGACTGTAGCGGAAAAATCATGTACAAAATAAGTTAAATAAGTTACAAACAACGCAAATAAGCGAACAAAAAAACACAATCAGCTGGGGGCACGTTCTCCGGCGGCATTTTACTCCCTACTCCGGAGCCCAAATGGATACATGGATAGAATTTATTCAGTTATGGAAAATTCATCAGGATTGTCCAAGTATCTTAGTAGTAGTGACAGATTGCTGGGTTCCCTGGTTAATATGCTAATTATCATGTTAATGCCATCTGGAGAGAAAGGCAAGGTTAACTGAATACAACACCATGATAATGACTATTTCCAGGACAAGCCAAATGCAAACGCTTTCCATGAGCACAGTTTCACCTGTCATCTGTCAACACATAAACACTCTTTAAAACAAGAAAACATGTCTGCCTGTGTGCACTGGAGGGAGAGAAAATGGACGGTTTATAGGTTTAATTAGAAGTCGACATAGGAGAACACCATATGTTCCTAGGGTGCATCCCAAATGGTACCCTATTCCTAATGGGGTTCTGGTCAAAAGTAGTGCACTATAGGGAATAGAGTTCTACTTGAAGTGGGTGATATGTCATTAAAGAGAGTCTCACTACGAAAATGTACAGAGTACTGAGGATGTCCTAATATGGACACCGTATAAAAAGCGTTGGTTTCACACTTTGAAATATTGTCGTATAGAAAATGCATTAGGTTGTTATAACGATTACAGGTCTCAAGGTTTATTGAACTGGCAGACGCCTGGCTGTGTGGTGTTGTTGTTTCCAGCCCCATTCCGCGCCATGATTCATCCATCTTGCTGCTCCTCACGCCTGTACTGTATTCGATAAAGCTATAATTTCCCCTTAAACAGAGTGGATATTACAGGGTATTCCTGCAACAGCCACCAGTTCAAATTGGACCAACTTAGAAAGGCTGCTCCTAATAGCACAGGGTGAATGGATTCTGTACACAAATAGAAGCTAGCAGCAGGCTTGAAATTGATAAATCAGTTTGACAAGAACGAATCAGGCCGGTGACCTTGGGGAGCCAAATCTAGAAAGGAGAAATCGACAAAACAGAGTAATTTTACTCATTTTGTCTCTTTTTATTGGGCGGATCTGGTATATTGATGTCTCAGGGGTGATATGTGTTTTTCTTTGCATATGAAAATGTACTATATTAAATACATGGAACCTATCTATCAAACATTCCTCTTAGGGCTAGCTTTGTTGGCTTTTGGTAATGGTCTTCATGGATATAGCTGCTCTAAGCCTGTTTGATTTATGTATGTTTTGTATGAACATTCTTACTGATTTGTTTTTACACAAATAAGAACACGCACCATACCGGTTTGATTAGTTTTGAGGGAATATATTAAGAAGAGGACAGAGTGTAGAAATCATATCAGACAACATAGTGTAGCACCTGCGCTCATGAATCACCCTGCAAGAGAAGTCTAATAAAATGGAGATGCTTGGTCCTGTATCGTATTATTGGACACAGCAGAACTTTGGATACTGGCAATAACCAAAATCTATTTGCAATCTGAGTCCTGCAGCATTGGTATTAACTAGGATTCACTGTCTGTTTAAATGTCCCTTCTGTCTCTTGCAAATACACTATTATTTCTAACATTACTCATATAACATGGTCTCAGCTACAAGAAAATGTGTGCCCTTTGCACTGCATTAGTACCACTAGCATCACATCAAATATCCCTTGTGCCTACTGCCTTGGCTTTGCAAAGATGCTGCATTGGACGTAACTTTTATGATGCACTTGTTTTTGAAGGTCTGACCTTCTGACCTTCCCCATATGGTCAGGGAACATTTAAAGAATGTGAGTGTTAAATGTTGGCCATGTAAATGTATGATGCCGCGCACTTCCTCATCAAGGGCAGCTGTGTTTAATCCCACCACACTGTTCTATCATACTGATTGATTTACAGTAGCAGCGCGCCTCCAAGTGATGTCTTCATGTTATCTAACGCAGGACAAGCTGATGGCTGATGGGAAAGAAGGTCCTTGGTGAAACCGCAGAGCGCTATGTCCAATGACACCTCTGTCATGCATGGCCATTTTTATACAATTTTCACACAACAGTGCCAAGCTGAGCTATACTAGGCTGGCATGGTAACAAATCCTGGAAAGGACAATGTGAAAATAAATATCTGAGCTTGCACAGTACGGTTTGGGTCAGCAATATAGTGTGAAACAGGCATGAGAAGGTAAAACAATGCCATTCCTCTGACAGACACTTATCAATGCAATAATGCTAGTTACCCGCGCTTAATTTAAGCCGAGGTAGGACACACATGTATTCCATTGTTCGTGGTTGATATTATCATTTTTTTAAACTTGTTTTGTTGATTACATTCCCAGAATTCATAAGTGCCTGATGAGGATTATGGTTGAGCATAATTGGACAGCCCACTCAAGCTCTTGAACCTGATAGGTTGGTTTTCCAGTGCCAAGTTCCATCATAAACACAACACTCAGATGTGTCCATCATTAGAAGTTTATTCAAAAGAGTTATGCCTATATATTTTCTCATGCATTTTCATATTTTCCAAGATCACAAAACGCAATTAAAACATCCTGTTGGACAATAAACACAGTTTCTCAACTAAATAATCTCTGAGTTGTAAAAGTCTCTGAGTCTCTATTCCTGCCGTTGTATTTGTCACTGAAGAACACACATTTTTCGTTGTGTTTCTGGACTTGGATTTGGTTCCACTCTGTATTCTCTTCACAAATGTGGAGATGAAGGTGTTACTGTGCTTTATCAATATTTCTCATGATGCGTGTTGAGAGAATTCAGAGATAAGGATTAAGTTAATATTTTCAGGAAGTGTTTAACCGGAGAGAATGGAGACAGAAAGCCACAACAAATGCAGAATACTTTATTACACTGTTATTAATGAGTTAATTACTCAACCTGATGACTGTCATTAATCTCCTGTCGTCTAGGTGATTTAGAGTAAGCATGGACACAGCTGTGGTAAGGCATCACTGTCTCCTTATTTTTGGAGGGAATGTCACTTCTTATAAACAGGAAGTAGAAGAACTCTGAGGGGAGAATCCAACACATCAGCAAGTCTGAATGAATGAACCAGTACACCAGGTCAGAAAGGTTATACAGAAACAGCTAACAAAATCATATGAAATACCACATTTTGTCTTCCAATTCAAAAATAAGGTATGTTGTGTCACACCCTGATGTGTTTCACCTGTCTTTGTGATTGTCTCCACCCCTCTCCAGGTGTCGCCCATCTTCCCCATTATTCCATGTGTATTTTACCTGTGTTCCTCTGTTTGTCTGTTGCCAGTTAGTTTTGTTTCATCAAGCCTACCAGCGGTTTTCCCTCTGTTCCTGTCTCTCATTTGTTCCTGTTTTAAAATGTTCCCGGTTTTTACCTTTTCTGTACTGTCAATTCGACATTGTCTGCATCTGGGTCTTACCTTGAAACCTGATATGTTGGGAGGTTGAGAATGCTGGCTTGGCAATGACCGTCTGGTAGCAGATGGTTTCGAAACACTTCATGTCTGTTTGGTCTGGACATTGTCAGGATTGATGACTGGACTGATGACTGTTATGACTGTTGACTTGTCAGGTTCCTAAAATTTCTCAGCAGCTGCTGTCTGCTCTGCAGAGGGAGGATTTGTCAAGGGTAATTAGATCAGTGGCAGTATTAGCAGGCACTAGCATTAGCATTGCCCCTCATCAAGACTTCCTCTGATCCAAATATTTTCCACGCAGCGGATCTCTAGATTCTCTAACACTTATGCAGCTCTCTACCTTTCAGCCTGAGGGATTTCCTCTTCCCTAGAGAGACTTAATCCAGTTGGGAGAGTGGAGGGTTTTATAAGTGAGTATAGCCACATGGAGACAGGGAGTGAGGCTTCTTCTCCACAGCCCAGATAATGTGCAGTCTGTCGACATGGATCAAGGTAACAACACTGGTTACTTCTATTTCAGATATTCAGGCTCCTTTTTCATTTTTCATTTCAGAAAGAGGATTGAATTGAATCCATGGACTGAAAATTGCCCATCGATTTTCTTTGAATTGACTCCCTGAATTGAAAACTAAATTGACCCCTACCCTGAACCTTGTATATTAAATTGTGGAAGAATATATACAGTACACACAGTACCTTCTACTAATCCCTTCAAGGTCCATTTTAATTGGTGACTGCCTAGCACAATACATTGACCCTACCTTCCCAAAGTGTCTCATGTCCTGAAGAACTGTTCGCATAATCCAGCATTAACAAACAGATTCAGAATGTTCCTAAAGAGTGTTTATAGCCCTGGTCTAATTAGTGAAGTGTTGAGCGGCGTATTAAAAGTTAATTGAGTTGATGTCTCTCTGCATGAGGAACTTTGATCTGCTCTGACTCCTGGGGTTCTCTTTTCGGATGGCGTGAATGCAGCGCTAGTGTCAAACACATGTTAGTTTGCAATTTTGTCACGTAAAAACTGGCATACTGGCATTTTAGAGCCCAAATGCCAGGTTAGGCAATTTACCTGTTTTGTATCAGCTAGCTTGCGCTCAGATGGGCGGGATGGACATTTTTGAGGTGTGTCCTTAAAAAGAGTTTCCAAAGTGCTAATTTCAGGCAGCACTGATAGGGATATTTAAGACCAAACAAAAGCTTGTGTTAGAGGTACTGTAAATCAGTTGGTTATGGCATGAATTTTGCCTCAGCCAATCCAGCTGTGATGCACACTGCCCATATGCGCATGGAACAAAAGTAGCAGTAGTAGTAGCGTATTTGATTAAAAACCAAGCATAGCCTCCCCTCCTCTCAATTAAAGCTTATTTTTGTCTGCCCAATGCAATCGCGAAGTAGTCAAGACTGTCGATAAGGGTTTGGCTCCGGAGACCGCTTGGAAATAAATCTTAATCACCAAATCTTTATTAAAATATCAGGTTTGAGAGGAGTAAAACAGTGTGCTGACATTCCCTTTTCATCTATGCATCGTAGGCAGGCCGACATTATTTTAGCCATGCAGGATACGTACTCATGCCGATCATGCAATGAGAGATACCGTTTCACCTCTCCAACCTGTAAAAATTGCCTGTTTTCCATTTTATATTTTCAAAACCCTAGCCCTCTCTTAAGCTTATTATAAGGACGGCTGGTTCAACAGCCTCATCCTGCCGATTTTATGATATCCTTCATTGTATTTTGCATTTATTTTATGTTGTTGTTTGAAAAAAAACAGATTGCTTGTTTTTCGTTTCATTATATTACAACCAAAGGTTAGCATGATCCACCTTCCTGGTTTTTATAGTGACAGCGTCTGTGGCGCGCTTGAAATGCAACTTCTGGAGATGTGTGAATGCCGTCTGTAAGGTGGTGCCGATTATGTTCATAAAACATAGGCCTATTTGGGAGCAGTATAATGGTGAGTGGACATTCTCCCTTTCTATTTCTATTGGATCTTTGTCCAGCTACTGTGAAACGTTTGTATGTGCGTAAAACCCTACATAGACTGCGTTGTTTTAATATATACCAACGGCCACGGAGAGAAATGATGGTGCGTGTAAGTGTGACATAGCCTATTTTAAACAAGATGTTGTTACATTTTGTTCATACTTTGATAACAATTATTTGTTATATTTTTAGGCCTTATCAATAGTTAATTTAATATTGCTTATTGGCAATGTTTGGCATTTCCATGCTCAGCCATCATGCAATTTACAGTAGACCTATCCCCTATAGCAGTGTGAATGCTATTGAAGCCATGCAATTACTTGGAACAATGTGGGCTGCAAATGGGTTCAAGTTAAGCTATTTAGCAGGTATACATTTTGTTATTTCGTCTTCCATTGATTAGATATCTCTCTGTACGTGCCCTTCAGGGACAAGTCAGTTAAAATTATACATATCCGAGGCCAGTGACAATCAGATCCAACCCAGACCCGTGACATTATTTAGAATTCTGGATCCAGACTGACTCAGGTCCAGGATCAGGTCTCGGGTATTTGGCTACGAGTGAATCCATGAAGACCTCTAGTGTGGATACCTTCTGAAGGCATTGTATGTGTCACACCCTGATCTGTTTCACCTGTCTTGAGCTTGTATCCACTCTCACCAGGTGTCTCCCATTTGTTCCCATTATCCCCTGTGTATTTATACCAGTGGTTTCTCAGTGGTTTGTCTGTTGCCATTTCGTCTTGTCTCGTCAAGCCTACCATCGTGGTTTTCCATATTCCTGTTTTTCTAGTCCTCCCGGTTATGACCTTTTCAGCATGCCCTGACCCTGAGCCTGCTTGCTGTCCTGTACCCATCTGACTCTGACCTGGTTTACGAACTTCTGCCTGTCCTCGACCTGCCTCTTGCCTGCCCCTTGTCTATTAATGAATATCAGAGACTCGAACAAGCCACCTCCTGTGTCGACATTTGGTTCTCGTCCACTACGAACTGGCCATGACTGACCCAGCAGACTCGGACCAGCTCCACAACACTGTCTCCCTGCCTTGAGACACCATTGGAAGACATGAGGAGATACTCCAGAACCTTATGGAAGGACTCTATACTTTGGTGGAACGCCATGACCAGGGTTTCAAAGCATTACTGGAGCAATTCCGTGGACTATCTATCAGGCAGCATGCCTTGACGGATACCTCCAGAACACTCAGTAATTCTCCTCACCAGTGGTGATTTTGTCCAGTCTACCACGGCTTCCTGAGAACCCCACTTACCTCCTTAGGAGTGCCTGGAACCCAGAGTCCCTGTTCGACACCTCCCCTCATGGATTATCAGAAGAGATTAAAGACGAGCTCGTAGCTCGGGAGTTACCCTTGGACCTAGACTCCCTCATAGCTTTATCCATGAGGATCAATGGGCCCTACGGGAACACAGTAGGTGAGTAGTCTGTTCTTGGCCACACTCGTTCTTCCATGGTCGCTTTCTCACCTCCGAAGAACCCTTTAACTTTTTATGGCTGCAGGGGCAGTATTGACAAGCTTGGATGAAAGGTGCCCATATCAAATGGCCTGCTCCTCAGTCATAGTTGCTAATATTTGCATATTATTATTAGTATTGGATGGAAAACACTTTGAAGTTTCTAAAACTGTTTGAATTTTGTCTATGAGTATAACAGAACTCATATAGCAGGCAAAAACCTGAGAAATTCCACTTCCTGTTTTTTTCTGGAGGTGGCAGATTTTCAACCAAGGTCTCATTGAAATTACAGCGAGATATGAATGAGTTTTCACTTCCTACGCCTTCCACTAGATGTCAGCAGTCAATAGAACTTTGTCTGATGACTCTAATGTGAAGGGGGGTTGATTTACACAGGAAATAGTCACCACAGCCATGAGTGGACCATGCTTTTACCAGGCGCGTTCACAGGGGAAGGACTTGCGTTCCACCGCTCATCTGAAGTCATTCTAATTCTCCGGTTGGAACATTATTCAAGATATATGCAAACAACATTCTAAAGATTGCTTCAGTACATCGTTTGACATGTTTCTACTGACTGTTACGGAACTTTTGGACATTTCGTCACGTTGTATTGGATGCGCTTTGTGACTTTGGAATTGTTTACCAACGCGCTAACCAAAGTAGCTTATTGGACATAAATAACGGACATTTTCGAACAAATCAAGCATTTATTGTGGACCTGGGATTTCTATGACTGCATTGTGATGAAGTTCATCAAAGGTACGGAAACATTTATCATGTATTTTCTGGTTTCTGTTGAGTCCAACATGGAGGCTAATTTGGCTACTGTTCTGAGCTCCGTCTCAGATTATTTTCCGTACACTTTTTTTGAAATCTGACACAGCGGTTGCATTAAGGAGAGGTATATCTATAATTCCATGTGTATAACTTGTATTATCATCTACATTTATGATGTGTATTCTGTTGAAACGATGTGGCTATGCAAAATCACTTGATGTTTTTGGAACTAGTGAATCTAAATAGCCAATGTAAACTCAGATTATTTTATATAAATATGAACTTTATCAAACAAAACATGCATGTATTGTGTAACAGGAAGTCCTATGAGAGTCATCTGATGAAGATAATTCAAGGTTAGTGATTCATTTTATCTTTATTTATGCTTTTTATGAATGCTATATTTTGCTGGAAAATGGCTGTGCTTATTGTGGTTTGGTGGAGAATCGTTTGTAGTGCTTTCGCTGAAAAGCCTATTTGAAATCGAACACTTTGGTGGGATTAACAACGAGAATAGCTTTAAAATTATATAAGACACATGTATGTTTTAGGAATTGTAATTATGAGATTTCTGTGGTTTGAATTTGGCGCCCTCTATTTTCACTGGTAGTTGTCATTTCAATCCCGATATCGGATTGCAGCCATAACAGGTTCATTTCCTGACGCCTACATTCCCGAGAGTATCTGAAGTCACCCGAGCCCCCTAGGGAATCATTGGGGACAGGCGACCCATTTACTCCAGAGCCTATGCAACTGGGCAGGGCTAGAATGATTATGCAGGCTGAGCTCCAACTGTTGGCTGTATTGTGGCGCTACAGGGAATTACACATCCACCTGTCCTGTTCAGTAGGTACGAGTATGCTGGGTGTCTTCTAATTCCTATTACTCATAGCCCTTTTCATGTTATCCTGCTATGGGGTGATTGGTCTAAATCTCTCCGGATGATCATTGACTCTGGGCTGACAAGAGCTTTGTGGAAGCAACTCTAGTTTCTGAGCTGGGTATCTCCACACATTATCTCTAAAATCCTTAGTCCCACTGCTGTGTGTCTTCTGTTTCCCGCAGCCTCCGTATCCATCCCACGTTTCATGTGTATAAGATTAAACCTTTGTCTCACAGCCCTTTGTCTCCTGTTTCAAGGCCCACCCTCCCCGTCTCATCGATGACCATCCGGCATACAAAGTGAGACGCCTCCTGAGTGTTCGACCTCGGGGCAGGGATTTTATATCTGAGTTATATCTGAGTTTCATGTCGTGCCTGGCAGGTTTTTTTTACATTTATTTTTATTTAACTAGGTAAGTCAGTTAAGAACAAATTCTTATTTTCAATGACGGCCTAGGAACAGTGGGTTAACTGCCTGTTCAGGGTCAGAACAGCTCGGGGGTTTGAACTTGCAAACTTCCGGTTACTAGTCCAACACTACCCACTAGGCTACCCTGCCGCCCCGGGTTGAATTATGAGGGTTGAATTATGATTGTCCGTGTTTGTTTGATGGGGTGCTGTCCTCAGATTGTTTGCTTTTGCCGTAAAGCCTTTTTGAAATCTGACACGTTGGCTGGATTAACAACAAGTGTACCTTTAATTTGGTGTATTGCATGTGTGATTTCATGAAAGTTTAATATTTATAGTAATTTAATTTGAATTTGGCCCAAACAAAGGTCACTAAATCAAGGTCAGACTCAAAAGTCAATGTGTATGTGACAAATAAAAATGGATTGGATTTGATATACCTCTTCAAAATGTTTATTGCCATCTACAAAATTGTATTACTTGCTGATTCACTTTGAGAGACTAAGTGAATCTGGCGCATTGACAGGTAGATGGTTATGTAGAAATGTGACCCTTTTCACTGAGCTGTGGGGCTTCCCTGGTGTGCTCCTCCTCTCCAGGGGCAGTCTCTGTGTCTGCTGCTCTGTGGGTGAACAGGCGGCCAGGCTCCAGCCCTATCAATCAGTCCAGCCTCTCTCTCATTGGTGGAGGTCAGACATCTCCATGGCTGGCATATGCTATGTCATAACAGTTAGCTTCTTTGTCAACTGAAGTGATTGCAATTGAACTGTTTGCCCACGAGTGTTGCTGTCATGGTAGAATGAACTAGAATGAACTGGAACTGTACATGAAGCAAGGTCAGTCTAATGTTTCTCATTTCCACTTCATAAGTGACCTAAAAAGTATTCTTCAACCCCCTTACCTTCACCATTAATAATGTTGTGTCTTTGGCTATGCCGGATTAATGATATGACATGCTATTCTATAAAATAATTTCTCCGTAATTTATATTACCTGATTGAGGTAATCATGTAAATGTAATTAACTAGAGAGTCGGGCACCACAAAATAATATTTATAGAGCTGTTATATTCCGAATAAACTCTTAAAGACCTAGTAATATTTTACAGCAATAGCAGTCAATATTAATCGTCATCTTAATTCAGTCTCATCTGAAAGTTGTAAATTCTTGGTTATCTGCACGAACCCTGGCTCACAAGTTAAATCAGCAATGCAAAATTGGGTTAAATTATTTTTATACTAAATACCTAACTAATCACACAGAATTACACATACACATAACTAAATCATAACTTGATTACAAATTACGCCATAAAGGAAAATGTCCCTAGCGGGCGGAACAGATATGACCGCTGGTTACACAAAAGAAAAGGGGATGGGTTTGAGTGAAAGAGCGGGAAGAGGAACAAAGGGCGAAGCTGTGCTATCATAAATACAGTATCTTATGCATTCTAAATTACCGCCCATTTGGAAAAGGAAAATGCAATAAATATTTACTCTGAGCTGCGCTTCGGTAGGTTGGTGGTAGATGGAAGTCCGTGTTGCCCAAACGAGTCCTTTGTCCCTTGAAGAATGTCTCTGCTGGTAAATTGAATACGTTGTAGTAACGTCATTGTGTGGTAGACGGGATACTCTGTCTGTTCCTTCCTAACCCTCGTTTGCATCTGCTGTTGCTAACTCAACGGCCAGGAGGTATCACTTCTGTAGTGAATAAGAGTTCAAAGTTCATACCATTCGCAACCAAAGCTCACGCTGATGTTGGCTTCCTTCTGTAGTTAATATCTGAACCATTCTGACATCGGACAGTTGTCCTCACGTCCTCGGAACAGGAGGTTATATTGTCGTCAAGGGCTTATATAGGAAGGGAGAGGAGGGCGTGTTTGAAAAGTTTTATAGCCCATGTCCATTCACAGGGGCGTGCCACTGATTGAGCAGAGCCCTATCTTATGAAAACCCAAATCTCACATTTTAGAAGCTAAAATCACATTTCATCCCATCACAAATAATTTCATATTCAAACATTTAAATTGAACAACAATTCCATGTGAATCTGATAACTCTGATGTGTAGACTTTCCACTGTAGAGTTTGTCATCTTATCATTGATGAGAATGTCTCAGATGACAACCGAACTGACGTCATATTCATTAAGTACCATCGCATATGTTCAGTTGTTCGGATTACCAGAATATAGTTCATTTCCCCCCACCTTCTGATGTTCCCAGAATCTCTATGTTAACCAAGGGTTTTGTAAATGTAACATCAGTAGGGTAGAGAGAGGAAAAAGGGGGGAAGAGGTATTTATGACTGTCATAAACCTATCCCCCAGGCCAACATCATGACAATACTTTGGACTGCTACATTGGTTTCGAGTACATTGGGAATCACCCAAATTTGAGTTTGTTCATGTGATAACACATACTCTGACACCATTTTGATTTAGGTCCCATGTTCAGTTTCAGAGCACTTCTTTCTGCTCCGGGGAGGTAAAGTCACCTTCCTCCAGGGTTTTGCTGAATAAGCACCTTGTGTGTGTGTTGGTGAGTAACAACTCTGAAATGTAATTAGGGTCTACCCTAAATGCCAAATTGCCTGTAAATACTCGGCTGTCATGGTCTAGTGGGGTGCACCCAGACTACTTAAATACTGTGAGTATATTCACTTTGAATCCTTGGTTTTTCATCAAAATATCATCAACCGCAACAAATATGTTGAATTAAGCTTAGAAGGCTTGCATGCCGACCACACCGGTCGCGTTGCGTGCACGAGCGTTACAAAATAAATGTACACATACATGTTATTCAATCATTGCACCCCCACTTCTCCATGCGCCAACGAGCGTCTGTGTTGCCAGGCGCTAAAATAGAAGTTTATTCTATTTGTGGTGTTGCAAGTCCTGCCTCTCCCATCTCCTCATTGGCTTTTAGAAGCATATACCCATTTGCCATCTCCTCATTGGTTATACCCACGTGGGTGATTGAAAGACGAACTGAGGTCAGTTATGGTAATACACCTTATTATGCAAGTTAGTTGCCAATCACCATATAAAGTCTAAAGAAGAAAAAGCCTGGAGGAGAGATGACTAGAAACAATTCAGTTGACCGTTTTAAGTATGGATTAATACTCGGAGTAGATGACCTTGTGTATTTCAGGTAAAATAATAAGTCAATGTGTATGTCCCAGAACAAATTAGCTAGTAGCAGCAAGCTAGCTATCTAAATAGGACAAATTAGCTAGCAACTGCAAGCTAGCTAAATTGCCATACAAGTTTAATGTTTTTCGACCTGTCCCTAAATTAATGTAATTGGTTCAGTTTGTTTTGATATTTTAACATGCATGTCGTGATCGCATTTGGTATGGGGGGGACAAACTCAATTTGCACAGGATGGCACACGCGGACAGCATGGTGTTAGTGGGTTTTTCACCATGCTAACAATAAATGTTAGTGGGGCATTTTCTAAATGTCTGCCAAGTTTGGGCAACAGCTTATCTTTCACTTCAGTCAATTGGACCCAAACAAAGGTCACTAAATCAAGGTCAGACTCAAAAGTCAATCTGTTTTTCTGGAGGGTTTTCAGTTTAGTCGAGCTCAAGTGGAAACGGTGAGTCTCCACCCCTCCCCCCCCACCCCAAACTCAATTTGCGCAGGATGGCACACGCGGACAGCATGGTGTTAGTGGGTTTTTCACCATGCTAACAATAAATGTTAGTGGGGCATTTTCTAAATGTCTGCCAAGTTTGGGCAACAGCTTATCTTTCTCTTCAGTCAATTGGACCCAAACAAAGGTCACTAAATCAAGGTCAGACTCAAAAGTCAATCTGTTTTTCTGGAGGGTTTTCAGTTTAGTCGAGCTCAAGTGGAAACGGTGAGTCTCCACCCCCCCCCCCCCCCCCCCCCACACACACACACACACACAGCCATAGCCAGACAGCTCATGCTCAGCAGAACTTTGAATGGAGGAAAGTTCACTTGAGGAGCTGAGTTTAAGACTTTCAGACTCTGTAAGAACACCCCTAAAGACAGAAAATTGTATAATCTAAAATTCATTGAGCCTTACATTCATTGAACGTAAAGAGTGGCCAGAAAAAGTTATGACTACTACAAGAAATGTCATATGAGTCATTTATCCTTATATTGCGAACAAAAACTTTGCAAGCAATCCAACCGATGCACTTTGTTAATCTACCATGAAACTGTGACTGGCTCAGACATAGCCCAAAAAAGCAAACAAAGATGATCATTATTATTTCATGACACACGGCTGGAGCATCTCTATCTCTCCAGGTGCAGTCGTAATGACACGCTCAGATGACAAGCGCTTTGTAGGCTTAGTTGGAGCCGCAGCAAAAACAAGACGCCATTAAAAGGCAATCGAGCTGAGGCATCTCTTCGCCGAGGCGGACATTTTAGAAAACAGGTTGTTAGGGAACACTCTGTGGAAGAGACAACAGCTTAATGGCAATCCAGGAGCTTTTATGTTGCGCTGATACAGTGTGTTTGACATTTCAGTGGCGGTGATGCGTTTTTGTTTGTTTGTCTTTGTCCAATTCTTGTATTCATTATTCGTCAAGGATAAGACTGCCGCTGTGAAAATAGAGCACCGTGTGTTGATGGTGGGGAAACACTCCAGGGTAATTTAGCTGACACTGAAACGGGGGCTAAAAGCAGGCACCAATTTGACACAATGTTTCCACAGCGCTTTTTTTTCTCTTCATGACAATATTCCACCTTTCAACATAATAACACCGGTGAAAAGCTCGTGCTGATCCCACACATTGATCATGTGCCTTTTTCGCTTATGTAGATACCCGTTTGAATCTCGTATTTAAATCATACCTTTATCCTCCAAAGTTTCATAAATCAATAAAAGTGGCATAACATGTATTGTACCACACTGAGCTTTGCAGGGATACCTCACGTTGTGTTTTCTGGAGCAGAAATTATAATGATGTTATAGCTACATCCTGGAGTAATGGGTAGATAAATGTTGTGTCCTACAGAGAAAGTAGAGAGCAAAGCGGGATGGAATTTAGCACCCATTCATTTGGATGATTTATGAGAACTGAGTTTTCTGGTTGTTGTGTGGCCCTAAGAGAAGAAACCTTATTTTAGACTCTGTTTACAAAACAGTTTTTATGTATTCTACACAGTCTTTTGGAGAGGACACATTTTATGTATTGGTGTCCCACAAAATGAACTTTAATCTGTTACTTTACCAGCATAAATATTGTAATCAGATTACAGATACTTTTGAAAAACTAGATGATTACTTTTATGATTATTTTCAAATTCATTAAGGATGTTTTCTGTTTCTCAATGACATTCAAATCAGTACTGAAAAAAGGCACAAGTAAAACACTTTTTTTTTTGACTGAGCGAGTCTGACCACAAGTCAGAGACCACTATGATGACACCAAATACAATTGATAGAGCGTGGGAAAGGAGCAGAAATATGTGTTTAATAGACTCAGTAATATCTTCCAAAATCTTCCAATCTTCCTTGTCAACTGCTGTCGACATCAAAGATTATACGACCAACTTGAAAAAAATGCACAGAGGTGAGGATGACATTAGTGATGTAGGCTACAGGTGATTCAGATATCAATTAGCCCAATTATTGATATCTATATAGAAATGATGTGAATCACACTGCTGCTCTCTTAATTATTCTCATCTTCCGGATTGTAGTTGTTATGGATGGCTGTTCACAAATGTATAGGTGTATTTTATCCCATTAATGGTTGAATTGAAGTTGTGTAGACTCAGCTGCCTATCAAACATTGTTAATGCGACCCGTTGACAGCCAGTGAAAAATGTGCTCTTGCAACAGCTGCATGGTGCGGATCCGAGCCTGTGGAATACAAATGTAAGATCCTACCTTATAATATCCTCTGTGGTATTGTGCTCCACACATACTGTAAAAAACAAGTTTGATTTAACCTCTACAGGATCGGATTCAGCGTAAGCTAATGTGATTAGCATGAGGTTGTAAGTAACATGAACATTTCCCAGGACATAGACATATCTGATATGGGCGAAAGCTTAACTTCTTGTTAATCTAACTGCACTGTCCAATTTAGAGTAGCTGTCACAGTGAAATAATACCATGCTATTGTTTGAGGAGAGTGCACAATTATGAACTTGACAGTGTATTAATGAACCAATTAGGCACATTTGGGCAGTCTTGTTACAACATTTTGAACAGATATGCAATGGTTAATTGGATTTGTCTAAAACTGTGCACATATGCTGCTGCCATCTAGTGGCCAAAATCTAAATTGCGCTTGGGTTGGAATATTACATTATGACCTTTCTCTTGCATTTCAAAGATGATGGTATTATCTTTTACCATATTTCATGTGTTGTATTCTCCTACATTAATTTCACAACACTTCAAATTGTTTCCTTTCAAATGGTATCAAGAATATGCATATCCATGGTTCAGGTCCTGAGCTATAGACAGTTAGATTTGGGTATGTCATTTTAGGCAAAAAAAAAATGTTTAAAAGGGGCGGATCCTTAAGAGGTTTTACAAAGACTGCAAGTAGGGCTTTTAATCTCATTTGTGCTGATTCACAAAAAATATCCAAAGGCATAATGGACATCAACTCTAAAACTTTTGATATGCTTCAACTCACACACTTTTGATATACTTCAACAGCTGCAAATTATCGAGATATCAATGTCACCCATACAGATCCTATTAAATTATTTAGCTATTCTAATTCCTAATTCTGTCACCAACCAAACATTTAACAATAGGCATTTTGCAAATGCAACATATGGCATACGTTTTTCTTCGGTAGTGCTCAAAGCATGCCATTCCGTGACAGCAGCATTTCAATTGAGTACAGGCTTAACTGAATGACCATTAGAGACGCAATATGGAATTGTATGAACTAGTTTAGGCTATGG
The DNA here is from genome assembly GCF_013265735.2 of Oncorhynchus mykiss. Lineage (NCBI taxonomy): Eukaryota > Metazoa > Chordata > Actinopteri > Salmoniformes > Salmonidae > Oncorhynchus > Oncorhynchus mykiss. The sequence continues at coordinate 59,861,085 of NC_048574.1, read as the reverse complement.
CCTCATCTCCAAGGATGATGCTGATGACTCCAGAGTGGCGCAGCAGTCTGAGGCTCTGCATCTCAGTGCTAGATGCGTCACCACAGACCCTGGTTTGATTCCAGGCTGTATCACAACCGGCCGTGATTAGGAGTGCCATAGGACGTTGCACAATTGGCACAGAGTCATCCAGGTTAGGGTTTGGCCGGGGTAGGCTGTCATTGTAAATAATGATACGTTTTTAACTGACATAGTTAAATGCCAGGTTAAATAAAATAATGTATATATAAAAAATGACTGTTAGGCCTTTGCTGGGCTGCTGGCATCAACCCCCCCCCCCCCCCCCCCAAAAAAAAAAAACTCACCAGGGAGAATGGACGCAACAGTTGGTGAAAACAGTGATCATTAGATGTAACAGAGATGCATGCGAGGAATAGAACAAAAGTGCAATTGTGCCGCAATGTAAAAATATTATTTAAAATAATAATTGATGCGAGGTGTGCTGAGCGCAAGATTCAACATCATTTAATGTGTTTGGTTGAAATTTGATGCCTGCCTGTATCTGTACCCAAACACGCATGCCATAATGAGGCCCGTTTGATTAACATGAAACGCTAGCTGAGCGTTGAACCCAATAGTGCATGCCATAATACAATATGTATAATTACGTGATTACGTGCTGAAACATGGGAAGGTAGGCACCTTCCGAAAGTGACCTGCTGAGTGCCTCGCAACCTTACAATATGATCAAGTGTAATCATGACCAAACGCCGGGTGAAATAATGAATGCCACCATAGGGTGAGTATAATTGGACACTCGCCAACTAATGTATCTATTGATAGACATGGTAAAAGGGCCATTGGTGAAAGGATGGTCAATAGATTGGGCCTAACATAGGGGCGTCGGCAGAGCGTGACCAGCAACCTAGTTGATCGCAGCTCCAGTTCAGAATGAGTGAGCAGTTTAGCATTGAGGTGAAAGATAACACCTGTATGTTACTTGAGAAAGGAGAGAAGGGAAACAGATTGAAGGGAATGGATAAAAAAGAGAATGAGGAGCAGAGTGGGGTCGAGGGTGAAGACACAGTATATTAGCATAATAATGGAGTGTAAGTGTGAGCTATTATAATAGTACTCCAGGAACACAATTTAGAAGGCTTAAGTGTCAGGCTATAGTGATTAGGGTGAAAAGACCAGATCAGAAACACCTAGGTCACGTGAAAGAATGAAAGTGATAGATGGAGTTGTGAACTTGCCTTAGAAGGAAGCCGTAGAAAACCAGTAAGAAGGCAGCCTCGCAAAACATCAACGAGGAAGAAGACTGCCTTGTCTGAGGGCTGCGAGCATCTGCTGTCGAATAGGAAGTAGCAGGTAGCTTAGTAGAAAATAAAACTGCTGTGTTGAGATGAAGAGTCGTGCTGGTTGGATATGACAAACAAGGCTTAATAGTTGCCTGAAATAATGTGAATCGTCTAGTCGCTAGGTCTAAGAGTTTAACCTAGCTTTGCCAAGTGTGTGCAAAGCTGTCATCAAGGCAAAGGGGTGGCGACTTTGAAGAATCTAAAATCCAAAATATATTTAGATTTATTTAACACTTTTTTTTGTTACAACATGATTCCAATTGTATTATTTCATATTTTTGATATCTTTACTATTATTCTACAATGTAGAAAATAGTACAAATAAAGAAAAACTCTGGAATGAGTACTGTAGGTGTGTACACACTTTTGACTGGTACTGTATATACACACAAACTATATATACCAAGTATGTGAACAAACCTTCAATTTAGTGGATTTGGCTATTTCAGCCACACTCGTAAAATGGAGCACACGGCAATGCAATTTCCATACACCAACATTGTCAGTAGAATAGCCTTAATGAAGAGCTCAGTGACTTTCAATGCGGCACCACCTTTCCAACAAGTCAGTTCATCAAATTTCTGCCCTGCTAGAACTGCCTCGGTCAACTGTAAGTGCTGTTATTGTGAAGTGGAAACGTCTAGGAGCATCAACGGCTCAGCCACGAAGTGGTAGGCCACACAAGCTCACAGAACCTGACCGGTGAATGCTGAAGCGCCTAGCATGTAAAAATCGTCTGTCCTCGGTTGCAACACTCACTACCGAGTTCCAAACTGCCGCTGGAAGCAACGTCAGCACAGAACTGTTCGTCGGGGGCTTCATAAAATGGCTGAGCAGCCGCACACAAGCCTAAGCGCAAGCGCAAGCGTCAGCTGGAGTGGTGTAAAGCTCGCCGCCATTGGACTCTGGAGCAGTGGAAACACATTCTCTGGAGTGATGAATCACGCTTCACCATCTGGCAGTCCAGAGGATGAATCTGGGTTTGGCGGATGCCAGGAGAAAGCTACCTGCCCCAATGCATAGTGACAACTGTAATGTTTGGTGGATGAGGAATAATGGTCTGGGGCTGTTTGTCATGGTTCAGGCCCCTTAGTTCCAGTGAAGGACAATGACATTCTAGATGATTTTTTGCTTCCAACTTCGTGGCAACAGTTTGGGGAAGGCCCTTTCCTGTTTCAGCATGACAATCCCCCCGTGCACAAAGCGAGGTCCATACAGAAATGGTTTGTTGAGATCAGTGTGGAAGAACTTGGCTAATAAGTCCTTTTTTTGGGGGTTAAGGTAAAACAATTCGACTGATCTATATTTCAATATTACCAATTCCTATTCTTGAAGATCAAGGGGCATTTAATTAAATGAAATGACTGGAAATTTGACAGACCTTGGTGTTTATTGTACATATATTGCCTAATCGTTTATTATCTTTTTTGAAGTAGAAAGCAATGAGTTAGAAGCCTACATAACCCATTAAGTAAAATGCAACAGCCATTTATGGCCAGCTATGTAAACTCTAACATTGATTTATCTTGCAATGGTTGTTTTTTTAATTGGTGATGTTCATTGTTGTCTTCTTCTGATGCCTCTTAAGGAGAAAGTAATCTAAAAGTAACAGATTACTTTACTGAGTTTGGGTAATCCAAAAATTACGTTATTTATTACAGTTTTGGACTGGTAACTAGTAACTGAAATTGATTACATTTAGAGAGTACCCAACCCTGGTGTCCCAAAGTTCTCCACCCTGAAACAGTTGCTGCAGTATCATTAGAATTGCTTAAATTGCTTATTCTTCGTTCCCTCCGTTGACATGGATTATTGATTTCCAGATCCAGGTGTCTGAAACACTATCCTGTGGTGTACCATTATTTCACCCCCGCAGAAGTCAAACGTTGGTCATTACAAAACTGCACGAGGAGTTGTGTTACTAGATAGAGTTGGTAGAAAGGTCAGTCCATTTATTCCATACAGATTTCCTTTTTTCAAACCGTTTTTTATTACTCCCTTTCTTTTTGCCTCTCTCAGCTGGACTGCGCCACACACAGTCACGTAAAACACACACTCTCTCAACACACACTCAGACTCCACTCCGCTTGAACTGTCTGCACACTGTTTAGCTCACTCCCTTTCTTTTTGCCCCTCTCGCTCTCTTTCTCTCTTTCTCTCTCTCTCTCTCTCTCTCTCTCTGTCTGTCTAAAGTTTGGTAGAACTTTCCTCTGCTTTCAGGGACTTGCTCCCATGCATCGAAGGCAATTATCAAGAGACAGAAAGGCATATGAACTGCGAGTGAACTGTCTCTTAATCTTTTAAAGGGAAACTTCACTGCTAGATACCATTCTCTCTCGATTTTCTCGCCAGGAGAGATCAATCAATGACATCACAGTTTGATTGAGCCTGCTGTCTGATCAAAAATTGTATGGAGTCATGTTTTGAAGCAATTATTGTGGCCTTTGTGTTTTGCAGATTTCACGATTGCAGTAGTAGAGGGTAAATATGGTTGCCCTTGTTCAATAGCCATTGGATTTGTCTAAACGATGTTCCTATCTGCCACGACATTGCAGGATATCTAGTTTTACTCATTTACTCTGGCTTTATAAATAATGCAGTCTGACAGAAACCCTACTTCCTTGTCCAGTTGTGTTCCCACCCTCAAAAGTGGGCTTTTCAAAACAGGCGCTTTACTAGTTTATACAGGTTCACGAAAGTTATGTTACTGTGCACTGTCTATCCGAGATCGCTAAATAATTACAATGGCCTCTTCTGATGATTCCTCTTTTCAGTATATATATATATTTTTTTACATAGGAATACACTGCAGAGGAGTTGGGACAGTGAGAACAAGAATTGCGAGACCAGCAAGCAGCGGCCGCTGCAGCCGCTACCGCCATGCCAACAGAGGAGGAATGTCTGTGCTGCAACAAATTAGATTGTGGACAGTTCTTACTGGAGAGGCTCAATGCAGACCCCATGGATCATGTGTATGTGACAGACCATTGGTGTTACATATGGATACAGGGGTGCTGGAGATGTTCTTCAGAACCTCCCATATCAACTGGCAGCGGCAGCCTAGACAAGCTGGACCAGGAGGGCATATGATTAACAAGTACGTTGATTTGCTGTCGGTAGTTAGCTAGCAATATAAGCTGTATTTTTCCACGAGGCAGTGTTGTTCAGTACAGTAGAATTTCGTAATTGATTCAGACATAATGAGGCTTGCTAGTACAACTACAAGCCAAGCTAGCCAAGTTGACCTAGCTAGCTTTGTTTGCTATAAGGTTACCCAAAATGTACTGTATTCTAACGTCAAAGCTAGCCTCAGTGCATCTCATTAGTACCAAAACTGGCAAAAGGTTTTGATGATAATGAGTAACTATATACTCTTGGAGTAACTATACCTGTATGTTGTAGCTGGCTAGCTAGCTAACTTGTGTCTGTGTCATATTATGTATCATGCTGTTACAGTAGGAATACAGACAGTACACAACGATTGCCCATAAAAGTCTAATAGCGTTTTTGTTCTTTTCTAACAGACAATAACGGTTGGTGGCCTACAGATTATTTTTGGAGTTAGTTCTACTTGGGGAAAAGCTAGCTTGGACAGTATGTTGGATAAAAATGTAATTGATGACTCTCAAAAAGAGATGTGAAAGGTCGCATAACAACAATCTCTCCTTGTATCAAAGTGACTCCGAATACCTCACTTCACCCCACAAACACACCATATGCAAAATGTTCCTTTTGTAGAGCTGTTGTATTTATTATAGGCGTTAGTAGTATATTATTCTTCTACTGTACATACAGTAGGTCATACGTTGCTGCATAACTGCATACTGCTGTGTAAAATCACCTTGGTCTCCAGAGCAAATCAACTTTGTCTTGAATACAAGCTTATTTGCTATATCTACTGTTTTAATGAAACATGTTTACTTGCCAACAAATGAAAGTAGAAATTATACACCAACTCCCTGCATTTTTTGTTTTAGCAACAAGATTCTAGCTATTTACTTCCAAATACATTTCATAAATGAATTGATCCAGAAGTTGAAGTCAACACTTTACTGGTTTCTGATGCAGTTGGAATAATTGAGTTACTTTTCAGTACACTTGTGAAAAACATTATATAAAACATTTTATCAAACATTTGTTTACAATAGCTAGCAATATCTATTGTTCAGTCTAGCTTAATATGTCACTGACCGGCTAAATTCGGTTTTATGTAGCAACATTTGAAATAGTGTTTTTTACATTGGATAAAAGTAGAGACTCAGAGGTAGAAAATGGTATATTAAACACTGCAGTTGAGGAACAATGAGAAAGTAATTCTGCTTTGAAAGTTGATAAACTTGTAACCCCACTTTTGAGAAAATGGTCCTGGAATGTTTTGGTACACCTACTGGAGAGCTCTGCTTTGTCTATACCCATTCAGCATTGTTCACACCCTCTTAAGCCTTAGCCCCACCCATCTCTTTAAGGATCCACATGTGAGGCCATGAGCTAAACAGTGAGTACAGTAGTGTACTGTACAACCAGACTAAAGGCAGGTTTATACGACGTCAATTGACATATCTGTATACAGTTACCGCAGTGACATCATTAACATTCTATTGTCATCCGACATCAAACTTGTCATTGTCGTTATGAAAAAGTATTGTAGTGTACCGCAGACATGCCACCGGCGGGAGACTCGTGGAGGCATAGGTGACAGACGGAGTCTACATCACGCGGCGGTGGCACCCTCTGCTGGACATGCCAGGTCTCGACGGGTCCTCCGGCCAGGACTAATTGGGGCTGGTTGAGGCTGGTGAATAATCAAGGTGCTGATTGCTCACCAACCATACGGGGCCCATAAAGCTGCCAGGAGGACACCAAACAGGAGAGTTTGGAGGTTGTGAGAGGTTGCAACTGGATAGACGTCCTCACAGTCTGCTAGAACCAAGGGGCTCTGTGTTCAACCTCAGAGAAGACAGCATTTCCCGGAGCCCAGATGGCGGTAACCCGGAAGAGGTCTCCTGTAGGAGACCAGTTTCTTTCTTTCTTTTTTCTTTCTTTATTGTTTTAAATAAACACCCTTGAAACTGAGGTATCACACTTGTGTCCGTGTCTGACCTGTGTAAACATTTGGATCAAACCCCCTGGTCTGCGAGGGTATAAACACAAAAATGACAGGCTGCATGACATATGCAGCCTGATGGTTCAAAATAGCGTAACTGGTGTATTTGAACACCAATAAACCCACCGGGTTAAAAAATGAAATTAGTATATGTCAATCTAGCAAACTAGGCAACTAAAAGGAACTTTCTAAACAATGTTTTGATTTGTTTCTAGATTTTTTGCTAGCTAATGTTAATTTAGCTGGCTAGCCAGTTCAAATAATGACCATATCATATAGCTGACAACGTCTTAACTTTAGCTAATTTGTATTAATTACTACAGGGAAATAAATTCACAAGATCATTATTTACAAGTTATTGGCAAGCTAATTACAGAAAATAGCTTACGGTTGTGATTGTGACGAAAAAAAAGCAGGGCATTCTACCAGAGAATTGTAGAACTTGGACACTGTCTCGTTGGCCAAACTTTATATCCTAATTTGACTTTGGTGCAGGTCATGTTGTTTTTCACATTACAATCTCCGGTAAACACACACTATATCCAATAAAATCTATGTTTATTTGTCTCATGCACAGAAATGGATACTTACATGGTGTTTAGACATGTAACTAGTTAGCTAGCTAAACAATGAACCATAATCGTAACCCTGCATGAGTCTGGTAGCTAAAGTTAACCAACTAGCAAGGTTCAATGGTAGCTAGCTAGCTACCATTAGGCTAAAATTAGCAATGCCAATGGCTCTGAGATACAGGTAATATTACTACACAGATCATACACATAACGTTAGCTAGTGAGCCAGCCAGCAACATTAGCTAGCTAGCTAACAGTATGATTTTGCAATCAAAGCAACTTCCTTACAAAATTAGAAGCGTAAAACATCTGATAATGTAGCTAGCTAGACTCTCTTACCCGTGGTTACATGGTTCAACACTTTTGCAGTTCTTTGTGATATAATTTTAAAAAATGCTTTAGAAAGGATTAGCTACACATACTAAACAGCTCCTGTTATAGACAGAAGCGTGCTACACATGGCAGACCAATCTGTACTCATCTCTCGGCAGGTCCAGCTCATCCATTATCTCAGCCAATCATGGCTAGCGGGAAGGTTCATGTTTTTTTTCAATGGTTAAACCAACTAGGCTCATAATTTAACAATTGCCTTCATATTTACAGATGGCATACAAGTGTGTTATTAAGGCACATAAAAGTTAACTTGTTCCAGAAGGCATTTCTGCCAACTGTCATGCCCTGATCTGTTTCACCTGTCTTTGTGATTGTCTCCACCCACCTCCAGGTGTCACCTGTTTTCCTCATTAATCCCTGGGTACTTATTCCTGTGTTCCCTGCTTATCTGTTGTCAGTTCGTCTTGTTTGTCAAGTCAACCAGTGTGTTTTTTCCCATTCTCCTGTTCTCTCTGTTTTGCTAGTCCTCCCAGTTGTGACCCTTGCCTGTCTGGACTCTGAACCTGCCTGCCTGACCAATCTGCCTGCCCTGACCTCGAGCCTGCCTACCACTCTGTACCTTCTGGACTCTGACCTGGTTTTGATCTTTTTCCTGTCCACGACCATTCTCTTGCCTACCCCTTGGATTATAATACATATCAGAGACTCAAACTATCTGCCTCCCGTGTCTGCATCTGGATCTCGCCTTGTGCCCTTATACCAACGTACATTTCCCAATGATCTCAAAACAGTCCAGGTGGTTCTTCTCCACAAGTAGAGCAGTAAAACAAATATAGGAAACTACAGGCCTGTGTCGATCCTCAGCATCTTATCCAAAGTTGTTGAGAGATTCGTTTTTAATCAACTTGAGAGATACCTTTCGCAAGTGCGAACTTCTTTATGAACTACAATCTGGCTTTAGAACAGCTCAATCCACTGATACTTGCCTTATGTACCTTTTCGACCACATTAAGCAGGAACGTGAGAAGGGGAACTATACAGGTATGGTCAATTTAGACTTGCAGAAAGCTTTTGACACTGTGGACCATGATATTCTCCTGATGAAACTGAAATGCATGGGTCTAAAGTACCGCAGGGATCAATTTTAGGGTCTCTCTTATTTCTTATATACATTAATGATATGCCAGATACAGTAAAGTGAAAACTCCTGCTTTATGATGATGATTCAGCTATACTGGTATCAAGAAAGAATACAGTTTACATAAAGGAGACCCTGAGTAAGGAAATGCATTTTATTAGAGAATGCAGGTCTTGCAAAATAATGTTATCAGGTATATGCATCTCAGTGCTAGAGGTGTCACTACAGACCCTGGCTTTTTGATTGAAAATATAAAAATATACTGAGAGCCATTTTTGCCATTTTCAGCTCTGTGTTGTTCTTCTAAACTAAACTCTTGTTCTGGTATGTCCTCTCCCGGGGTAATGGAATGGTGACCACAGATGGTATCTAGACGCATTGAAGATAATTCGGCCAAGAACAGTGTGAACCTCTACACCCCCTCTAACTGGCTGAAAATGGCAAAAATGGCATTCAGTATGGTCGTTCACTACTTCTACCGTGAGACCTGAGTCCGAGCCAGAAACCTGTACACAGCAGTCGAAGCTATCAACTGCCTTTTCTCTCATGCTTTTCTCTCAGGAGCGACATGGGGTGCTTATGGAGTGAGCATGGAGAGAGATCCAGTCCAAACTTCTCTCATGTTCCTGGTGTACTGGTAGGAAAATGGACAAAGACATAATGGCTGTAAAGAACAGCAGGCGGCTCAGTTGCGAGACATTATCAAGGGTCATCCACTTTGAACATGTGGCATTAAAAGGACAAACTGAAACACTATCTGAAGAAGAGCATGAAGAAACGGCAGGAAGAATGAGTGACGTGAAGGGGGGTGGTCAACCATGCCAGTAATTGATTTAGGCTTGTCCAAAATTTTTCATTTGGGGTATCAGGTTGATTGTGGAGGTCTGCACACTGCAAAATGTGTAGTAATGTAGACTAAGAATGCATTGAAATACCAATCTGTCATTATCACAGGTGATGAGAAAAGTGAGGGTCTTAAATTAAAGTGATAGATCCAACGTGAAGCACCAAGGTCTGCCATTCTAAATTTGGGTTGGATGATGTATCAATAATTATAATTATGATTTGGAAAGACAAGGCTTCTAGAGGCAGAGCTGTGCCCTAAAAAAAAGGAGGAGAGCCTAGATTGTAGCTTGGGCAAACCTTGCCCCAATCTCATTCTTATCAAGTTTGGTGTGAAACTGTTATTACGTGTTCTCTTTCTCTTCTCTGTGAAATGTTATTAAAAACATGCTGTAAGGCGATGTTCCTCTCTGGCTGATAAGATTTCAGTAGCTCTCTTGTTTTCTACTCCTATAGAGGATAGCAACTCTGGATGAGCTCCAATTTCCCCCTGTTCTTTTCCATTAACAAGTTGAGGGTAAGGACATCTAAACCCTTTAACCTGTTTACATTAAGTGGAACACTGATCTGATGAGCCAGCACCAACCTTTTGAAAGTGTTAGCAGAATTGTATTTTGACTGGGTGTATGTCACAAGGACAGGTCAATGCATCCCGATTGTGGTAAGAAATATGGAAACAATGGTTAACATCGAGAGATTTATTCACCTCTGAATCTACAGATCCGTTATGTATTTTTTAATACTCACTCCCATTAATAAAGTACAACCTTCATTATGATTCCAGTATTACCATACTAAGTGGATCATAAAACCCAGAATAAAGGATTGAAATTATGACGTGTCTGGGGGGTTTTCTGTGTTGATTTCCCTTACTTTAATAGAGTGTAGAATATTTTAATATAGAAGCTAAAATCTAAATGCTTACATTAAAATGTAATGATTATGATCACACACAGTGATAAGAGGATGGAATGTAATGGGAATTTAAATTTTTGTGCTTTTCTTATAACTAATTTCTGTGTTAAATTCATATGCTGTTCTATAAACCAATTTCTGTGTTCATGCAAGTGGCTGACGGTACAAATCACCTATCAATAGCTGCAATTTGGCAAAACACCCAGACCGTGTTTTGAGAACATAAAAAAGATATCTCAGTTTCAAGGTCTCAGCTTAGAGATAAAGAAGCATTGTGAGTATTTGTATTTCACATTTTATGAAACTATTGGTCGGTCACATGACTGAAACGACACGGTAATGATTAATGAACTATGCTAAATCATGCAAATATAACTTGTCTGTGTATAGCCGTGTATAAGACAACTGCTGGGTCTGCCCAGGGAGAACTCCTGATTGACATGTGTACTATGGTGCATTGAGTTGGTTGGAACCTCTCCAGCGCACTGACAATAACCAATGATTCACAGAAGATTGACTTTGAGTGTCCCTGTGTAAGAATCTTTCCACAACAACCTCCAGGTGCTGCAGCGTACGGTATTATGGCAAACCCCAATTTAAAGAAGAGAAGAGGAATATTCCCTCTACTGAGTCTGTTTGTTCTATCCTAACACTACCATTAGTATTGTTATTGGTGTGTTTTTGTCCCCATGGTGATCTCATACATTATTCAAGGTTTCTCAGCATATGAAAGCTGGGTAATGAAGTGAATTTCTGGTTCTTTGTAAATATCCCTAATGTCTCCCCAGATTTACTGTATATGGGCTCACGTGACCTTTTAGTTTAACCTTGGACCTAATTTGCAAAACCTAGGGAAAGGTCCAACTTCAATTAGACTACCAGGCATGCAGGGAGGGGTGTGTGTTATATAAATAAGCAAGACACACACACATACTATAAACACACGTACACACGTGTGTGTGTGTGTGTGTGTGTGTGTGTGTGTGTGTGTGTGTGTGTGTGTGTGTGTGTGTGTGTGTGTGTGTAAACTGAGCTCCTTCATTCAGTTCCTCTGCAGAGTTAAAGACAGCAGCAGCACCAGCGTCTGAACTGAGGTCAGCTCTATTTAAGGAGCAGACAGCCAGACTCCTGGAGCCAGAAGACTGAGGGGATGATGGACCAAGAGAGAAGACATGAAAAGATTAAAGGAGAAGGGGGGAATTTTAGCCTCTGTTGTCATGGAAGTCCTGCTGAAACAGAATTCAGACACTCACAGAGTCTACCAATATGAGAGAGAGAGAGAGAGACAGAGAGAGAGAGAGAGAGAGAGAGAGAGAGAGAGAGAAAAAAAAAATGTACAGAAAGACTGAGAAAGTATCGACCTCATCCCGGGGAGTGGAGTCTCTGAGTGTGTGTCAGAGTGTTTGTGTTTACATGTGTGTTCTACAGACCAGCTGTGAGACAGAGATGAGGTGGTCAAAATTAGGTTATGATATGATATCGCCATGACAATGAGGAGTTTACTACTGGGCGTCTGTGGTCTACTCTAGGCAAGCCCTGACATCTGTCTACAGGGAACTGAATATCTCATAGTTCCAAGGATAAACCGAAAGGCCATGTGAGTCCATTACGTTTGTACTGTAGTTTAGTGTAGAGCATGGGGAGACATTGGGGAGATTCACATTGAACCACAAATTGACTTCATTACCCATTATGCCGAGAAGACTTCAATAATGTATGAGTTTATACAGCCAGGATTTTGTTTTCTTTCTAAATGGTACATTTCAGTGTGAAGTTATTTGAGGTTATCTGCCAGTGTCGTGTGTCAATTCCATCTCAATTCACTCAATTTAGGAGGTAAGTTGAAATGAATATCACTAGTTGAAAATTCCTCATAGAAACTAATGGGCACATTTTGAATCAATTCAGTCCATTTCCAATTCATCCTCTGAATTGACTCATTAGAGGTGAATCGGACCCCAATCCATGACCATAACTTCACATGACTTTACACTGATGACGTTTTCCCTGATGGTCAATCAAGTAATGGATGCTATTCCAAAGAGACCCTGTCAGTAGAGAATCATGTGTGGTCTCTAACAAGCCTCTCTTTGTTCCTTTTACTCTCCTCTGTTTCCTCTCCTCTTTCTCATCTCCTCTCTAAACAAGAACTTTGTGAAACCAGTCCAGAGTCGCTACAGGAATCAATTGAACGAAGTCCAAACAAAGAGGCCCATACAGTAGAGACACTCGGGGACGTTCTCACAGTCCAACACAGGGGTATCAAACATGCAGCCCTTGGTGGGAACAAACTCAATATACTTTAAAATCACTAAAAAACAATTTAAAACTGTGTAGATATGATAATGGACCTATATTCATGCAGCTTTTTGACTGTTAAGCTTGCTAATAGTCACTAGAAACTCAGGGAGCATTTAAAATTCCAAAATCAAACCAACGCAGCCCCCGGGGCCAAATGTGTTCAATTGTTTTCTTTATGGTTCTTACATAAAGAAGACAATTAATGGAGCGCTGGTCTTTGTGAACAGTGCTACAGAAGGCTGGTGTGTTTATTTTGTACATATTTTTTTAACAATTTAAATCGCCGCCAACACCATCACACCACAGTAATGGACCCCCCTAGAGAAGAAACTCATGTTGAGAGACTTCTGTCATAACGAAACTTAACCAACCCGCTAGAGTCGATGTAACATAATTTTAAAAAATCCCCATCAAAATCTGTCAGTTTAAGCTATTGATATCTGGGTTTTTTTGCATCAACCGCATCCGCCTTTGTCGCACTTCCACATGTGCGGTGAAAGGTGGCAGAGCTAGAGCGGTGTTTGTCAGACCATGAGACATCCTGAAAATGGGAAGTCAGCGGTACCAGTTATAAAATGTTTATATGTATATATATAGAGAGAGAGTACCAGTCAAAAGTTTGGGCACACCTACTCATTCAAGGGTTTTTCTTAATGTTTTACTATTTTCTTTCATTGTAGAATAATGGTGATGACATCAAAACTATGAAATAACACATATGGAATCATGTAGTAACCTAAAAAGTGTTAAACAAATCAGAATATATTGTAGATTTTAGAATCTTCAAAGTAGCCACCCTTTGCCTTGTTGACAGCTTTGCACACTCTTGGCATTGTCTCAACCAGCTTCACCTGGAATGCTTTTCCAACAGTCTTGAAGGAGTTCCCACATATGCTGAGCACTTGTTGGCTGCTTTTCATTCTCTCTGCGGTCCAACTCATCCATCTCAAACCATCTCAATTGGGTTGAGGTCGGGTGATTGTTGAGGCCAGGTCATCTGATGCAGCTCTCCATCACTCTCCTTCTTGGTAAAATAGCACTTACACAGCCTGGAGGAGTGTTGGGTCATTGTCCTGTTGAAAAACAAATGATAGTCCCACTAAGCCCAAACCAGATGGGATGGCGTATCGCTGCACAATGCTGTGGTAGCTATGCTGGTTAAGTGTGCCGTGAATTCTAAATAAATAACAGACAGCAAAGCACCCCATACCATCACACCTCCTCCTCCGTGCTTCACGGTGGGAACCACACATGCGGAGATAATCTGTTTACCTACTCTGCATCTCACAAAGACACGGCGGTTGGAACCAAAAATCTCAAATTTGGACTCATGGACTCATCAGACCAAAGGAAATATTTCCACTGGTCTAATGTCCATTGCTGGTGTTTCTTGGCCCAAGCAAGTCTCTTCTTCTCATTGGTGTCCTTTAGTAGTGGTTTCTTTGCAGCAATTCCCTGAACAGTTGATGTTGAGATGTGTCTGTTACTTGAACCCTTTTGCAGGGTCGTTTCCCACAATCACTACTATGATATAGGGTCCTAACCTAACGAAACCAGTACAATGCACAGTCAAGTCACATTAAAGCCAGTACTATGCAGGATTCTAACCTACTGAAACTCTAGTACATGACCAACTGAACCTTCAGTACATAGTTCCTAACCCACTGTAACCCACCAGTCTTATGTACAGTCCTGTCCCCCTTCTGCACTATCGTAATGGCGATAGTGCAGATATACTTAGGTCACAGTCACCAGAAAGCCCCAAACCAGTCACACAGAGCCATCAGTGATCTGACAGTCTGGACAAGTACAGCTCCATTAATCTCTTCATTTCTTTTCTCCTCCCCAATCACAGCGTTTCCACTTCCTCAACCCCTCATTCATTACCATTCTGTTGTTCAAAGTCTTTGTCTGGGATCAGTGTGCTATTTACTTGCTAATGAAAGGCTGCAGTGGTCCCAAATGAAGATGGAGAAGTACTGCATGAATTTACATGCTTTCCTTTCATCTGTGTTATTCAGGAACATAACTGATATTTATCGGTCTAATTGTCTCACTGTCAGTGCAGAGCGAACGTATCTTTTGGGCTGTTTCTTTGTTGTGGCATAAAGTGGGGACAGACAGGCTATTTAACAATACTTAGACAGTAAATACATCTGTTTGATGTTCCATGTCCTTATGTCCATATAATAAGCTCCTCTCTGCACCTTGCTGCCCATAAATCCATGAATTAGAATGGGTAATGTTGATTGGAGAAGAGAGATGGCACGCCTCGACCTAATCAGATGTCCTGAGGGCATAACAGGTTGGCTGGTTGGCTAGAGCTCCACTCCCATTGTGATGAGTCAGATGTATCAGACAGTTGTCCCCGTTGTGTCTCAGCCTTTCTGCACCTGGGTTCTGCCTGTGTTCCATGTGTTACTGCTGGAACTGGAACAATAAGCCCACAACACACACACACACACACACACACAGAAAAAATGCACACACACACACACACACTGTGTCATCACCAGGAATCACACACATTAATCAAACATTAGAGCAACGCTACCCTACCTCACCAGAAGACACCAGCGCAGAGCTGTCATTCAGAAGACATCTCTATTTCACTGTCTCTCCTCAAACCCCAACATGAGATAGAAGTGAGTCTCTATGTAATATAAGAAATTAATACAAATATCAAAGATATGTTATCCAGAGTTGCTTATCTTCCCCTCTGGTTAAGCTCTTTGTCTGTTAGCTGCCCTCTAGCTAGCAGCCTGTCTGTCTGTCTGTCTGTCTGTCTGTCTGTCTGTCTGTCTGTCTGTCTGCCCATCTAGCTGTCTGTCTGTCTGTCTGTCTGTCTGTCTGTCTGTCTGTCTGTCTGTCTGTCTGTCTGTCTGTCTGTCTGTCTCTGTTTGTCTGTCCGTCTAGCTGTCTGCCTGTCTGTCCGTCTGTCTCTGTTTGTCTGTCCGTCTAGCTGTCTGCCTGTCTGTCTGTCTGTGTTTGTCTGTCCATCTAGCTGCCTGCCTCTCTGTCTAGCTGTCTGTCTGTCTGTGCTTGTCTGTCCGTCTGTCTGTCTGTGTTTGTCTGTCCGTCTAGCTGTCTGTCTGTGTTTGTCTGTCCGTCTAGCTGTCTGTCTATCTGTGTTTGTCCGTCCGTCCAGCTGTCTGTCTGTCTCTGTTTGTCCGTCTAGCTGTCTGTCTCTGTTTGTATGTCTGTCTAACTTTCTGTCTATGTGTCTGTCTCTGTTTGTCTTACTGCCTGCCTGTCTGTCTGTTGAATGATGTCTTGCAGCTTGGAGTCTAAGAACACCTCTAAAGCAAGAGGTCTCAATCTTTGGACAGGAGATTCATTTAGTTTGGCCAGATTACAACGCCTTAGAGCAAGGTTCCCCAACTGGCGGGCCAAGATTTTATTTGGCTCCCCAAGGTTTATTTTTTTATTGTTGTACATAAAAGACGGTACAAACACCCGCAAATCAGCTCCAAGTGATTTGGATTTTGGAAGTCTGTTGGAAGTTTTCCCACGCATAATAGAGTACAGTATACAGTATGTGATAGTATACAAATGTAAGCAAGGTTTGAAATTATTATGTTTTAGTCAAATGATTGGGCTTTTTGTGGTCAATTTGCAGTCCCCCGACCATCCGCTTCAGAAAAACATTGGCCTGCAGTTGAATCTACTTTCGCTGATTATCCCTGACCTAGAGAGTACATATGCAGCACTTTGTGACCAAAATTAAAGACACGGCAGATTTTGGTGTGTGTGTCGGCATGTGTGTCGTGTGTATGTGCATGAGCGGGACAATGTTTGAAGGCTTTGGAATTTTGTGTTTTTACCGGTGGCTTGGTTTTTATCTTTGCCCAACGTTTTTCGTTACATTTTTCGCTTCGGATGCTTTTATCTGCTCCACCAGAACTCACCTATCTGGTAAGGTTGAACACCTCCTCTCCTACAGCCTCCCGACTAAAGCTTCTCCCAAGCGGGTGTGAAATCTACTCCCGTTGCCTGCTGCACTGCTGCTTGGATCCCACCGGGAGATCTGCTCCCCTCTTGCCCTGGCCTATCTTGCCCTGGCCTATCTGCCCCCTATCTGCCCACACACGCACGTACACACACACACACACACACACACACACACACACACACACACACACACACACACACACACACACACACTGAAAGTAAAACTACATCAATCTTAGCCCCAGACTTTGGACTGATCTGAATTTTATGTAGGCTAATTAACTTGTGAAGCTTATTATTACTCAGAAACACTATAATTGAATATCATAGTCTACAATTTATTTCTTTATCTTAGAATTTTATAGCCTATTTTGTTGGGGCGAGAGACTCTTTCAAGGTTTGTTTTACTTGTGCTATTTGCTCTTTGACTCGTGCGTGTTCTGTTGACTATGAACTGGCTCATTTACCCGACCGTGGGACATACACTTTTTGTTCCCACACTGGGGACTCTGCCTCTCTATTGGTTACACAGTCTCTTGGCCTCACATGTAAGCGAATGAAATTTCTGCACAATATGATCTTGTTGCCATCTGATGCACATTCAAATGTCATGCTCTCCGTGTTTTCTGCCATGCCCTGATTGTCTTACTGCTGATGATGTCTGGAAATATGTATTTACACCCTGGCTCGTCTACTGTTGCTAGCCCCAATTCTAACTTGTGCTCTGATTTAACACTAGAAGCTTAATACCAAGCATTGAGCAATTGAGCAACATCTTTACTGAGATGTGGTTATGAAAGAATGTTCTGAACACTGATGTGAACCTTTCTAGTTATAACCTTTTTTACAAGACATATCTTCCAAAGGTGGTGGAGTGGCAATCTTTACCAAGGAACACCATCAATGCTCTGTTGTCACCATCTGTCCCCAAACAATTTGATTTGCTGGTTTTAAGCATTCATCTTTTCGATAGGTCTTTGTTTACAGTTGCTGAGTGTTATCGTCCACCATCAGCACCGGCCTGTACCCTACCTGCCCTAAACTCTCTCCTGGCCCATTACATTAAATCTGAATTTGTCCTGCAAGGGGACCTAAAACTGCGAAATGACCAAGTCTTAAACAATGACCAAGTCTTAAACAATGGGACTCCCTAAACCTCTCTCAGATTATTACTAATCCCACAAGGTATGATTCCAAACACCCAGAAAAGGCTACTCTCCTTGATGTTACAAATAATCCTGATAGGTATCAGTCTGGGGTTTTCTATAATGACCATAGTGATCACTGTTTTACAGCCTGTGTTCTTCATGGCTGCTCAGTCAAACGACCTGTCCTGATTTGTCATAGACGGTTGCTGAAAAACTATAATGAGCAAGTACATAGAGTATATGGTACATGCTATATAGAATTAATTATGCTCAAATTGAAAAATCATTAAACAAAATATGTGTGTGTGTTAACTTATCTAGTGGACTAATGTATTATTTAAGTGACGGAAGGAAGATTCATATACACAGATTGAGATGTGTTGATTTGTCGACACAATTTGATTAGATATAACATATAAATAGAACCACGGCAGAAAACATGGTAGATTAATCTGATCGATCTATGAGTATACTTGCTAATGCTGAGTAAACAGGTGCTGAAAGGAAATGAAGGTGATTTAAGGTCCAGATGTCCAACATGAGTGTCACATTTAAACTAGAACTATTCATTCATTTTAAAGTGAAGCTGCGTCTCTGATCAGAGCTGATGTCATTACATGTCTATTTGTGTCATGGGGTGTGCTGAGTAGAGATACAGATACATTACTAATTTAATTCCGGGATGTGCCGATCATATTACAAGCCCAATTTAGCGGTGTACTTGCAAATCTTGCATAACCAACACATTATTCAAATGTTTTGTTTGTCTGTTTGTTTCCGAATATTTGCGACCGGCTCCATTCAGTCTTATGTAGCAAAATTTGACATTGGATAAAAGTAGAGACTCAGAGCTATAAATTGGTATATCATCCACTACATTTGAGGAACAATGGGAAAGTAATCCCCCTTTTAAGAAATGGGCCTTGAATGTTTTGGTACACATACTGGAAAGCTCCTCCTTGTCTACACCCATTTATCATTGTTCACACCCGCTTAAAAGCAACTTTCTAAACAATGTTTAGATTTTTTCCCAGCTTGTAAGCTATCTAGCTAACGTTAAGTTAGCTGACTAGCCAGTTCAAATAATGACCCTATCATATACAGTACCTGGCAACGTCTTAACTTTAGCTAATTTGTATTCATTATTACATGAAAATAAACTCACTACACAATCATTATTTAGAAATGAATGGCAAGCTAATGACAGAAAATAGCTTTAATGTTATATCCTAATTTGACTTTGGTACAGGTCATGTTGTTCTTCACATGTTCTTCTTCATGTTGTTCTTTACCATCTCTGGTAAACACACACTATATCAAATGAAATAAATGTTTATTTGTCACATGCACAGGATACTGAAGGTGTAAACGGTACAGTGAAATGGTTACTTGCATAGTTGAGTCTTTTGTTGAGTCATATAGCTAGCTAGCAAAACAACCATAATCCCAACTCATAATGTTACTATGCTGCATGAATCTGCTGGTAGCTAAAGCTAACCAACTAGGTAGGATCAATGTTAGCTAGCTAGCGACCATTAGGCTATAACTAGCGATGAAAATGGATCTGAGAAATAATATAATAATATAAATAATATTACCACACAGGTCATACACGTAACAGTATTTAGCGAGCCAGATGGCTAACGTTAGCTAGATAGCTAACCATATGCTTTGACTTGCAAAGAAAATTACTTTTTGACAAAATTTGAAATGTATAATATCTGAAAATGTAGCTATCTAGACTCGCTTGCGCACATACATGGATGAAGGCTTCTCCCTCTCTGTCACAGATGCCATGGTTGCCCTTAGTTTGAAGATGTAATCCGGAGAGAAGTGTTTTATACAACAGCCTTCTTCTGTGTGTTCTCTTTTCGACTCTCTCCACAAAATATTTGAAATCGAACGCCAGAATTTTCTCCATCTCCTTAGCTATCATACTCGACTTCCACTGGGCATTCCACTGATTTCAAAAGTCGGTCCTCCAGAAAGTGGAGAGCACTAGCAACACTTATGCAGTTCTGATATCATTCAAAAAATCCCAGTTAGAAAGGATTACCTAGCTAGACATACACCTCCCGCTACATGGCAGACCATATCCGAACTCTCGGCTATCTCGGATGTCCAGGCCATCCATTATCTTTTAAGCTCGCAATTTAACAATTGTATTTGTATTAACAGATGGCATACACATTTGCCATTAACCTCTAGTAACTCCCCATCCCGCATGCGGGAGCGTAATCATCGACTGACACTAATTAGCATAACACAACGGACATAAATATTCCTAGAAAATATTCCTATTCATGAAAATCACAAATGAAATATATTGAGACACAGCTTAACCTTTTGTTAATCACCCTGTCTTCTCAGATTTTCAAAATATGCTTTACAGCCAAAGCTAGACAAGCATTTGTGTAAGTTTATCGATAGCCTAGCATAGCATTTTGTCCAGCTAGCAGCAGGTAACTTGGTCACGGAAATCAGAAGAGCAATCAAATTAAATCGTTTACCTTTGATGAGCTTCGGATGTTTTCACTCACGAGACCAGTTAGATAGCCAATGTTCCTTTTATCCAAAAATATTATTTTTGTAGGCGAAATAGCTCCGTTTGTTCTTCACGTTTGGCTGAGAAATCGCCCGGAAATTTCAGTCATGAAAACACCGAAAAATATTCCAAATTAGCTCCATAATATCGACAGAAACATGGCAAACGTTGTTTATAATCAATCCTCAAGGTGTTTTTCAAATATCTATTCGATAATATATCCACCGGGACAATTGGTTTTTCAGTAGGACCAATTGGAATAATGGCTACCTCTGTATTTTACATGAGAATCACTCTGGGAGCCATCAGGTGACCAGTTGCGCAATGTAGCCGCTTACGGGTATTCTTCAACATAAATGCGTAAAACTACGTCACAATTCTGTAGACACCTTGGGGAATACGGAGAAAAAGTAATCTGGTTGATAGCCCATTCACTGCTCAATAGGGACGCATTGGAACGCAGAGCTTTCAAAAGATGAGTCACTTCCGGATTGGATTTTTCTCAGGCTTTCGCCTGCAATATCAGTTCTGTTATACTCACAGACAATATTTTTACAGTTTTGGAAATTTTAGAGTGTTTTCTATCCCAAGCTGTCAATTATATGCATATTCTAGCATCTTGTCCTGACAAAATATCCTGTTTACTACGGGAACGTTATTTTTCCAAAAATGAAAATACTGCCCCCTAGTCACAAAAGGGTATTAAGGCAAATTAAAGTTTACCTGTTCCAGAAGGCATTTCTGAAAAAAAATAAAAGTGTTTTGATTTGAAAAATTATGTTTACTTTGAAATGCCTCTCCTGTGAAGTAGTGACACGCGACATATGCCTAGTTTCCTGAAACGAGTTCAATTTTTTGACATGATGTTGGCAAATAATGTCAATTAAGTTTTTTTCTCTAACAATTTACAGGTCTTGCAAAAACAGGGGGAGTGTTTTCTTCAGGAGATCATTTCAGAGAAGAGGAAAGAAAAATGTCAACATATATCTTCATCGAGTAGATAGCTCTGAACGTCTGTCTTCATCAAGTAGATAGCGCTGAACGTCTGTCTTCATCAAGTAGATAACGCTGATCGTCTGTCTTCATCAAGTAGATAGCTCTGAACGTCCATCTTCATCAAGTAGATAGCTCTGATTTTGGTAATGCTCTTTGGATAGGCTTAGTAATGTGAACATCCTGTCAAAACCATGTCCAAGCCCTTTTACACTAATATTAACAGAATAACAGCATGTATCTGATTAGAATGATATGGTGGGCCAAACTAGGGACAAAATCCCAACAAATCGCAGCAGGAAGGGACAAGACCTCAATGCCCAACAGTACAAGTAATTGGGTAGCTCCACAATGAAATATGGTGCAGGCTAGGCAGCAGGCTGTTAGCCAGCCTGCCAGCTTAGTGGAGTCTGCCACTAGAAGAGTCAGTGTAGTCAGCTCAGCTATCTCCCCATTGAGACCGTGTCTGTGCCTCGACCTAGGTTGGGCAAAACTAAACATGGCGGTGTTCGCCTTAGCAATCTCACACCTCCTCCATTCCTGCCATTATTGAAACAGATCGTGATACCTCACATCTCAAAATTGGGCTACTTAATGTTAGATCCCTCAGCTTCTAGTCATGAAATCTATGCAGCCTACCCAATCACTTTTTATAGCTACTGTTTACAGGCCTCCTGGGCCATATACAGCGTTCCTCACTGAGTTCCCTGAATTTCTATCGGACCTTGTAGTCATAGCAGAAAATATTCAAGTTTTTGGTCACTTTAATATTCACATGGAAAAGTCCACAGACCCACTCCAAAAGGCTTTCGGAGCCATCATCGACTCAGTGGGTTTTGTCCAACATGTCTCTGTAGGTACTCACTGCCACAGTCATACTCTGGACCTAGTTTTGTCCCATGGAATAAATGTTGTGGATCTTAATGTTTTTTTTCATAACCCTGGACTATCGGACCACCATTTTATTACGTTTGCAATCGCAACAAATAATCTGCTCAGACCCCAACCAAGGAGCATCAAAAGTCATGCTATAAATTCTCAGACAACCCAAAGATTCCTTGATGCCCTTTCAGACTCCCTCTGCCTACCCAAGGACTTCAGAGCAACACACTGCCTTCCTGAAGACAAACAATGTATACGAAATGCTTCAGTCTGGTTTTAGACCCCATCATAGCATTGAGACTGCACTTGTGAAGGTGGTAAATTACCTTTTAATGGCGTCAGACCGAGGCTCTGCATCTGTCCTCGTGCTCCTAGACCTTAGTGCTGCTTTGATACCATCGATCACCACATTATTTTGGAGAGATTGGAAACACAAATTGGTGTACACGAACAAGTTCTGGCCTGGTTTAGATTTTATCTGTCGGAAATATATCGATTTGTCTCTGTGAATGGTTTGTCCTCTGACAAATCAACTGTAAATTTAGGTGTTCCTCAAGATTTTAGGACCAATATTGTTTTCACTATATATTTTACCTCCTGGGGATGTAATTCAAAAACATAATGTTAACATTCACTGCTATGCGGATGACACACAGCTGTGCATTTTAATGAACCATGGTGAAGCCCCAAAATTGCCCTCGCTAGAAGCCTGTGTTTCAGACATAAGGGAGTGGATGGCTGCAAACGTTCTACTTTTAAACACGGACAAAACAGAGATGCTTGTTCTAGGTCCCAAGAAACACAGAGATCGTCTGTTGAATCTGACAATTAATCTTGATGGTTGTACAGTCTTCTCAAATAAAACTGTGAAGGACCTCGGCGTTACTCTGGACCCTGATCTCTCTTTTGACGAACATATCAAGACTGTTTCATGGGACAGCTTTTTTCCATCTACGTAACATTGCAAAAATCAGAAACTTTCTGTCCAAAATTGATGCAGAAAAATTAATCCATGCTTTTGTTACTTCTAGGTTAGAAAACTGCAATGCTCTACTTTCCGTCTACCCGGATAAACCACTAAATAAACTTCAGTTAGTGCTAAATACGGCTGCTAGAATCCTGAGTAGAACCAAAAAATTTGATCATATTACTCCAGTGCTAGCCTCCCTACACTGGCTTCCTGTTAAGGCAAGGACTGATTTCAAGGTTTTACTGCTAACCTACAAAGCATTACATGGGCTTGCTCCTACGTATCTTTACGATTTGGTCCGGCCGTACATACCTACACGTACGCTACGGTCACAAGACGCAGGCCTCCTAATTGTCCATAAAATTTCTAAGCAAACAGCTGGATGCAGGGCTTTCTCCTATAGAGCTCCATTTTTATGGAATGGTCTGCCAACCCATGTGAGAGACGCAGACTCAGTCTCAACCTTTAAGTCTTTACTGAAGACTCATCTCTTTAGTAGGTCATATGATTGAGTGTAGTCTGGCCCAGGAGTGTGAAGGTGAACGGAAAGGCTCTGGAGCAACGAACCACCCTTGCTGTCTCTGCCTGGCCGGTTCCCCTCTCCACTGGGATTCTCTGCCTCTAACTCTATTACAGGGGCTGAGTCACTGGCTTACTGGTGCTCTTCCATGCCGTCCCTAGGAGGGGTGCGCCACTTGAGTGGGTTGAGTTGCTGATGTGGTCTTCCTGTCTGGGTTGACGCCCCCCCTTGGGTTGTGCTGTGGCGGAGATCTTTGTGGGCTATACTCGGCCTTGTCTCAGGATGGTAAGTTGGTGGTTGAAGATATCCCTCTAGTGGTGTGGGGGCTGTGCTTTGGCAAAGTGAGTGGGGTTATATCCTGCCTGTTTGGCCCTGTCCGGGGGTATCATTGGATGGGGCCACAGTGTCTCCTGACCCCTCCTGTCTCAGCCTCCAGTATTCATACTGCAGTAGTATATGTGTCGGGGCCTAGGGTCAGTCTGTTATATCTGGAGTATTTCTCCTGTCTTATCTGGTGTCCTGTGTGAATTTAAGAATGCTCACTCTAATTCTCTCTTTCTTTCTCTCTCTCGGAGGACCTGAGCCCTAGGACCATGCCTCATGACTCGCTGGCATGATGACTCCTTGCTGTCCCCAGTCCACCTGGCCGTGCTGCTGCTCCAGTTTCAACTGTTCTGCCTGCGGCTATGGAACCTTGACCTGTTCACCGGATGTGCTACCTGTCCCAGACCTGCTGTTTTCAATTCTCTAGAGACAGCAGGAGCGGTAGAGATACTCTCAATGATCAGCTATGAAAAGCCAACTGACATTTACTCCTGAGGTGCTGACTTGTTTTACCCTCGACAACTACTGTGATTGTTATTATTTGACCATGCTTGTCATTTATGAACATTTGAACATCTTGGCCATGTTCTGTTATAATCTCCACCCGGCAGAGCCAGAAGAGGACAGGCCACCCCTCATAGCCTGGTTCCTCTCTAGGTTTCTTCCTAGGTTTTGGCCTTTCTAGTGAGTTTTTCCTAGCCCCTTTGCTTCTACACCTGCATTGCTTGCTGTTTGGGGTTTTAGGCTGGGTTTCTGTACAGCACTTTGATATATCAGCTGATGTAAGAAGGGCTATATAAATACATTTGATTTGATTTCGATTTGTTGTAAGCCTAACTATCTTGGAACATCCTGCCACTAAGTCTGCCTCTGGCTATTTCTTTCTAAACATTTGCTGTAAAATGATCCATCCATCAGTCCAACTACACTGGACTGGCGCTTAGCTGGTGGTGTGATTTCCAAGTTCCAAAGAGATTGGATGCTAATGATGCAGATTCCGACATTATTAGCCTGTGATTATGCTGCTGATCTTGGCTGGGCCGGACAGACCACTGCCTTTTTGGTATCACTGGGTCATTTGTTTTCTCTTTCAGGTGTCCCAGTTGATCCGCTGACAGATGGTCGAAATACGCGGCCAACAGTTCCGAGGGTCACCATCATCATCATCACCATCCTCATCACCAACATCATCATTATCAGCATCATCCCCCATCACCATCATCATCATCATCATGCAGCAACAGCGTCCTTTCCTCAAGAGGCTTAAGAGTTAAAGCCAAGAGAGAGAAATTATGCTTATCCCTTGACCGAAACAGTTCCAGGACGTCCTGTTTAATAGGCATTTTGTCCCAGTACCCTAGCTGACTGGCATACAGAGGGAGGGGGCCAGGTGAGGAGTGGGCACAGAGCAGGGCATTGACAACCAAGGGACAGCCTGTGTCTTGTTCATTTGGTAATGCTGCCAGTTTAGCAAGATCCATCACTCAAGGTGGTTTGGTGACTTGCGTTAGCAACTCGAGACCCCAGGCTTTAACTCAGCTGGCTAACACAAACTTGTGGCAAGTAGGAGACCCGTGTTCAAACCTAGCGGGTGACATTAACACTACACAGCATGCCAAAAAGTGATACCAAGCTCATTCAAACAACATGATCTCACTCTGGTTAAAATGTACTGAGGGTCTTCCGAGGTAGGTAGCAGGGTTTCTGTACATTCTAGGGTTTTCATCAAATACACCTCTAGGAGATATTGCTTCTCATAGCGAAAGAATTCAGAGCCTTGTACAGCCTGAGAAAGGTTTCATCATTTTTCATCAGACCTGTTTTTCCACAGGGGTGTTTATTGATGTCTGGGAAAACTCTCACCCAGTCCTTCATAACGTATTCCACCTGGTTCCAGGAAGACCACAACCGCCAGAGGTCCCTTGTACATCATCAGTAAGGATGTATGGCCCTCAATTAACCTTTTTTCTTTCAGAATGGTACAAAGATCAATGGGATTTTTAGTCATTAAGAGTTTTTTTTTTTCTCAATGAAGAGGGAAAAAACTGATGGAGTGCTTTCACCAAGTCAGCAAATTGCTTTCGTTAAGATTGATGTAGTTTTACTTTGAGTGTGTGTGTGTGTGTGTGTGTGTGTGTGTGTGTGTGTGTGTGTGTGTGTGTGTGTGTGTGTGTGTGTGTGTGTGTGTGTGTGTGTGTGTGTGTGTGTGTGTGAGAGAGAGAGAGAGAGAGAGAGTGCAGCCTGGCCTCGGAGCCATACGAAACATACTTTGTGTATTTCTGACCAACTCCATGATGTATGGTACCTACTAATGGTCTAGTTACTTTAGTCAGGGGTTGATGGTGGGTGTTCCACGACCGTCTAGCAATCCAAAGTTTTCGTCTTTGAGTCGCGTTGGGGACAACTGTAGCATTTTAGCTAACCCTGTGTGAGTGTGTGTGTGTGTGTGTGTGTGTGTGTGTGTGTGTGTGTGTGTGTGTATGTGTGTGTGTGTGTGTGTGTGCGCGTGTGTTTGTGGGCAATGAGTTCTTTAATTGGCAAACTTATTAAAGCTAATACACTGTCTGCAGAAGTCCATCATATAATTCCTTTGGACAACCCCAGCACCCACACTATGACAGACACAAGTTCTTACACACTTACCTGTGAGGTAATGTATACTCATAAATGCAATTCCCAAAACTCCCCAACCCCCAATGCTCACATAATGTGGATTCATCCCTTATTATCCCCCTCTAATGTATCACCCTCTACCCTTTCCCCTATACAGTGTGTACCTTTGTTATCAATATTCATTTTTATCAGTTGAATTATGTTTAGAAGGTTGGATTAAATACGTCACTGTTGTTGTCCTGTTAAATAAAAATGTCAATTTCAAGACTGATGGCGTTTTACAAACCACAGACATATTCTTACGAAAAGCCTCTATTTAGATTTAAAAGTGTTGACTCATAAAGAACTGCAGTTCTGCATGGTTAAGCATTCAAGGATTTCCCCTTGAAGTAGCAAAGTGTATGTCTTTACAAACAATTGAAACTGCCAGCAAAGCACTTAATTGACTTCAGTGGGGTGTGTTGTTCACTCTGCATAACTGCAGGTTATAGTGCAGTTAGTAATTGGTGTAAAAACCATTAAAACCATTAATGTTACTGCAGTAGCTTTATGAGGGGCTCATGCATGTGGGTATGCAGACCCACGTACTAGAGCCCTATGGGCCTTTGTCAAAAGCAGTGCACTATGTAGGGTATAGGTATAGAAGACCTCCAGCAGGGTGACCTCCAGGTAGAGTGATTTATGAGTCATCTGCCGTCATCCAGCTAGCTAACATAACCAAAACCGACAGGCTGTGAGACGAGCAGCTTTGCAGTGAGATTATCTACTCAATAAAACATGGCCGCCGTTTCACCCTTTGATCTCAATTTGGATCAGATGAAACCCTGTCTCTGGATTATCCCTGAGAGTGGTGGGATTTGTTGTCGTTTCCATCCTACTGTCTGGCTAGTCAAGCCTACCAGTTTGTCTCCCACAGCGTGCTAAAAAGCCAACTTAATCCAAACAATTACCACAGCAACTTGGCCAGAAAAAAACATTCTCGAGTGATACAGATTACAATCAGCAGTCTGATCCCTGGTGTGCTCCAGACGGTGTGTGTGTGTGTGTGTGTGTGTGTGTGTGTGTGTGTGTGTGTGTGTGTGTGTGTGTGTGTGTGTGTGTGTGTGTGTGTGTGTGTGTGTGTGTCCGTGCGTCCGTGCGATGTGTGATGTGGTTGATGATACCATTACATCACAGGGGTTGGACAAAGGATTAAGGTTCATGGCTTGGATGTGTTTCTGGAAAGAACAAAAGGAGGGATTCCCCTGTAATGTCATAAACAAAGCATCAATATCGCACACTAAAGACATGAATGCTTACAAGCCTGTCGACAGGCAAGATAGATGGACAATGTTATTTTGTCGGCAAGGTCACATGCTTTGCATCTGATAAACCAGTGGTCGCCAACCGGTCGATTGCGATCGGCTGGTTGATCTCCAAGGCATTCCTAATCGATCACCAAACATTTCTGTAAAAAAAAAAAAGATAAAGCCTTGTGATTTTTTTGCACTTGATTCAGCAGCCTTAGCGCCGGGAAGGCAAAGTCTTCCCATTTTTAACCATTTCATGTGTCTGAAGATAGAGAGCAAATCAAGTGCACCTATAGGCCTACCGCTGACTAATCAGATAGCTCAGATCACCATGTCTGCACAGTTTCCTTGAGCCATAGACTGTAAAAAAAAAAGATGCTTTGAGAGCACAGCAAAGTTGATACTGTGCGATTTCCAAACTTTTAAAACCACGACAAGAGAGAGACTCAACGAATACAGCAAAGAGCTATCAACACTTTGTTCAATAGTTTTATAAACCATAAAATGCCCTCGACCACCACTGCAGCTACAATGAATGACTATAGCAAAGTGTTTCCGATAAGCATGGGTTGTTACTATTAGCGGCTTGGGTCTTTTTCTTTCTTTTTTTGAATTGGAGTAACACCATGAATTGGTGCACGAGGCAGAAATAATGCAGTGCGACTTAAGTTTCCCCTTCCCCTTTTCTCAGCGGAGGGGGGGGGGGGGAGAGGAGGGACGGTGAGTCCGTGATCATAAGATGCAGGACAACAGTCCTGATTTTTTTTTTTTTTTTTTAGCGAATTTTTATGCTCACTTAGCTGTGCCTCACAAGTAATACAACAAATGATCTATTACCAGTGTGATCATCTAGCTAAACATGTTAAATATTTCAAAATGGTCTGAGAAGAACAACATTGGCAGGGAAATTCAAGCATAGCCAATATGCAGTGATAATGTAATGGGCCTACAGCCTCCTGCACAAACCTAATTGCTACAGAATGTTTTTTAATTGGTTAATGTTGCATGGGTTTACGTTTTTTAAGTCATGTTTAAAAAAAAAATCTGAACGGTAGATCTATGGGCCCTGGTCAAAAATAATGCACCATATAGGGAAAAGGGTGACATTTGGGACTGATCCAGTGAGTCACCACCTCTGATCTAAGTAGGTCTTCTACGGGGTGCTACCTCCTACAGCACAGTGTATAGGGTATTACCATGGTATATTTAGTTAGTGCTAACAGTGACCCCTACTGGACAAACACTACCAAGTCATTACTTATATTTGAAAAAAATACAACTTTATTGTACACAATGTCGAGCTAGCTTTATGAAGTCTAGTGGGAGGCATCACCAAAGTCCTGTCAAAGGCAATGAAATCAAACTTGGACATGAGAAAGCACAATAGGCATTACATCACCCAGACCAATCACTCATTTTCTGTTTCTCTTTATCCTGAGAGAGGCAATTAACAGGCAGGTAATGCCATTCCTTTCATCCTGGGAGGACTATCTCATTAATCTCTGCCAACCCCCCCCCCCCCCCCCCCCCACACACCTTTGTCAGAAGAATAGTTCACTCTCTTCACCGACGCTTCATCCAGCTTCATCCGGCTTCATCCTTCATTCACATTCTCAGCAGCGCAGAATCATTTGCTGGCAGTTGTTAAAGACCTCGGTATAGATCTCTGGGCTTACGTCTGACTTTGTAGTCTTCCCTGATGGGGGGATTTCAGAAGGACACCGGCAGGTCATGCCAAACAGTGTTTATTATAAAGGCGAGTCCGCGGTTTATTGTCATCAATCATTATAATTCATTGGACTCAACAGGGAACATAACACTCATGCCAGTTAGTTGAATGGAAATAGACAGAATGTTAGATCCTTATGTCAATGTGTCTCAATTTCTGAATGTGTATTGTGAGGGTTCTTTACAAATCCGATGTCAATTGAACACCCTTGAATGTGATTTACTTTGAGACAAAATCTAGAAAGACTTCATAAAGGATTGGAGAAACAAGCCCAGGCTCACCAAGCTTTAATGGAGTGAAAACAAAGCTTGATGGAAATCCATCGGGACACTGCATCAAGAGATCACATAGGTCACGACCAGTCTGTCAGACACCATAAAACACCAGGTACAATCCCTGTTGAACAAGTGGATTGAGTAACTCCATGCTGGGATGAGCCCTGATTACCTCCCCGTAAGCCTTAGCATTGCACGTCTCAGCCGACCATGTCATGTGTACATGCAGAGATTGAGTGTCCCGAAGAGGATTCTTACTGATTAGGGTTTACGCTTTGATTCAGGCTAATCGTTTCCACGGGAAGTGCCGACAAGGTCATTGAGCTAAATCTCCAAACTACAGGAACCATGATGTGGTTTTGATTTGATGTGTCAGCTATGCGACAGCTAGTCTTACTGTGGTTCCATACACTCTTAGAAAAAAAGAGTCCAAAAAGAGTTCACCTGAACCTTTAATATCCTAAGAACCATTTATGGAAGAAAGGGTTATTTGATGATTCTTTGGAAGGGTTAGAAGGATTCTTTGAACGGCAAGAAGGGTTCCACATAGAACCATATATAATATTTCCCAGCATGATCTATTTCAGGGAGAATTTTCAAAATTGTTTGTTTTACCGTAAAATCTGTGTTTTTGCATGTGCAGTTGAAGTCGGAAGTTTACATACATTTAGGTTGGAGTCATTAAAACTCATTTTTCAACCAATCCACAAATTTCTTGTCAACAAACTATAGTTTTGGCAAGTCGGTTAGGACATCTACTTTGTGCATGACACAAGTCATTTTTCCAACAATTGTTTACAGACAGATTATTTCCCTTATAACTCACTGTATCACAATTCCAGTGGGTCAGAAATGTACATAAACTAAGTTGACTGTGCCTTTAAACAGCTTGGAAAATTCCAGAAAATGATGTCATGGCTTTAGAAGATTCTGATAGGCTGATTGACATCATCTGAGTCAATTGGAGGTGTACCTATGAATGTATTTCAAGGCCTACCTTCAAACTCAGTACCTCTTTGCTTGACATCATGAGAAAATCAAAAGACATCAACCAAGACCTCAGAAAAAAAATGGTAGACCTCCACAAGTCTGGTTCATCCTTGGGAGCAATTTTCAAACGCCTGAAGGTACCACGTTCATCTGTACAAATAATAGTACACAAGTATAAGCACCATGGGACCATACCACTCAGGAAGGAGACGCGTTCTGCCTCATAGAGATTAATGTACTTTGGTGCAAAAAGTGAAAATCAATCCCATAACAACAGCAAAGGATCTTGTGAAGATGCTAGAGGAAGCAGGTACAAAAGCATTTATATCCACAATAAAAACAAGTCCTATATCGACATAACCTGAAAGGCCGCTCAGCAAGGAAGAAGCCACTAATACAAAACCGCCATAAAAAAGCCAGACTACGGTTTGCAACTGCACATGGGGACAAAGATCGTACTTTTTGGAGAAATGTCCTCTGGTCTGATGAAACAAAAATATAACTGTTTGGCCATAATGACCATTGTTATGTTTGGAGGAAAAAGGGGGAGGCTTGCAAGCCGAAGAACACCATCCCAACCGTGACGCACAGGGGTGGAAGCATCATTTTGCGGGGGTGCTTTGCTGCAGGAGGGACTGGTGCACTTCACAAAATAGATGGCATCACGAGGAAAGACAATTATGTGGATATATTGAAGCAACATCTCAAGACATCAGTCAGGTAGTTAAAGCTTGGTTGCAAATGGGTTTTCCAAATGGACAATGACCCCAAGCATACTTCCAAAGTTACACCAAAATGGCTTAAGGACAACAAAGTCAAGGTATTGGAGTGGACATCATAAAGCCCTGACCTCAATCCTATAGAGAATTTGTGGGCAGGTCTAAAAAAGTGTGTGTGAGCAAGGAGGCCTACAAACCTGACTCAGTTACACCAGCTTTGTCAGGAGGAATGGGCCAAAATTCTCCCAACTTATTGTGGGAAGCTTGTGGAAGGCTACCTGAAATGTTTGACCCAAGCTAAACAATTTAAAAAGACAATGCTACCAAATACTAATTGAGTGTATGTAAACTTCTGACCCACTGGAATGTGATATAAATAAAAGCTGAAATAAATCATTCTCTCTACTATTATTCTGACATTTCACATTCTTAAAGATACACAAAGATACATAACATATCATTTTCCAAGCTAATCCAATCTGTTAGAATTTGGATTTAATGAAACCCTGTATGGTTCTACTTAGCACCTTTTTTTCGAAGAGTGTATGGTGGCTGTTGGCACTGCTTGCTAACATAGCAGAAGTCCCCGGATAACCCAAATAAACTGACCCAACAACTGTTGATGATATGGTCATGCTGGGAATTGGGCAAAGCGCTGTTACCCAATTTAATTATCTTGAGCTAAGGAGGAAATATACTGTAGCTACTGAAAAAGGCTTTGTGCCAATCTCTTGAATCAATGACTTTTAAAAGCACTGGCTGTGTATCCCATACGATAAAGAAGCTTTTTTTGCTGAAGTTGCATCTCATCCCACGGCTGAGGAAGCAGTAAACCAGGAGCAAGCACCTCCCTCTTTAAAATCTAATTCTATTTCTAAATGAACTTCCTCTACCTGGCTTTCAGTTCTCTCTTCAGTTCCCTGTAAACTCACTTTCTCGTACCATTTGGATCCTGTGATTAATGAGAGCAGGTTACAGCTGAATGCTGTTTGTCATGTTCAATTAGACTGGCATCAAAGCATTAACATGGTTTAAGCAGTACAGTAGATGCGCTGTTCCCTGTCTTGAGTCGGAAGGTGATATATTTACTGCTGCGTCGTGGAGTTCAAAGGCAAGTCAGGCCATGCAAACAACATCATTCGATAGTAATACACTTCTGTGTGAACGTACTGTAAATAGAAGTAGTACAGTGGTTTATGGTGGGGTACATCTGTTTACACCCATCTTTATGCTTCAAAACCTAACATTAAACACTATGATGCCAACTCTTTAAGCTTACAAGTTCAACCCAGTCAAAAAAAACGTCAAAATCCATTGGGTGAACTCCGCTTCAGCAGCCTTGAACATCAGATTGAAACTGGATTTAGAAACGGATACGGTGAATCAGAAATAATGGGCGAAACAGAGACACCGAGTCTGAAGATGGCCGATGGCGCTAACGTTCCCTTTCTGGGTATGTTTCAGTTTGATGGAGCCAACCGGTACCTCCAATTTTGTTACTCACTCTTTGAGCTTACAAGGTCAACTGAAATGTGAAAGGTACTGTTTAACCGATTGTGTATTCACGTAATCCTGAGGTAACAATTACATCAGCTTAAGCTAATGATAGTGTGCACATGCCGACTGTATGTATTCTTCATATTTAGCCAAATTCAAAACTGACAAGTTATCCTCTTAGAACATTCCGGACATTCATCAAAGGAGAGTACTAAATTGGGTAGAACCAACAGGGCAGCCATAGCAGATATAAATGTTGTAGTTGTTTATGTCTCACTCCACTGTGTATGATGATGTCTACCTGAGACTCCACTGAGTCTACCATTAAAATGAGTGGCAAGTTGCAGCCACATCACAGTCCAATTACACACCAAGTGAGATGTATTTCCTTTGTCATCATCGGCTCATACAGTAGCCCTCTAATTAGGCGTCAAACGCTCCTAATTAGGAGAGAAAAGACCAAACAAAAGGCAACAGGGAGAGCATCCTTCCCTCAGGAACATTCTTTAGAGCTTGTTGTCACATAGGTGTTCCTGAAACAAGGAGCTGATAATGGGTAGAACTGATTTATTTAACCCTTATTTTGCCAGGTAAATTGACTGTAAAAACCTGGGGAATAGTGACAGGGGAGAGGAGGGGGATAAATTAGCCAATTAGAAGTCGGAGATGATTAGGTGGCCATGATGGTATGAGGGCCAGATTGGGAATTTAGCCAGCATACCAGGGTTAACACAGCTACTATTACAATAAGTGCCATGGGATCTTTAGTGACCACAGAGAGTCAGGAAACCCGTTTAACTTCCCTTCCAAACAACAGCACCCTACACATGGCAAAGTCCTCACTCACTGCCATTTGGAACAAGTGCCTCCTACTGGCCCTGCAACAGTACTTCTATTGTAGCAGCATCTGGTCTCCCATCCAGGGACTGACCAAGAGCAACGCTGCTTAGCTTGAGAGGCAAGCCAACAGTGGGATGCAGGGTGGTATACTGTTATTGAGAACTAACAATGAGTAGAATTGATAATGAGTTCGGGCCATTCATTCCACCTCATGGAGATTTTGTGTCACAAATGGCACCCTATTCCCTACATAGTGCACTGCTATTGACCAGAGCCCATGGTGAAAAGTAATGCACTATATAGGGGATAGCGTGCCATTTGGAACACAAACAAAGTAATAGGCAGTGATTACCTCACTGATATGACATCTTCATGCAAATATTAGGAGCACAAACATTAGAATTCGTGAGATGTCCAGCTCTCCACAAAGTCAATTCTTGTTCGGCTCGTATCTCATTTAATTTATTTAAGATCAATACTACCTCGATTCTCAGGGAAGTATCTATTTCTCCCCTCTATGAATGTATGAATATATCATTAATAATAGGCCAGAGATGTGGGGAAATAACTCAAGATTGCGCCATCTGTGTTTAAGGATCTGTAATGGGATCTGTCTAGGTGTCTCTGTCAGTCAATGGACAATCCAACGTCTCTATTAAAAGCATTGCTTGCTTGTATTGAATAATTCATGTCTTTTGTCCAAATTAAAATATTGGACCACATCCAGGTGACAATATGGTGATTCTGGATGGCAGTTGTAATCTCACGTGGCTTTATCACAGTTATATAAATCTATTTATTCCAGATTAGATACATAAATCCATTTGAAATATATTGGAATGTCTATATATCAGTGACTTCAAAAGAAATGTCTCAATGATACATCCTTTCTTTTTTTTAACGTATTGCTTCATCTTTTATCTTCATCTTCAATGTGTCATCTTTTGAGTCTTTGGATGATGAAAATGGGCAGGTTTGATTAGCAGGTTGGCATTTATTGGGATGACTCATCTACTGCAGGCAGCTCTGTAGCCGGCACATCCACAAAGCCATAACATTTAAACCTAATCCTAACCTTTACCTGAACCTGAACCACACTGCTAACCTTATGCCTAACTCTCAGACCCCCCCCCCCCCCCCCCCCCCCCCAAAAAAAGCATTTCTTCATTAATTTTTTACAACATAGCCAATCTTCACTTTCCAGCTGGCCCATCTAATGGAAATCACTCCGCTCTGCCTCCAGGACAAGATTAATCACAATACTAATAATATATGAATTGTACATAGCGCTTCTCATTACCAGTAAAATCTCAAAATTCACTTTAAATGTAAAAAATACATGTCATAATTTAAATTGGCCACCTTGTCATCGTCGATGTTCACCATAGGCTGAATCATCCACTAGCAGAAGTGTAGCATCCACTTGGGTGATGCTTCAGCAACTGTAACAGCGCCAGTAAGACCACCACACCTAGGCAGTAGTCCGGAAGAGACCCCTACGAGGCAAGCCTCTGAGTCTCTTCACACCACAGTCCACTTCCCTCCAGGAACGGAGGGAAGTGGACTGCTAAACGCTGAAACGGATACTTCAGGGTTTTGTCAATCAAGCCCTTTATCTACTTCCCCAGAGTCAGATGACCCATAGACTTCCAGTCATTGTATCAAGTTACGTCCTTTCTGAAATGCAATAAACAA
Organism: Oncorhynchus mykiss; assembly: GCF_013265735.2. Lineage (NCBI taxonomy): Eukaryota > Metazoa > Chordata > Actinopteri > Salmoniformes > Salmonidae > Oncorhynchus > Oncorhynchus mykiss. The sequence continues at coordinate 59,825,559 of NC_048574.1, read as the reverse complement.
TAGCTATCCATTCATCTCATTTAGTCATTTGAGGTATGTGAAAAAAATTGTCTTCAACATCAAAGGGAATATTTAATTGATTTAAATGATTAAATCTTACAGACACTGGCTTTAATCCACATTTAGCTCCTATCTAAAATACACAACAATATATCATATTTCTCCAGGTTGTTTTTCTTAGTGGTGATTGGTGCAGCAGACCCCAGTGTGTTAGGGGAACAGCATGGCCCCTGATACTGGCCCCTGTGACTCATCCTGACTCCTCTGTCTGTCAACAGCTGACTGCTCTGCTCTGCTCACAACCCCACATTAGTGCCTTTAACCCCCACTGGGCCTGGGAAGGCTTTTAGAGCTTGATGTATGGCTGTTCTAAGAAATCTATGCAATATGTCCACCTCTCGAAAACACACACATACACATCTCACATCTTGCACGCACACACACACACACACACACACACACACACACACACACACACACACACACACACGCACTAATGGGTCTGTAGCACAGGAGGCTGCTAAGGGGAGGCAGGGTCATAATAATGGCCGGAACGACGCAAATGGAATGGCACCAAACACCTGGAAACCATGTGTTTTATGTATTTGATACCATTCCACCTATCCGCTCCAGTCATTAGAACGAGCCCGTTCTCTCCAATTAAGGTGCCACCAACCTCCTGTAGTCTGTAGTAGGTCATTAGGTTTCCGGGTACAAACAACACCTGGACGATAGTGTTACTACACCCACAAGTGTACACATTCAATAGAGAGCTGCTCTTGTGTGAAAAACGTCACATTGGCCCTGTATTGTGCTTTATATTACATAGTGTGTATTTATGATAGGGCCACATTCACTTTGGCCCTGATTCTGACACAAGTTTTCACTCCATACCTATTATGACCTTTGAACTTAAAGGAAAACTCCACCCAAAAACAATCTTTTGGTATTTGTTTCATTAGTTCATTGTTGACATAGTCCAAAAATGTTTTGCTTGTCCGCAATCAAGTTTTTAAGATATGTAACTTTTAAGATACAGAAATCATCCCTGTATGTAAAACACATCGTTTTTGGGTGGGGGTTTTCCTTTAAGCATGAGAGTAGCATGCTATTCACCCATTATTCATTTGAGGTGAAGCTCGAATAAATGAAGGTGTGGCGGAGGTGTCCACAGATACGCTGCATTCTGACCTCGACTTCATTCCCTCATAATTCTACCGTGAGGAAACCATGAATAAGGTTTGAGCGAACCTGACGGTTCCAAGTGGAAAAAGCATCTACAGTACTTCATTTTTTGACAATAGAAATAACGGCAATCTCCATGCACTGTAAGTTATAAATTGATAAGCACTATTGATAAGAGCTTGGTAAGTGAGTAATCAATTTGGAGAAGGGGATTGTAAAATACATGTAGCAATTGTTTAAGATGATTTCTCCTTATGTTCCCTGGAGACGAATGTGAAACCAGCCAAACGGAAGCGAATTGAAAATCACATCAATATGGCATGTGTTGCCACCCCTTTTCCACAGTGAAACAGGATGTAAATAGCTGTGCCTTTGTTCAGTGTTTCGATTACGTGCCCTCATCATTTGCGTGGATGGAATTTGGAGACCCAAAGCTATCGGCTTCTGTAGGGTTGAACCTGCCGTAGGATGTATGCACTTTAGAATGTTTTGATTTTACAGTGCATACGGGAGAGTATTCAGACCCGTTGACTTTTTCCAAATGGATTATTCTAAAATGGATTAAATGGATTCAATTGTTTTACCCCATAATGACAAAGCAAAAACAAAGAAAATAATTGAAATGTATTAAAAATACAAACTGAAATATCACATTTACATAAGTATTCAGACCCTTTACTCAGTACTTTGTTTAAGCACCTTTGGCAGCGACGACAGCCTTGGCTCCTCTTGGGGCGACGCTACAAGCTTGGCACACCTGTATTTAGGGAGTTTCTCACATTCTTCTCTGCAGATACTCTCAAGCTCTGTCAGGTTGGATGGGGAGCGTCACTGCACAGCAATTTTCGGGTCTCTCCAGAGATGTTCGATCGGGTTCAATCGGTGTTGTCTTGGCTGTGTGCTTAGGGTCGTTGTCCTGTTGGAAGGTGAACCGTCGCCCAAGTCGGAGTTCCAGAGCGCTTTGTAGCGGGTTGTCATCAAGGATCTCTTTGTACTTTGCTCCTTTCATCTTTCCCACGATCCTGACTAGTTTTCCAGTCCCTGCCGCTGAAATACATACCTACAGCATGATGCTACCACCACCATGCTGGCATTTAGGCCAAAGAGTTCACTCTTGGTTTCATCAGACCAGAGAATCTTGTTTCTCATGGTCTGGGAGTCCTTTAGGTGCCTTTTGGCAAACTCCAAGCGGGCTGTCATGTGCCTTTTACTGAGGAGTGGCTTACATCTGGCCACTCTAACATAAAGGCCTGATTGGTGGAGTGCTGCAGAGATGGTTGTCTATCTGGAAGGTTCTCCCATCTCCACAGAGGAACTCTGGAGCTCTGTCAGAGTGATCATTGGGTTCTTGGTCACCTCCCTGAGCAAGGCCCTTCTCCACCGATTGCTCAGTTTGGCCGGGCGGCCAGCTCTAGGAAGAGTCTTGTTGGTTCCAAACTTCTTCCATTTAAGAATGATGGAGCCAACTGTGTTCTTGGGGACCTTCAATGGAGCATAAATATTTTGGTACCCTTCCTCAGATCTGTGCCTCGACACAATCCTGTCTCGGAGCTCTACAGAGAATTTCTTTAACCTCATGGCTTGGTTTTTGCTCTGACATGCACTGTCAACTGTGGGACCTTATATAGACAGGTGTGTGCCTTTCCAAATCATATCCAGTAAATTGAATTGACCACAGGTGGACTCCAATCAAGTTGTAGAAGCATGTCAAGGATGATCAATGGAAACAGGATTTACCTGAGCTCAATTTCGAGTCTCATAGCAAAGGGTCTGAATACTTAAAATAAGGCATTTATGGTTTTTATTTTTAATACATTTTGCAAAAAATATACTATAAACCTGTTTTCACTTTGTAATTATGGGGTATTGTGTGTAGATTGATGAGAAAAACATGAATTTCATCCATTTTAGAATAAGGCTGTAACGAAACAAGATGTGGAAAGGGGGAAGGGGTCTGAATTCTTTCCGAATGCATTCTATGCCCTGGCTTTTCACCTTCTTTTTTTTAAATGACAATTTGTTCCATAATAGCCACTATCAGAATCAAACGTCAGTAATACCCACATATATTTATTTTTGCATCATTCCATTTAGTTGACCTTTCTTTGCTCTGTCACGTCCTTGTATGTTGCTCCTGAGGGTTGCTAGCATTAGTGGATTATATTAGGCTAACGTTGTGCAATAATTTGGGATATGTAGCAAATTTGGAACTCAGACCACACATAGCAGGTAAAACCTGGAGCCTGGCACACGGTTCACAACGACTGTCATACAGTTTTTCCACAAGTTCCATTGAACTTGAACATGACAATTTTCACTGCATTTTTTCTCCAAAAAGTTTTTTTTGTTTTTGTATTTGATCACACCAGTCATACCAGTCAAAAAATGTGGACACACCTTCTCATTCCATGATTTTTCTTTATTTTTACTATTTTTTACATTGTAGAATAATAGTGAAGACATCAAAACTATGAAATAACACATATGGAATGATGTAGTAAACAAAAAAGTATGAAGCTAATCAAAATAGATTTGAGATTTTAGATTCTTCAAAGTAGCCACCCTTTGCCTTGATGACAGCTTTGCACACTTTTAGTTATTTTTCAAGCAGCTCTATGAAAAGTTCACCTGGAATGCATTTCAATTGACAGGTGTGCCTTGTTAAAAGTTTGTTTGTGGAATTTCTTTCTTTCCTTCCTAATGCATTTGAGCCAATCAGATGTGTTGTGACAAGGTAGGGGTGGTATACAGAAGATAGCCCTATTTGGTAAAAGAACAAGTCCATATTATGGCAAGAACAGCTCAAATAAGCAAAGAGAAATGACAGCCCATCATTACTTTAAGACATGAAGGTCAGTCAATCCGGAAAATTTCAAGATCCTTCAAGTGCAGTCGCAAAAACCATCAAGCGCTATGATGAAACTGGCTCTCATGAGGACCGCCACAGGAAATGGAAGACCCAGAGTTACCTCTGCTGCAGACGATACGTTCATTAGAGTTGCAAGCCTCAGAAATTGCAGCCCAAATAAATGCTTCACCGAGTTCAAGTAACAGACATATCTCAACATCAACTGTTCAGAGGAGACTGCAAGAATCAGGCCTTCATGGTCGAATTGCTGCAAAGAAACCACTACTAAAGAACACCAATAAGAAGAAGAGATTTGCTTGGGCCACGAAACACGAGCAATGGACATTAGACTGTTGGAAATCTGTCCTTTCGTCTGATTTGTCCAAATTTGAGATTTTTGGTTGAAACCGACCTGTCTTTGTGAGACGCAGAGTAGGTGAACGGATGATCTCCTCATGTGTGGTTCCCACCGTGAAGCATGGAGGAGTAGGTGTGATGGTGTGGGGATGCTTTGCTGGTGACACTGTCAGTGATTTATTTAGAATTCAAGGCACACTTAATCAGCATGGCTACCACAGTATTCTACCCCATGCCAATGATCCAAAACACACCTCCAGGCTGTGTAAGGGATATTTGACCAAGGAGAGTGATGGAGTTTTCCATCAGATAACCTGGCCTCCACAATCAACTGACCTCAACACAATTGAGATGGGTTTTGAATGAGTTGGACCACACTGAAGGAAAAGCAGGCAACAAGTGCTCAGCTTTTCTGGGAACTCCTTCAAGACTGTTGGAAAAGCATTCCAGGTGAAGCTGGTTGAGAGTACGCCAAGAGTGTACAAAGCTGTCATCAAGGCAAGGTGTGGCTACTTTGAACAATCTAAAATCTAAATTATTTTTCGATTTGTTTAATACTTTTTTGGTTACTACATAATTCCGTGTGTTATTTCATAGTTTTGATGTCTTCACTATTATTCTACAATGTAGAAAATAGTACAAAAAAGAAAGAAAAACCCTTGAATGAGTAGGTGTGTCCAAACTGACAGGTACTGCACTTTCCTAACCCCAAAATGTGCCTAAATAATAGCTTGTTTTTTAATCTACCAGTTGGTACTGAAACAGAGACGAATATGCATAGCAACTTTTTTTCAGTGATCCATATATTCTGACAACGTTCTCTGGATGTATTTTATTTAGTCTGTCGACAAAGTTCTAATTAAAGGTATGCCATATTTATTAAAGGCATGGCTTAAGATAAATCCACTGAAACCCCCGTTGAATGAAAACTTCACGAGAAAATCTGTTGGACAGCAAGTGGGTTTTCAGCAGTTGAATGACATTTATTCAGAGAGTACACGACTGAATAAGGTAAGTCTGAATACCAAATACTGAGAAGTGCGTAGGGAAGGTGTGCGTTAGAAAGGCATAAATTCCTAAATCGGGATTGGGCGCCTTTTGAATAGGGGCAGGTTACTTCAAAATGCTGTTAAGTCCATACACTAGAGCAAAATAGAGATATGATGCTTCTAACTTTTGCTTGGTAATGATTTGTGTCTAATATGGCCCTACCAAGGATCATTTAGTGATTTGGTTTTGAGTTTTAGGACCCCTTAAGGCATAAAACAATATATATCTAAAAAAAACGATTTGATGAAACATTGAATTTGGCCTTATTGCTATTAGCCCATAGAAACGCAATAACAGCTCAACAACAGCTTCATACATAAATAAACAGATAGTAAAAAAATATATAAAAAGTGTGTTCTGAAGTCTCTGTCCTTATATCTTGAGAGATGTAAGAAAGATCAGGAAACATTTTATTTCATGTGTTTAACCCGTTATTTTTGGCGCATAACCATCTCTACATATACTTCCATGGATATTTTTAACTGGTTCAGACGAGTCTTGTGAGGTCTGTGTCTCATCTTTCCCCAGAGGGGTCATAATAGTTTGTAGGCAAAACAGTTCGGACGTTTTTGGGATCTGACAAACACAGCTCTAGCTCTGCCACCTTTTACCACACATGTGGAAGGGCGACATCAGCGGACGCGGTGGATTGAGACGCAGCCCATGCAACAACAAAAACCAGATATCTTTAAACTGGGGTGTTTATATTTGTCCCGTTAAGTGTGTAATTGAAATGTATTTTTTGCATATCATCAACTCCCCTTGAGACACCCGCAGGGAGTGGGGTCGCGGTCAGGGTCACCTTTGTAAAGCGCCAGGGGCAATTAGGGTTAAGTGCCTTGCTCAAGGGCACAGATTTTTCACCTTGTCAGCTCTGGTATTCAAACCAGTGACCTTTCAGTTACTGGCCCAAAATTCTAACCTCGAGGCTACCTGCCGCCCTACTAATTCAAGCTAATCTATTCTCCCTAAAATGAACTAGTTAGAATTTAAAAAAAATCTCATATCAGTGAGAATGTATGAAATGCTGATTCTTTGGTGCACATAGTTTACCCAATAGGAAAGTCACTAACAAGAGTCATATATGTGGTATGAAATTGTCGTACAGTAGATCAGTGGAATTAATGTCTCCGTTCTTCAACTGTAGCTAAACCTCGTTCCACATTACAGGAAGAGAACGAGTGAGGTACGCACAATACAAACTGCTGGCTTTTATAAGGATCCAATGAAAGCAAATTAAGAAGGCGTGCCAAAATCAAGGCATAACAGAATAGAGAGGGCACGTGCACGTGCACATGCTTGCACGCACACCGACACACGCACAAGGAAACACGGACAATGTCTTCAGTGGAGCTGCCCATCTATCTCCAGATTCAACATCTGTCAAGAAATGGTCAAATATTCAATACGTGGGAAAAATGCGCTTGACTGTAGATGAGGACCAAACTGGGTGCATTGAAATGACACTTCTAATCCAGTTGTGCCGACGTGTTATTTAATGGCTTCAGGGCGGCTGTAACATAAAAGGAATGGAAGAGAGATATGGAAAACATATTTGAATGTGTTCTTCGGGAAATTCAACTTGACATATCTTTGAGGGGAAATAAACATTTGTGTCCATCCAGTTATGGAATGCATTATCATACTTTAAGTTGCGCGTGAGGGAGTCAGTTCGTAGCAACAACAAAAAATGCCTACGAAATTGATTGGGTAATAGTAAATGCATTCTGGGTAATCAAACATATGTTTGAGAAAGGAAATGATGAAGAGGTGAGACCTTTGGTATCGTTAGTCCCTGGTTAATTCACACAAACACACACACGAGCATAGAGTCACACACACATACAGTCTTCATCAACAGTCCCTATATTTTATTCAGTTACTTTTGGCCACAACAGTCAGTCACCTAGAGATATATAATATAATGTTGAATTGAATTCTGTGGTTGGTCATCTCGTATTCTTCATCAGGCAGCTCAGGCAGCTCCAGCCTCATGATAAACAGCAGCCTCCCCAAAGTGGGAATGTTCCCCATTCTAGTTAACCTCCAGTCACACCTGGAGTGTGGACAAACCAGCCCAGCCAATCAGTGTCTGTCTATAGCTCCTGGCATCATCTTTCCCTCGGCTGTGTGTGTGTGTCTGTGTATGTCTGTGTGTGTGTCGTATTCCCAAACAACTACTGACAGCATCACCAGCTAGCTGAGTTTCAGGTCACCTGAACACTGAATACACAAAGCACATCCCCACTCCTATTGGTTAAGGGACTTCTACCATGGTGCACTGTGGATACGGCTAAACTCATTACATTTCAGACACGCTGGCACTTTCCACCAGGTTTCCCTCCAGATAGAAGCTAGGAGTCACTAGAGATTAAAAACATATTGAGACCCTCGTGTCATTCGGTTTGCATGCAAAGCCACTACGCATGGAAATGATGGATATATCGGATTGGCAATGCTTCTGCAATGGCATAATGAAAGTATAGGATGGTTTCCATCAATGGCTCTAGGAATAACTGCAGGGCAAAGACTTGTCATGTCTGTTGCTCAGAAATCTGTAACCATGTCCACTAAAGGGTTCATTCACCGGTTAGTTGTGTGGAAACCACCAAGCTTTAAATATGTTATGGAAATCTCCCATTCCTTTTGACATATAACCTGAGATAACTGTGCATTAAACAGTTTAGCTCTCTCCCATTGATTTCTTGCCTTCCCACTCTCCCCTCTCTCACGTCAAGCACTGAGACACTTCAGGCCAGCTGTGTAACTGGTTAAGGTAGAAGAGGAGGAGAAGGAGGAGGAGGAGAAGGAGGGGGAAATATGAGGGTCAAACAAGGTCAGTGCACCTGCAGTTGATGATTCTAAGGGTTCTAAATGAGCTCTTTCATATCTGCTGTGGTGAAGAATCCTCCATTTTAACACCTCAGTTAATTGACATATCTCACTGACACTGTAGTTGCAGTACCTGTTAGAATGGATCCTTGGGAAGGATCATGCAGACTAAAGGACCAATCAGAGCGATGGTGGGCATGGCTCAGTAAGATATAGTTTAGAGTTAGGGGTGGGTTAGAGTCCCTCCAAAGGATTAATTCTAAGGATACCCTTTAGTTGCGACTAGGGGGAAAAAAACTTTGCTTTAAAAACAAGCAACAGCCAGTGACGAGAGAACATTGAGACAAAGATATGAAGAGAGGTGCGCTGACAGAAATCCGATAGCACTCAATCAAATGAAGACGGGTCAGCGGTTACCGCTGCGGCTAGCTCGTCAATTAAAGACATGAAAGACAGCACTGCTCCCAGCGTGGGGACGATAATTTACCCATCAAGCCCAGTGAAAGGGTGATGCATTAATGATACTAATGGTCTGCGGATGAATGCTGTTGGTCTATGAACACCTCCCAAATGGCACCCTCTTCCCTGTATAGGGTTCTGGTCAAAAGTAGTGCACTGTATAGGGAATATGATGCCATTTGGGATGGAGGCCTATGAATAGCCGACAACACATTTTTTTGAGGGATCGAAAGGAAACCGGAGAGAATGCAGTTGATGTTTATAATACTAATATGTTGTTGGCAGATGAACTTCTTTATAGAGTATGTCAAAGCGGGCAGTGGAAGACACTCCTTCTCTAATACTCACTTGTTATGTAAAGTGTTGATCGATCAATCATCTAAGAAAACCAAATGCTCATTTTGAACGTGGGAGTTGGGAAAGTGACAAAAGACATCTCTTTTCCAAATAGCACTAAAGTATCATTCAAAATGAGCGGCTTTTGCCACAATAAAGTGTTAATAGGAAATACTGCGTGTTGTCAAAATGACACATTGATTACATTTTCCCTGCGTCCAGTTACGTACCAAAACCGTAACAAAGACTGAAAGCCTAGATAACTAAATAATCAAAAAAAAAATGTACTTCTTAACACTTCCTTCAAAATCTGGATAATAAGGTAGGTAGAAAAGATACTATAACGGTAGTTACTTGGTTAAGGCCTATGTAATTGAACTGTTACATGTCATGTAGCCCCCTGCACGTTTTTTGGAGTTTAGATGTTCTGCTTGGTGGTACCTCCCCCCTACTCAAGGGAAACGGCATCAGGTGGTGGCCTACTCAGTGTAGATAAGCATCAAGTGTGATTGTGTGCAAACGCCAATCAGAGTTAGAACCAATTCAGTAGCCTTGTGGTAAGTGTGTCCACCCTAAGATTGGAAGGTTGGGTGTTTGATCCCTGGCCGAGTCATTCCAAATTCCTGATGCCTCTCCGCTTGGCACTCAGCATTAAAGGAGATTCATTGTGGGTAAGGACCTGCGACTGACTAGCGCCCTGTCCAGTTGGTGTACTGCGCCACGCTACGGAAACAGGAGATAGGCTCCTGCCCCTATGGGCCGTTCTGGCTCTGACAAGCCTTACTTGTCCAAAGCTTACTTTTACTCTTACCAATCAGAGTACTGGAATTAGCACCTCCCACTCTATATTAAAGATCCTGAGTGTGGGCTGCTCTAATGGAAGCTCTCATTCAATGTTGGACCTAGAAAGAATACACATGCCTATCTCCAGGTTCGTACCAATGTACTAGAGTTGCTTGTCAGCGAATTGACATTGTGGACCAGTGTCCCGACATCAAGATTCTGAGCCCCCATATATTTAGTTGCTGTAAAGGCAGTCTCTTCTCAGCAGACGGACAGTTGAGTGACATGCCGTTTACAGCCAGGTGTCCGGAGAGAGAGGGAGAGGGATAAGCTGGACCGCAGTCCTCCATCCTTCCTGGGAAAACATCAACAACAAGCGCCAGATGAAACCTGAGATTGAGGAATAGGCGGCGGCAGATGCTCTCTCTCTACACAGATAATTTGGTTTTAATCGGAGCTCTGCAGGTGTGCAGCAGTACACAGAGGGAGCGAGGCGGTGCACCACCATAAAGATTTACTCCCAGCAGTCGACTGTTATCAGACCAACGTCGATAAAACACACACCTCAGCTGAGATGAGCGCCTGAAAGGAGTCAATTGCACCAATTTCACCACTGGAGTTAGTCTCGATAAAGACCCTGTAGAATATTCTGTTTACATGTTTGGGACAGGCACAAATCTTTATCTATGAAATTGATGGCACAAAAAAAATATCGCAATGTTCATTCCCAATGATTCCACATTCTCCTTATTTAGACTTTTTACAACAAAATACCAATTCAATCCCTGGGATGTAAACTGACAAACTAACGACTCTGATGCCTGTTTGTACTTTATGTCATTGCATCACAATAATTAAATATATAAACAAAGTCAAGTGTAAACATTATTGTGGTAGGTTTGTTTTGGGGTGAAGATGTCAGTTCATCCAAGGATTCAATGCAACATTAAGCAGCAGCCCTATGTTCTTCCAAAAGCTACATGACCAAAAGTATGTGGACACCTGCTCGTCGAACATCTCATTTGAAATGGGCGTCCACATACTTTTGTATATCTATATAGTGTGCCTTACAATGTAATCTAGCTCTGTCTTCTTAGTTTTGGGGGAAGTCAAGGTGCCTTTGAAGTGGTTTGCTCCTCTCCCTGATCAAAGGGGCTTTGACTCGCTGTGATAAAAGAGGATATCGGTGTTTTATCCTGAGTCACGTGATAGCTAAGTCAGCGCCAACGCAAACATTTCCATTTGGACCCAGGGGACCTGGTTAAGTAGATTAAAGCGCCGACCCAGAGGGCAAAACTGGTTGCAATGGCGCCATTCTGACATCTTTTGTGACGTCTTTCTTCCAGGTTGTATACTGATTTTGAAATATTTGATCATCTTCAACTTGTGATCTGACCACATAACAACTGAAATATGATGACTTTCCCCAGACGTCATCATGGCAATTCGGTCTACTGGGTAGCGATTTAAATGACGTCGTTTTTTATGTAAGGATAGTTTTATGTAGAATTTGAACTTCTAGCTGTGGTTAGAGACTGTATCAGTAAAGAAGGAAGCTTTTATAAATTGCTAGGACCCGCTACATAATCTTTACTTCCCAACCTTTCGGATCCTTTGCCCTTGAAATGGTGTCAGTCCCTTCTGTCAATGGACCTCTGTCGCACCTGGTGAGTAATACACCCTATTCTAGCGGCATGTCATATTTTGCGAGATGAATGATCGCAACAATATATTCATCGACTCTACAGCCATCCATCAGGGTAACACGGTGCGGGAGAAAATAGACCGACTTCACAGGCAGCCAGCCCTCTGAGGAAAATAACACCCTGGCAACAAGACTCAAAACACAAAGTGTGTATCAATCCACAACCATAGTCAACGGGCAATGTCTTCATTCAATCACTTTGGAAAGGCACCAAAGACTACACGTTGAGAACACCTTCACCTTTTTCCCTTCTCTGTGAAGGCACCAATGTGAGGTTGGGTTAAAAAATGGACTTTCCCCGATTGTGAGAATGTATTGGGATGTAAATAGCAGATGTTCTTACTAACTGAATGATTTAATTGTGCCTTTGAGGAGTGAATGCAATGGAATCAACGTAATAGTCCCAAAAGTGCAACCCCTGTCCATCTGGCACTATAGGCCCAGGTCTGGCTAACAACAGTAAACACCACCTCTGTTGTGCTTTACAGGATTCAAAATCCCTTCAATCTCTCCGGGATCATTAACATAAATACAGATCCTTTCTCTTCATCCTCTCCGGGCCTGACTAGAATTAGACGTGAAATGGGAGTTCTAAAAACCCGCTCATTACATGTACTGTGTTTACCTACAACCACTTATTAAAAAAATACAACTTTTGTCCAACCAGCAATGCTAGTCTGGCTAAGAGCACTTCACTCTGAAGACACCAAAATAGATTCAGAAATGCCCTCTAGGCAATGAGGGCTGTAGTGGGAAAAATATCACTAAAACTTGTTGTCTTTCTAAACAGTGAAGGCCATATCGGTGATGAGTCATAGAGTAAGTGGGTGGTGGTAGTGCCTGCCTATGTGTGCTCCCTAGATTTAAAAAAAGCACTGTGTGTATAATTCAAGACAGTTTCCGTCCAGTGCTTTCCTAAATAGCAATATAAATACAGGAGAGCCCTGGTATAGAGACAAATGGAAAGGTAGAAGGCATAATGAGACATGCATTTTGATTCTTATCTTCTGTTGCACTTTCTGTAGCCCTTTCCTGCAGTCAAATGATCAAATCACCCTCTAGTGGCCTCATGGGTGGATTCTTTTTTTAATCAAAATGAATAAGCTTCTCTTTTTTTTAATCAGAAAATCCGGTATTTCAATGTCAAATGGTTTTTGTTATATTTCAGTCTCCTCTGATGTATATAACGTGTAATATTGGGATGCCATCTCAAAATGTATTACATTTCAACTCTGTATCTGACATGGTATATGCGTATTCTTTTTGTTAAGCCCATAACCATGTGTGTGAGGTGTACACTTCTGTTCCAATGTAGATTTGCTTCAGACTACCAAGAAACACTCTGTTGTGACCCTGACTTAGCCCACTGCAGTAAAAGGCAAATGAATACCTATGTGCAATAGTTTTGTGAGTGCTAAAAACACATTAATTATCCTCAGCCCTTACATGGACGCTGGACTACTTATGTTTGTCATTATTCTGAATTGGAATGGGAGACTATTTTGACACTTTCAAGGGATGTAAACATTTTCTGAAGGTATGCGATGTATGATTGGATGTCTACGTCTTTGGTAAATAATATACAGAGTATTGGCCGTTCTTTACCACTTTGATTGCATATGAAACGAATGTTGTACATGTAGGCGTATTCCATATGCCCCCCGTGCAATTAAATACATGCATTTCAATTGTACAATGTGCACATTTGGTAACATTTAATCAAATATAATACAATAATTGAATGTCATAGCTCCCAAAATAAAGGATCGGTCCCATGTGCCTGCAATATTTTGTATTATTTATTCTACGATTCATTCCACTGAATTTAGTAAATTATTAAGGATTACGACAGGGAGAAACAGTGGATTATCTCAAGTCAATTATTGTCCCTGAATAATTGAAGAGTGATGAAGGGTATTCAGATAATATGCTGTGTCATGCACCAGCAAAGCAAGACAAGAATGTGCTTCTCGCTATTTGTAACCATTTATTTCTCCAATGCGATGCTTTGATGGTGAAATTGATCAAGCTCTTTATAGGAAAAAGATATCAGCAGTTCCCATATATTTTTGTTCCTCTCTCCTCCCTCTGTCCCAACAGACACCCCAACAAAAGCGTGAAAACTGAGAGAACGTGAGCAAAAAACATTCTCCCTTGTAAAAACACAAAGCTGTTTAATGATGTGTTTCTTCTCCCTCGTAACATTTTTCCATCATACAGTATATCTCTCTCTATCCCGCTCTCCCTCCATCTGTAGGATGGATCTAAAAACAAGACTTCAGTTTGAACACTGACCTTTGGTCTGACCTCTGAGGTCAAAGTGTGTCCTCACCACATGGAATGGATCAAAACAGAGCACTAAGTGACCCTCTACTCGGGTACACAGGGCAGGGCAGATAAGGTTACTTGGTTCTCAAGGCATTTCCAGGAAATGCTCAAAACCCTAGCACCCTGCTCATAAAGGAAGTCAATAGTATTTTTTATTTAACTAGGCAAGTCAGTTAAGAACAAATTCTTATTTTACAATGACGGCCTACCCCGGCCAAACCCTCCCCTAACCAATTGTGCGCCGCCCTTTGGGACTCCCGATCATGGCCGGTTGTGATACAGCCCCGGACTGAACCAGGATCTGTAGTGATGCCTCTAGAACTGAGATGCAGTGCCTAAGACCGCTGCGCCACTCGGGAGCCCAGTTAGAGTTGGGGTCAATTCCATTTTTATTTAGAATTTTCAATTAAATTCTTGAATTTACTCATTAAGTGGAGAATTTATTTTCATTTTTATTAGAATTTCAACACTCTTCAAGTTATGGAATTGACATTGAATTGGAATTAGACTGTTTGGACTGATGGATTTGGAATTGTAAATTACATATTTGGAATTTAATTGGAGTTCAATATTTGTTTATCTCCAAAATAATGGAATTAATTCACTTATTATAAAAATGGACTGCAGGATTTGTTTAAAATCATTTCTATATTTCCGGTATAGCTAGGTTGTCTGAACCGTGACATGATCAACCTGAAAGCCTGAGGGAATTTAATTTGAATTGGTGGAATTGTTGGGGATAATATTGAATTGGGAATAGAATTTGGGAATTCACCTAACATTGGATTTGAGACTAACTGATTTATCTCTGAATTCAAAGACTTGAATTTAAGAATTAAGACCTAGAATTTGCTGGCCAGTAGCTCTTTCAAATTCCACACTTCCAGCAGGCCAGAAACCATTGGAAGTATCCCATCGTTGTCACCAAAGTAGTTTCAGAGAGTGAGAGCAGCTTAAGGGGGACTCGATCTTACCAGTGCTTTACCACCTGCACCACAAAAGCCTGGGCCTTGCATAGAGACAGTAGAACAGTCTAATGCACGCTTACATATACTACATATTTGAAGCAATGCATTGGACATACGTTAATCAGGGCATTGAAACTTAGCTATTGGTTGAGATGGACAGGACGTGGATACGGCAGGAGGGAAGGGTCACATTGACCCTTTGTTACTCAAAAAGCGTCACTGACACGGTAGCCGTAGGGAGACGGTAAACTTAAAAAAAGGCTGGATGAAAGGCTTTCAAAAAGTGCCCCTTCTGAGAATCTAATGGACTAATGTGGTGGATTTCAGTGAGCGTTATGTGAGGAAACGTATTAAAATCTCAAGGAGAGAGGAAACGTGTGACAGGGTATTAGCCAAAAAACTTCCAAAATCCTACAGCAGCAAGCTGTAAAAGGACACTGTCAAGAAAAAGCTCTCTTCATCCTGCTCAGTCATTTGGTTCTCAGCGAGCTTCCTACTAAGTGACAAATTCGTATTGAGAGTCGGAACAGGTAGAGGAATTGATGATTTTATGTGGTGGGGTAAAAAAAAAAGAGGGCGCATAGGAAGTTCAAAGTCCCAATACAGTATGCAGCTCGCAGATCGCGGAAAGACTTCCTGTAGTCGGGATGGGACATGCTCAGGGAGAGAGGGTTTAGAACTGGAGGGTACAATCTATGGATGAACGGGTGATCACATATATTTCCTCTGTCCCAGTTCTGTAAACCTTTGTCTCCTTTAAACCACACACGCACACACGTATAGACAAACGCACACACGTCTCAAACACACAGCATACACACAGTACTCATGTCTCACAAGGCGTGCATACATTCAGCGCAGCATGTGGAGGTAATGTCGGTGCAAGTACAAGGGATTACCTTTTGCCTGTTTTTAAACTCAACCGGAAGAGGCTAAAGAGAAACCCATTGGTTTTCATCTTTGTGTATCAAGTCAGCAGCAGCGGGTGTGTATTTGAAAATGTCAAGTATGGTAAAGGCTTTAACTTTTCTCGCCTTAAAAGGTCTAGCACCTGCAATAATCTACCGCTTGTGCCGATGTAAGGGCGAAATGTTCTAAAATACTAAATGGCAACGTAAACAAAAAAAAAAAAAAAAATATGAATTGAAAATCTGTTCATTTACTGCTTCAGCAGGGGTGAAATGTAACCTTTCCCACAGCTTTCGCGCTGATTGGAGATTGAGGACGCGATTGTGATTTGTGAACTTGAGACCAGAGAGACCTTAAAACCCGTTTGTATGTTTCAACACATGTAGAGTATAGCATGGGTGAAAACAGATGAATTCATCATCGTAGAGTTGTCAAAAATATAAGTCAAAGCTTTAGAGCAACGATATAGAGCTGAGGTAAGGTTGAACATGGGTATAGAAAAACTATGTTTGTGTTTATGGTCATAAGGTCAGACTGATGTTCCAGACAGTTCTCTTGTGGCTTCCAGTCACAGTTTCAGAACTCTGGGGTTAATAAGTCAAGGCTGAGAAACACAGTTTTACAAATTCTCTCTCAGAGGTTTGAAACTGAGAAATGCTGCATGGTTGGAAAAGTCTTCAGAGGTTTGGTAGGAAAGTCATGAACTGCCACCATTGAGAGGCTCTCAACTTCCTTCAGAGGGAGGGGAAATGTCACTGGCCTCCGGCACACCATTCTACAGAGAAACCTGGTCTGTTTCATCAGAACCAAAAACACTGAGCTATACAGTACAACCCCAGGGAGAGGGAGAAGGGCACAGTACACACTCCAAACACATATATTTGTATTAAATGTGTGAATTCCTTCATTACAAGTCATGAACTCAAAATACAAATCGAGTTAAACACATTACCAAAAGCCATTTTGACCATTTCTGACCCATCTACTGTGTCTGACTGTCTGAGTTCGCCTTTACCTTAACATTTGTGATGTGTCAACAAAATGTCAAACAAGGATCAGACAGTCAAGAACGCTGCAATCGGCCACCCTTCAAAATCCAGAGGGAAGAGAAAACATCGCCAACTTGGACCTTTGCTTTGCTCAGACCACCAAAAACATCAAATCAGAACAACAAGGCTGGGTATAAGTTCATGTTCCATCGTCAAAGGACAAAATGATAAGATGTGCAAATACTCTGTGCAGGTGACTTAGCAATCACAATAAAAAACAATTTAAAAAAAAAATCCATGAGAACAACAACATTCTGACCATAGGATAAATCACCAGTGAAATCAATGATGTGTATATTGAGTATTAGTCATCTCTTTAAATGTATCCACAGGAATGCCCTGAAGATTACACGTGAAGCATGGTAGCTAACTAATGTTTTGTTCAAGACTAGAGCTATCTTAAGATTTTCAAATTGTCCTCTTCCACCCACATTTCTCTCCCGTTTTCAAATAGTTCCCGGGTAGGGAAAAGAGGATCAAACTAATAGCAGCGAGGGTAGCAAAACCAGAATGAAATTCTTGGAAAATATAAACAGCACCATATTCCCTTTGTAGTGCACTACTTTTGACCAGGGCACCATATAGGGAACAGGGTGCCATTTAGAACGCACACAGTTTTCAAAAGGTAATTGAAATACCGGCCCTCACTTAATGTGGAAATATGGCATGTTTAGGCTTCTGTTAAATGAAACTCCCCGTAGAACAGTGGTGCTTTTTCCCTATTTGTTTCATTGCATGCTGTTTCTACATGAAAATGAAATCCAATTAAGCTTTGTTTAATTATTTAAACAACTACCACTTGAACTTACACTTCTCCCAGGCCTGTTGTGAGTGGTAAAAAAAAAATGCTTTTATGGAGTATACACTGTATGCTTTGGCAGTAGGTTTCAAGGCCTGTTCAGGGAATTAGTTCAAGAGTGATGAGTCACAACTGCTCACATGGAATATAAGGAATATGTTCAGTTCATTTCTATTCCAGGATGCGACAAGCAATTCAGTGACAAGTGACAAGCAATTTACTAATTTGTTCTGAGTAAATGATGAGTGAAATGGAACACAGACTTGGGATTGCGTATTTAAGCAATAAGGCATGAGGGGATGTGGTATATGGCCAAAATTCCACGGCTACGTGCTGTTCTAAGGCAAGACGCGTCGTAATTAGAGCAGTAAAAATAAATGTTTTAGAATATCTGTGGTATACAGTCTGATAAACCATGGCTGTCAACCAATCAGCATTCAGGGCTGGAACCACACAGTTTATAATTAAGTTTAGGCAAACTTTGGAAAGGAATTACTTAGGTGTTTGGGTATAAGATATCTGAAAAAGAATCCTTCCGATAGGTGTATATGTTATGAGCTCATAAGGCAGGCCTATACTAAGACGGTAACAACTTTGGTGTCACTGCTGGGATACAGCTGCGTTAATCCTATTATGGATGCATCCCAAATGGCACCCTATTCCCTATATAGAGCACTACTTTTGAGCAGGGTCCATTGGGCTAGTGCACTGTGTAAGGTGCTATTTGGGACACAGACAAAAACCTACCCAGGGACTTACTCAGGGCACTGGGAACACAAGTAATTAATTTGGAACAAACCGCAAGTCCACAGCTAGCTAAATCCTGAAGCTGTACCTCACCAAGTTACAGAATCATGTTGTGCTCTTAAAATAAAAAATGATGTAGCTAGGTATAAATCAGGGATGCTGTCTGTGCCCTCCTCTGTTTGACCTTGAAGTCTAGGAGCATACTCTGTCTCTCTGTCACCCCCCCCCCCCCCCCCCATCCTCCGCAGGTCTGAAAGCTTTATGGCATCCATAATGGAGGCTGTTTTACCTCGTGGCTGAAAGATGATGACATTATCAAAGTTTTACGTCCTATCAACCACTGCTATTTTCAGCCCTGTTCTCCTCTCCTCTTCTCTTTAAAACACTGATAAGGACTCACGCGGTGAATGTCAAATGACTGCTCCCGGATGTACTTAGCACAGGGAGGGCTTACAAATCAATACGTTCTAGATGCACAAAAGATTAACTCTTCTAAAAGGAGTTGTTTGTCTGTCCGATTAAGGGCTGATCATCATCCAAGAGAACGTCAAGAGAGGCAGAGATAAAACAGAAACTATTTAAGTAGAAGTTCTCATAAACAAACTGCTAAATCTCTGGCCTTTTCTCTGTGATTTTAGTCATTTTACATTTTAAAAGCCTTTTGTATTTATGTGGTATCCTCTCTGTTTGTTTCTGTTTCACATGAAAACAAGGTGGGACTGGATTCTACACTCAAGAGCCTTAGGTGTGCCGTGTCAAATTCAAATGTATGTAATTTACCGAAAGAGTACGGTCAGTCATACATTTTTGCAAAATGGTCCAGAGAAAATATGTCAAACCAACGTGTCTTGTTATTATCCTTTTCTTTTTTAAGTGAAAGTCTGCAATTAGCTTGAAAACATTATCTCAGAGAGCAGTTTTGAGGATCACCATGACATTTCAGGTGGCCAACCAAAATACTCCAAAATGTCCCAAATGGAACAGTATTCCATTTATAGAATCTACTACTAAAGGACACCAATAAGAAGAAGAGACTTGCTACGGCCAATAAACATGAGCAATGGACATTAGACCAGTGGAAATCTTTCAAATTCAAATTATGAGATTTTTGGTTCCATCTGCTGTGTCTTTGTGAGACGTAGAGTAGGTGAAACGATGATCTCAGCATGTGTGGTTCCCTCCATGGAACATGGAGGAGGAGGTGTGGTGGTGTGGGGGAGCTTTGCTGCTGACACTGTCTGTGATTTATTTAGAATTCAAGGCACACTTATCCAGCATTGCTACCACAGCATTCTGCAGCGATACGCCATCCCATCTGTTTTGCAGTTAGTGGGACTATCATTTTTTTTTTATAGGACGATGACCCTAAACAATTCCAGATGGTGTAAAGGCTATTTAACCAAGAAGGAGAGTGATGGAGTGCTGCATCAGATGACCTGGTCTCCACAATAACTCGACCTCAACCCAATTGAGATGGTTTGGGATGAATTGGACCAATTGGATCAAGGCAAAGGGTGGTTACTTTGAAGTATCTAAAATCTGAAATATATTTTGATTTGTTTAACACTTTTATGTTTCCTACATGATTCCATATGTGTTATTTCATAGATTTGATGTCTTCATTATTATTCTACAATGCAGAAAACAGTAAAAATACAGAAAAACCCTTGAATGAGTAGGTGTGTCCAAACATTTAACTGGTGCTCTCCATTGATTTCCAATGGAATGCTGTGTTCGCCTTGCAGAAGTGCGTTGCAGAGGCAGTTGCAGTGCATTCTGTTTGGTGCATACGTTGGATTTATTGAACATATGCATCAAATTGTATGCGTAGACTTCACAGAAAGTAGCAAAATGTGAATGTTGATCTTTTGTTGCACACATATCCAGTAATAAAAATGTGTTGTCACGCCTGATCCCGCTTAACCCTCTCTGGCGCTCGAAGGCGCCAGGCTGCCCATCATTACGCATACCTGTCACCATCGTTACGCTCATCAGCAGGTCCATTGTGACTCACCTGGACTCCCTCACTGTATTGATTGCCTCCTCTTTATCTCTCTATTCCTCAGTTCGATCCCCGTGTCTGCATTAATGTCGTTATGTTTCCCCCCTGTCCAGACACTGTCCATGTTTTGTTTCTTGTTATTGATTCATTAAATATTCACTCCCTGTACTTGCTCCTCATCTCCCAGCGTCTGTCCTCACAATAGTGGGATTACATCATTAAAAAAGTTTGACTGCAGAATTTCTTTCAACGTTTGATTCATTCATTTGCCCAGGGGCATAAATATTATTTATCCAATGACATCTTCACAGTTATTGTGACAGCCTGTCATATAATGTCCCTCCAAAATGCATACTTTTTTTGAGGGAATTGCAATAATAAATAGTCAAGATAGTGGAGATTTAGTCATGGAATTTTGCAAAACGGTCGACTTACAGAGAAAATACTTCAAACCGGCGTGTCTTCTTAGCATCATTTTCTTCCTGAAAGTGAAAGTCTGCAATTAGCTTGAAAACAATATCTCAGAGAGCAGTTTTTGATGATCCCCATGACATTTCAGGTGGCATCGGGCCAACCAAAAGAGATTGTAAACACGGTCAGTAGAACGACACTGAAAGGTACTGATACTCTGCAACAGATGTGGTGTGAACTACCCCACCCTGGTCAACTAACTTGGCACGTTCCCACCCACCATACAAAATATTATATTTGTACCAGAACCACTACTATGTAGCACCTGGCAAACCCGGCCTGGAGTTGCAAATTGTCAAGCGTCCATAATATCCCCAGTGGTGCCAGGTGGGACTGTGGAATATAGAGTGCAGAGTTATTTTTGGAGTAGGCCTACTTGAACTGATTCAGGTTGGCTGTAATGCACTTTGTAACTGATGGATAGATGGCAGGATGGGAGGCTGTGCCAAATGGACACAGTCTCCGGTGGTTCAGGGAGAGAAAGGCATCATTGTTGTTCATTCTAGCCTCCCACAGTGGTGGGTTCTGGGTCTGTTCCATGGCTGGCGCTGGGCTATTCAGCTCTCTGGCTCCTGACGTCTGACACACACACATCTTAGCAGAGACCTAGGCTCTGTGCCTAATGGCACCCTATTCCCTTTATAGTGCCCTATGGACCCTGGTCAAAAGTAGTGCACTATAAAGGGAGTAGGGTGCCATTTAGGGCACAGTCCCAGAGGTGCTCCAACACAGGGATTTCCTTGTGCTGCCACTCAGGGGTCTGCTCTAGTTTAGAATTATATTGGGTTCTATTTAGTCTGCTCTGCTACCCTTTGCGAAGTGTGACAATCTATTATGCACTGAATGTAGTTACTTTTCGAGGTTGACACTTCTTTTGACAATAGCATCTCGTGGTGTCACTATACATAACAGTTTCTAATGGTGGCATAGCCATGTAGTGACTGCATTATTCACAGACACAGGTCTCAGTCTCTTTTCACCATTCACATACCACCTCAGTCCACTGAAGAACAAATTAATATAGGCTGCCTTGTGTCTTTATAAAACCTTTTTTGTATTTAGGGTTATAGCACTGGCCAACATGTAAGTACAATCCTCCAATGAGAATTGCACTACACGGATGTCTTTCTCATGACAAACGAGCCCCTGTATGCAAATCCACAAATCGATCCGCCAACACGAAGCATCATAACTGTCAAGAGTTAGATATATATGAGCAAATGAGAAAACAATCTCAGCAGGCGAAAACCACTATCCTCTGATAAAAACATATGGAATATAGCACACACACACACACACATACACACACACACACACACACACGATGGAGAACAACTCCCTGTTCACCCATGACTGCATGGCCACACGCCTCCAAATCAATCATCAAGTTTGCTGATGACACAACAGTGGTAGGCCTGATTACCAACAATGACAAGACAGCCTACAGGGAGAAGGTGAGAGCCAAAGTGGTACCAGGAAAATAACCTCTCCCTCAACGAAACGATGGAGCTGATCGTGGATTACAGGAGACAGCAGAGAGAGCACGCCCCCAACCACATTGACAGGGTGTCACGTCCTGACCATAGAAATACTTTATTTTCTATGGTAGAGTAGGTCAGGGTGTGACTAGGGGTTTAGTCTAGTTTATATTTTCTATGTGGGGTTCTAGTTTGTTTTTTCTATGTTGGTGTTTTAGTATGATTCCCAATTAGAGGCAGCTGGCTATCGTTGTCTCTAATTGGGGATCAGACGTAAGGAGCATTTTTTCTACCTGTGTGTTATGGAATATTGTTTTGAGTTAGTGCACGTAGCATTCTCTGTAGTCACGGTTCGTTATTAGTTTATTGTTTATTTGTTTTTGTCTTTGCTAAGTTTCACTTTCTTTAATAATGCCACGCCCTGACCTGGTTCCTTTTTTATGTCTCTATTTTGGTTGGTTGGGGTGTGAGTTGGGGTGGGCATTCTGTTGTTTTTCTATGTTTTCTATGTGTTTGACCTGGTATGGTTCCCAATCAGAGGCAGCTGTCTATCGTTGTCTCTGATTGAGAACCGTACTTAGGCAGCCTGTTCCCACCTGGTGTTTGTGGGTAGTTGTTTCCTGTTTTGTGTTGTGTCACCTTTCAGGACTGTTTCGATTTTCGTTGTTTCACTTTGTTATTTTGTATTTTGTGTTCAGTGATATTAAATTAACATGGACACTTACCACGCTGCATTTTGGTCCGATCTTTCCTACTCATCAGATGAAGGAGATCGTTACAAATAAATTATGTGGAACTCAACATATGCTGCACCCTTGGTCCGATATTCATTCCAACGAACGGGACAGAATATCCCATCACACCAGGACCAGGCAGCGTGCTACAATGGGGAAAATAAGTTGGACCTGGGAGGAAATAATGGAAGGACAGGAGATCCTTCCTTGGCAGGAGTCATAGCAGACGCAAGCGGTAAAGGAAGGACAGCGACGACCCCAGGGTTCGCGGCCACAGAGTAAGCCCAAAAGACAGCCTGGGTTTTTTTGGGGGGCACACAGGGTGGTCGGCGGAACCGAGGAATGAGTCAGAGACCGTTGAGGAGTTATTGGATAAATCGGAGGAGAGTGAACAGAGGGGTGAGTTAGAGACCTTCGAGGAGTTGTTGGATAAATTGGAGGAGAGTGAGGCGAGAGTGCTGTTGGTTTGGGGTAGTATGCATGGCATTCGCCCTGAGGAGCGTGTTAGGCGTCCGATGCCACCTGTGCCAGCTCCCCGTACTTGTCCTGAGAATTGTGTTAAAGTTCCGGTACAATTGATGCGGGTTATACTCACCAGGTCTCCAGTGCGCCTTCACAGCCCAGTACGTCCTGTGCCAGCTCCTCGCACTTGCTGGGCGAGGTGTGTCATCAAACCGGTACCATTGATGCCGGCTATACGCACCAGGTCTCCAGTACGTCCTGTGCCTGCTCCTCGAACTCTCCCTCAAGTGCGTCTACCCAGTCAGGTACGTACTATGCCTGCTCCACGCACTTTCCCTGAAGTGTGTGTCACCAGTCCGGTGCCACCTGTACCGGCCCCACGCATCAGGCCTCCAGTGCGCCCCCCCAGTCCAGTACGTCCTGTGCCTCCTCCCCGCACTCGCCCTGAAGTGCATGTCACTAGTCCGGTGCCTGCTCCTCGCGCTCGCCCTGAGGTGCTTATCACCAGCCCGGTACCACCAGTGCCGGCCCCACACACCAGGCTTCCTGCGACGATCCCCAGTCCAGAGCTTCCGGTGACAGTTCCCAGTCCAGAGCTTCCGGCGACGATCCCCAGTCCAGAGCTTCCGGTGACAGTTCCCAGTCCAGAGCTTCTGGTGACGGTTCCCAGTCCAGAGCTTCCGGTGACAGTTCCCAGTCCAGAGCTTCCGGCGGCGTTTCACAGTCCGGAGCCTCCAACAACGGTCCACAGTCTGGAACCTCCAACGACGGTCCGCAGTCTGGAACCTCCAATGACGGTCCACGGTCCGGAACCTCCTGAGACGGTCAACGGTCCGGAACCTCCAACTCCATGGCCGGAGCCTTCCCCTGCGCCGATGCCCAGTCTGAGCACGGCGTCCAGTTCAGCTTCAAGACCAGAGTCTTCTTCTGCGTTGGTGCCCAGTCCAGGCACAGCGTCCAGTCCTGCTCCATGGCGGGAGATTTCCTCTGCGCCGATGTCCAGTCCGAACACGGCGTCCAGTCCAGCTCCATGGCAGGAGTCTTCTTCTGCACCTAGGTCCAGTCCAGGCACAGTGTTCAGCCTGGGTCCATGGCTGGATCTGCAGGATGAGCGGGTTCTTCGTCCCGCACCAGAGCCGTCCCTGATGCTGGCGGATCCGCGGGATGAGCGGGTACTTCGCCCTGCACCAGAGCCGCCACCGACACTAGACACCCCCCCTACCTTCCCCTGTTTGTTTCAGGTTTTGCAGTCGAAGAGCACACCTTTGGTGTCACGTCCTGCCCATGGAAAGCCTTTATTTTCTATGGTATAACTAGGGGTTTAGTGTGACTAGGGGTTTAGTCTAGTTTATATTTTACATGTGGGGTTCTAGTATGATTCCCAATTAGAGGCAGCTGGCTATCGTTGTCTCTAATTGGGGATCACACTTAAGTAGCATTTTTTTACACCTGTGTGTTATGGGATATTGTTTTGAGTTAGTGCACGTAGCATTCTCTGTAGTCACTGTTCGTTATTTGTTTTTGTCTTTGCTAAGTTTCACTTTCTTTAAAACTTCTTCGGGATAGGGGACAGCATTTTCATTTTTGGATAAATAGCGTGCCCAATTTCAACTTCCTGCTACTCATCCCCAGAATATAAGATACGCATGTATTTGGATAGAAAACACTCTGAAGTTTCTAAAGATGTTTGAATCATGTCTGTGAGTATAACAGAACCTATGTAGCAGGCAAAACCCAGAGGACAAACCATTCAGATTGTTTTTGAGGTCACTGTCTATTCAATGAGTTTTCATTGGGAAACTAGATTTCTAAGGGACTTGTTTGCAGTTCCTACCTCTTCCACTGGATGTCACCAGTCTTTAGAAATTGGTTGAGGTTAGTCCTTTATCTAATGAAGAAGTACGGCCATCTTGAAGAAGTGCCACGTTATGTGTACTGTTTGATATTTGCTAATAGCAAATGTTTGATATATGCTAATAGTACTCGATAAAACTCAAACTTTCATTAAAACACACATGCAGGGTACTGAATTAAAGCTACACTCATTGTGAATCTAGCTATTATCTGATAGCATGCAACCCCCCGAAATACCTGAAGGGGACGTAAACAAAAGAATTAGCATAGCCGGCGCTACACAAAACGCAGAAATAAAATATAAAACATTCATTACCTTTGACGAGCTTCTTTGTTGGCACTCCTATATGTCCCATAAACATCACAATTGGGTCTTTTTTTTCGATTAAATCCGTCCATGTATACCCAAAATGTCAATTTATATAGCCCGTCTGATCCAGGAAAAAACAGCTTTCCAAAACGCAACGTCATTTTTTTTAATTAAAAAAGTTGCCAATACTTTGACAAAACACTTCAAACTACTTTTGTAACCCAACTTTAGGTATTAGTAAACGTTAATAATCGATCAAATTGATCACGGGGCGATCTGTATTCAATAGCAGCTACTCTTGAAATCATGGTCCACATTCTCTCTTCCATAAACTTCCTGTTGTGTACTCGACGAGAGGAAGTGCCTATTTCTCATACCACCAAGGATTAACTTCAATCTAATTGCCAGTACTGGCGACATCGTGGGAAGCTGTAGGAACTGTAAACTGACCGCTATCTATTTTCATCGTGGGAAGCTGTAGGAACTGTAAACTGACCGCTATCTATTTTCCCTTGCCATAGACAATTCAGAGACTGGCGGATGGATACTGTTTTTTTTTTTTTTTTGTGAACAGGTTTTTCTTGGGATTTCGCTTGCTATTCACGTTCTGTTATAGTCACAGGCGTGATTTAACCCGTTTAAAAACGTCAGATTGTTTTCTATCCACACATACTAATCATATGCATATACTATATTCCTGGCATGAGTAGCAGGACGTTGACATTTTGCGCGATTTTTAACAAAATGTTGAAAAAATTCAAGAGAGCCTAAAGTTGTATTACAAAAGTAGTTTGAAATGTTTTGGCAAAGTTTACAGGTAACTTTTGAGATATTTTGTAGCAACGTTTCGCAAATTGGAAGCTGTGTATTACTGGATCAAACGCGCCAAATAAATGGACATTTTGGATATATATTGACGGAATTAATCGAACAAAAGGACGTGATGTTGTGATGTTTATGGAACATATTGGAGTGCCAACAAAAGAAGCTCGTCAAAGGTAAGGCATGATTTATATTTTATTTCTGCGTTTTGTGTTGCGCCTGCAGGGTTGAAATATGATACTCTCTTTGTTTACTGTTGTGCTATCGTCAGATAATAGCATCGTGTGCTTTCGCCGAAAAGTCTTTTTAAAATATGGCATGTTGGCTGGATTCACAACGAGTGTAGCGTTAATATAATTTAATGATAATAAAGTTTGATCCTTATAGTTTTTTTTTTTGGCGCTCTGCATTTTCCCTAGCTATTGGCCAAGTGGGACGCAACTGTCCCGCCTATCCCAGAGATTAATTCATAAATCATGTGCTCAAAATACACTGCACCTTGGTCCGAAATGCACAACACTGATGGCCTGAAATACGTCTCGATCACACCGACAGCATCATTGTGTTTTGGTGCAGCAGAAGTACATTCATTTCCAATAGAAAGCTGCGTTTGCCTTCCAGTGCACTGCATTCTGTTTGGTGCAAACTTTTGATTTATCAAAAGCTTACAGTTCCTTGCAGAAGTATTCACCCCTGTTTGCATTTTTTCCTACTTGTTGCATTACAACCTGCTATATAAATGGAGTTTTATTTGGATTTCTTGTAATGGACATACACAAAATATTCCAAATTGGTGAAATGAAAAACAAACAACAAATGTGTAAAGTGGTGCATGCATATGTATTCACCCCTTTTGATATGAAGCCCTTAAATAAAAGCTGGTGCAAACAATTACTTTCAGAAATCACATAATTAGTTAAATAAAGTCCACCTGCGTGTAATCTAAGTGTCACATGATCTGTCACATGATCTCAGGATATATACACCTGTTCTGAAAGGCCCCAGAGTCTGCAACACCACCAAGCAAGTGGCACTATGAACACCAAGGAGCGTTCGGTGGTCGGCGTCACCGGTCTTCTAGCCATCGTCGATCCACTTTTCATTTTCCATTTGTTTTGTCTTGTTTTCCTACACACCTGGTTTTCATTTCCCTCATTAATTGTTGTGTATTTAACCCTCTGTTCCCCCCATGTTTTTGTGTGGAATTGTTTGTTGTAAGTGCTTGTGCACATGTTTACTGGTGCGCGTCGGGATTTGTACACATGTTTGTTATTTCTTTATGCCATTGGTTTTTCAATTAAACTGCTCCGGCTATTACCTAGTTCTGCTTTCCTAAGTCTGACTTCCCTGCCACCAGTTATGCACGCCTTACAGTTGTGGATTTCACAGATCCCTCCGGAACTTTCATCACGAAGACCTGTCCCTTATTCCCACTGATTAGTATTTGTATATACACGTGCCCTTTGGTTTCCATGGTCTTGTCAATTTATTGTCCCCATGTCTGTTGGTGGTGTGAGTACCTATGCGTTGGTGCAGTTGTTATGCTGCGTGCTATATATATTGTGTATTATGGGTATGAGGTTTACCCTCGCTCTTTTGTTTGGGTACAGCCCAGTATTTTTCTATACGTTTGTTTTGGGTGTATTAAAAACCCCTATTGTGTATTCCTGCGCCTGTCTCCAAAATCCTTTATACCAGCGTGACAGTGGAGAAGTACAGATCAGGGTTGGGTTATAAAAAAAGATCAGGAACTTTGAACATCCCACGGAGCACCATTAAATCCATTATTAAAAATGGAAAGAATATGGCACCACAACAAACCTGCCAAGAGAGGGCTGCCCACCAAAACTCACAGACCGGGCAAGGAGGGCATTATTCAGAGAGGCAACAAAGACTAAATATAACCCTCAAGGAGCTGCAAAGTTCCACAGTGGAGATTGGCGTATCTGTCCATAGGACCACTTTAAGCTGTACCCTCCACGGGAGCTGGGCTTTATGGAAGAGTGTCCAGAAAAAAACCATTGCTTAAAGAAAAAACTAAGCAAACACAATTGGTGTACGCCAAAAGGCATGTGGGAGACTCCCCAAACATATGGAAGAATGTACTCTGGTCAGATGAGACTAAAATTTAGCTTTTTTGTCCATCAAGGAAAATGCTATGTCTGGTGCAAACCCAACACCGCATCACCCCGAGAACACCATCCCCACAGTGAAGCATGGTGGTGGCAGCATCATGCGGTGGGGATGTTTTTCATCGCCAGGGACTGGGAAACTGGTCAGAATAGAAGGAATGATGGGTGGTGCTAAATACAGGGTGCTTACGGCAAAGGAAGTGATGGCAGGAACCTCCGGGACTCTGCCTTCAGCCAGCGCCTCAGGATGGCACCCTGGAGATTCCACCACCGGCATCACCCCCTGGGGCTGAAGACCTGGGACCCATTCCCCATGTCTTTGTCAGTGACAAGGCCTTCACTTTGAGTCACATCCTCATGAGGCCCTATGCTGGACACCATCTGCCATTGCCAAGGCCTGTAAGGATCTTCAACAAATGACTGTCCAGAGCAAGGTTAGTTGTTGATTGTGCCTTTGGAATTTTGGCAGCCCGGTGGAGGGTGTATTGCAGAGTGCTTGGTCTCAGCCCCTCAAATGGCGATGCCTGTATTGCTGTAAAAACGAATTTCACTGATATGGGACTAGACTATCTACAGTACACAGGCATGAACAGAATAAACTATTCATTTCTAATGGGGCTACGTTCAATAGGATATTTGACAGATAATATATGGAGTTATATTAAGTGAAATTTGGGAGTAAAGACCACGCTTTAAGCCCTTCCCTCTCCCATTAACATCAGTATTGTACCAAAACACAGTGTGGTTGGAGTTCATGTTATTTTAATAAGGTAACTCAACATGAACAGAATACAA
Organism: Oncorhynchus mykiss; assembly: GCF_013265735.2. Classification (NCBI taxonomy): domain Eukaryota; kingdom Metazoa; phylum Chordata; class Actinopteri; order Salmoniformes; family Salmonidae; genus Oncorhynchus; species Oncorhynchus mykiss. Next base: position 59,796,144 of record NC_048574.1, on the reverse strand, counting down.
AACAATAAATGTGAAAAACAGTCCTCTGGTGCAAAGACACAAAGACAAGAAACAATCACCCACAAACCCCAACACAAAACCAGCTACCTAAATATGGTTCCCAATCAGAGACAATGACTAACACCTGCCTCTGATTGAGAATCATATCAGGCCATACATAGAAACGGACAAACTAGACACACAACATAGAATGCCCACCCAGCTCACGTCCTGACCAACACTAAACAAGGAAAATAACAGAACTATGGTCAGAACGTGACAAGTATCATGTACATCAGGTGAGCAGGAGCTCTAAGTTTATACTGCATACAGTTAGTATGATAACAATGGGAAAGTGTCATCTAGGGTCCATACAAATAGTACAGTTTTCCACCATCTTCACTGGTCTGACAACAAAATGCAGGTGGTAAAAAAATGAATTGGTAAGATAATTGTTTTTACTTTCATCTTGTCTTAGAGCTGCAAAGGTGTTGGGAGGAAATGAGGTGAATACATTTAAATTAGATACTAATAAACAAATGAAGCAACTGACTACAAAAAAAATGGGAATTACATGGAAGAACATGGTGGGTATGTGTGTTATAAACATGTTACAAAAAATAGAAAAGTATTGAAAGAGGTGTTTGTGTAGCTAAACACACAAATCACATGTAATCTGTTAGAGAACAACAAGAGCATATTTGTTTGGGCACAACTTGCAGACAGATACAGGGACTACTCATAGACCCGTAGTAGGGGGACTTCAGACATGGACACAGAGAGAGAGAGAGAGAGAGAGAGAGAGGGCATGGCACTGGAGATCTGAGGTACAGAGAGGAGTGGAGGAGAGGTGTGTGTTTGTCTGAAAACTCAGTAAACGTGTAGCAACAATACAAGTAAACACAAATGTCCCCTTTGGTCTTGTAAAATAACAACAAGAGCATCTGAATTATCTGGTGTGAGTTTGAGTTCAGTAAATTTTCATGAAATCTACAGTACTAGTCAAAAGTTTGGACACACCTACTCATGGGGCGGCAGGGTAGCCTAGTGGTTAGAGCGTTGGACTAGTAACCGGAAGGTTGTGAGTTCAAACCCCCGAGCTGACAAGGTACAAATCTGTCGTTCTGCCCCTGAACAGGCAGTTAACCCACTGTTCCCAGGCCGTCATTGAAAATAAGAATTTGTTCTTAACTGACTTGCCTGGTTAAATAAAAAATTCAAGGGTTTTTCTTTATTTTTACTATTTTATACATTGTAGAATAATAGTGAAGACATATGGAGTCATGTAGTAATCAAAATGTATGTTATATTTGAGATTCGTCAAAGTAGCCACCCTTTGCCTTGACTGCTTTGCACACTCTTGGCATTCTCTCAGCCAGCTTCACCTGGAATGCTTTTCCAACAGTCTTGAAGGAGTTCGCACATATTCGGAGCACTTGTTGGCTGCTTTTCCTTCACTCTGCGGTCAAACTCATCTCAAACCATCTCAATTGGGTTGAGGTTGGGTGATTGTGGAGGCCAGGTCATCTGATGCAGCACACCATTTCTCTCCTTGGTCAAATAGCACTTCCACAGCCTGGAGGTGTGTTTGGTCATTGTCAAATTATAGTTGCACTAAGTGCAAACCAGATGGGATGGCGTATTGATGCAGAATGCTGTGGTAGCCATGCTGGTTAAGTGGTACTGTATGAACAACTAATAATGAATGCTTTTAAGTATTGAGTAACTATTTACTTCATGAATTTTATACTCAAAGCTTACTAACAAGGACATAGTAAGCGGAATAAGGTCGGTTGAAAAATCTAAAATGAAGACAGTTGGACAATCTCAATTGCATTTCCTTGGCTCCTCGCATCCTCTCTCCTCACCTCCAACTCAAAACCCATTGTAGGAGAAGGTCAGAGTGAAGGAACCTGACCTTCCCTCTCTCTGACCTACTCCAGTGGGCTTTGAGAAGGAGGTGAGGAGTCAAGGAAACATTCTCCCATGGAGAAAGAATAATACAGACAGTCAACCCACACCCTCACCAGTCTGCCTGCCTTCTCCCCTCTATCTGCCTCTGCTCCATCCATATGGTTAGCCACCACCATTCATCTCAACAGCCATCTCAGGCAGAGAGAGATATGCGAGGTTCCTCGAGGAGAAAAGGTGTGTGTGTGTGTGTGTGTGTGTGTGTGTGTGTGTGTGTGTGTGTGTGTGTGTGTGTGTGTGTGTGTGTGTGTGTGTGTGTGTGTGTGGCCATAACACAGCTAAACAAACAAATGGCCCCTGGACGTCATGGACCATTCCATAGAACAAAAGTTCACAAAGTTCCAATAAGCTGGTTTTCAAGTGGTTTTATATGAAATAAATCTATTCAAGGTTCGTCTTGTAAAAGATCAACAAGAGAATCTGAATTCTCCGGTGTGTGTTTCAATTCAGAGGTCTATGTAACACTAATAATGAATGTTATCCTAATTGAGAAACAATTGACTGAATTTAAATGGAATTGACATGTCTGTGAAAGGAAAGGGAGGGAGATAAAAACAACAACCAGACAACTTCTCTCCTCTTCCTGCCCATTGGGATAATTTGACTCCATCTCTGGTCACGTTACATAATATAGCACCATAGAAGGTGAGATTTATGTTAACTATAGTGCAATCGGGAAACTATTCAGACCCCTTGACTTTTTCCACATTTTGTTAGGTTACAGCCTTATTTTAAAATGGATTTCAGTGTTATTTTCCTTCATCAATATACACATAATACCTCACAAAGAAAAAACAGGTTCAGACATTTTTGCTAATTTATTAAAAATTAAAAACTGAAATATCCCATTTACATAAGTGTTCAGACCCGTGTCAGAATATTTCAAAGATAATACAGAACGCAGAGGACGAGAGGTCAGTAGAGGCCTAAAGTTCAAGAGGGAATTAACGATCAAAGGAAATAGTTTTATTTAAGTAATAGGGAATTAATGGTCAATCGGTCAGAGACATGGGAGGAACTTGTCTAGGCATTGAGCCTGAAATAGGATGCTTGTTTTTTGGCCAGTGGCCCAGTTTTATTGCAAGGAATTCTAATTGGTCAAACACAGGCTAAATCAAAAGATGAATATGACAGGCAAATATTTAGACCGCAAACTGTTGTCTGTTGGTATTTTCTTACTAAGAAACAACAGCTATACATTTGCCTCAAATTCATCTTTTATCTGAAATTCCAATTAGCCTACATGAGTGTACTGCAAAAAAATGACCCACTTAACTTCGCAGTAGCAATACTTATGACACTACCTGTGTTGAGTTCAATGGTACATTTTGTATCCACATGGTCAAACTTGTGGATGATGTAGATGTTGTAGAGGGTTTGGCTGTAGAATTGCCACTCGTTGCCCCAGGCACAATAAATGGATCGAGAAAATAAATAATGTGGCAGAAGCGCCAAGGCCGCTGGCCTGAAGCTGCTGACCCAGACCTCTTCTTCTCTTTCTCTGCCTTTCTCTCTCTGTCACCTGTCCCTGAGTCCTCTCCTCTTCCTGCTTCAGTCTTCTTCTACATAGACATGGACATGATAAGCCAGACTCCACCACCTAATGTAACTATAGTTATTAGATCGCTAACATGGACATGTCACCTACTGTACACACAGTTATTTGGCCAAATCATCAGGGGTAGTAACTAGCATCATTTGTATTACTTTTTCTCTCTCACAGACACACACACACACGTCCCTGTAGTTGTGTAACAAAAAACACGAATTTGAGGACCCTCTGCAACACGTGTGTGTAGATACCTGTAATCAGTATAGTTAAATAGCTGTGCAAATTGCTGTGCAACATTGATACAATATCGGTGTGATCAAGGCATTACTGTGCATCTGCAGTCTAAGTTACTTTTAGGGGGGTTACTTTAATGGAATAAAAAATATGCCCAGAGCCTAAAAAGCCTGAAAGAAGCATCACTGTACACTACAGATAGCACATTTTCACCTTCATTGGCAGTTTGCTTCCTTGTTTGTGCACAGTGCATGAAGAGCGGGGTATTTGCAGTAATTTCTTTTGGCAGGTTTCCCACACTGACAGGTCTGCTGCAAGACTCTCCTGGGAATCTCATGAATATATTTAAGGCTATTAAACCAATTTTAAAGATACTGCTTTGCATGCATGCAGTCTAATCATTACAATTTAAATTGGACAAGTGGGACTGTAAATAAGGAGTGGGTGAGAAATGTGGCGGACATTTTTTTTTCTCGAATACAAGTACTAGACTGACCATGTGGTTCTTTAACATACCGTACATGTACTTTGTTGAGGCATATGGAAAAAGGTTCTTCAAAACAGGATGCAGAAATTAATTCAAACTTCATAAGAGGGTCAGATAAGGAACTCAAGGTGAGATTAAGGCTGTTACAGTGACCGTATTACCTCCACACTGGAATTCGCAAGTCATGACATTTTAGTCACAATAATTAGGTTTTTCCAAACTCTGATTCTACTGATGGTCACAAAACTTGCTAACTGCCTGTTGCTAAGAACTCTATTGTCCCTCTAATCACTCTGACATCAATGGAAATTTAATTGAAAATCAAATGCTTCATGAGAAACCTTGAGCTCACGTTGCACAACATTTCTAAAGGGAATGCAATTGCGTGAGAAATGAGAGTTTTGATGGCCTCTGTTAAAAAGAGGAGGATCCCATCAGCTTTCTATAGGCTAGGCCTACTATTTATTTCTCAACTTTCCTAATATTAAGCACATTGCTTCGCTTTACAACATGCATAAAGCCTACCCGGCTGGCATGAAAATGAACCATGGGAAAATCCTCCATTCGCTGTTTAAGCGCATAGATTACATATTTTTTTTTACCCTGCCCCTGTACCGAGACAGGGGCATGATAATGGTCTATTCTAAATCAAAACTAATTGCACATATATATTATTTAGTACATGTAAAGACAAGATTAAATCAAGAATAGTCTGATGGGTGACGATATTAGCCTATCACTTGTGAATGATACATTATCACTGCACACAAGCTGGACAAGAAAATAGAGCATGCCAACTTTATCAAATCATAGTCCCACACCTTAGGCCTATACAATGCCTTGCAAAAGTATGCATCCCCCTTGGTGTTTTCCTATTTTGTTGGATTACAACCTGTAATTTAAATGAATTTTTATTTGGATGGACATGGACATACACAAAATGGACATACACAAAATAGTCCAAATTGGTGAATTGAAATGAAAAAAATGACTTGTTTCAAAAATTATAAAACAATTTAAAACGTAAAAGTGGTGTGTGCATATGTATTCACCCCCTTTGCTATGAAGCCCCTAAATAAGATCTAGTGCAACCAATTACCTTCAGAAGTCACATAGTTAGATTGTACACAGGTGTACTTTGTTTAAGTGTCACATGATCTGTCACATGATCTCAGTATATATACACCTGTTCTGAAAGGCCTCAGAGTCTGTAACACCACTAAACAAGGGGTACCACCAAGCAACCGGCACCATGAAGACCAAGGAGCTCACCAAACAGGTCAAGGACAAAGTTGTGGAGAAGTACAGATCAGGGTTGGGTTCTAAAAAAAATATCCCACGGAGCACCATTATATCCATTATAAAAAATTGAAAGAATATGGCACCACAATAAACCTAAAGAGAGGGCTGCCCACCAAAACTCATGGACCAGGCAAGGAGGGCATTATTCAGAGAGGCAACAAAGAGACCAAAGATAACCCTCAAGGAGCTGCAAAGCTCCTTCAGTGGAGATTGGAGTATCTGTCCATAGGACCACTTTAAGCCGCACACTCCACAGAGCTGGGCTTTAAGGAAGAGTGGCCAGAAAAAGCCATTGCTTGATTAAAAAAATAAGCAAACACATTTGGTGTACACCAAAAGGCGTGTGGGAGACTCCCCAAACATATGGAAGAAGGTACTCTGGTCAGATGAGACTAAAATTTAGTTTTTAAGCCATCAAGGAAAACACTATGTCTGGCGCAAACCCAACACCTCATCACCCCGAGAACACCATCCCCATGGGGGTGGCAGCATCGTGCTGTGGGGATGTTTTTCCATCAGCAGGGACTTTGAAACTGGTCAGAATTGAAGGAATGCTGGATGACGCTAAATACAGGGAAATTCTTGAGGGAAACCTGTTTCAGTCTTCCAGAGATTTGAGACTGGGACAGAGGTTTACCTTTCAGCAGGATAATGACCCTACGCATACTGCTAAAGTAACACTTGAGTGGTTTAAGAGGAAACATTTAAATGTCTTGGAATGGCCTAGTCAAATCCAAGACCTCAATTCAATTGAGAATGACTTAAAGATTGCTGCACACCAGCGGAACCCATCCAACTTGAAGGAGCTGGAGCAGTTTTGCCTTGAAGTATGGGCACAAATCCCAGTGGCTAGATGTGCCAAGCTTATGGAGAGATATCCCAATAGACTTGCAGTTGTAATTGCTGTAAAAGGTGGCTCTACAAAGTATTGACTTTGGGGGGGGTGAATAGTTATGTTAAGTTAAGTTTTCAATTTTTTTTGTCTTATTTCTTGTTTGTTTCACAAAATAAGATGTTACATCTTCAAAGTGGTAGGCATGTTGTGTAAATCAAATGATACAAACCCCCCCAAAATCTATTTTAATTCCAGGTTGTAAGGCAACAAAATGGGAAAAATGCCAAGGGGGGGTGAATACTTTTGAAAGCCACCATGTTTTGATTAGGTTTGTATCACAACTTAAGTGGTCAAATATCTTCTTAAAATTAGGCACATTAATCCCCTTTACAACCAGTGTGGAGCCTAACTGGCATACATAGGCAGCACGTGAGTTTCAAGTTCGGGGAAGATCATTTTCACCATAACGCATTACATGCATTTGTTGCCACTTTTGAGAGTGGTCTTTTCCCACTATTTGATTGCATTTTGGAACATTCACACTTATTGCCTACTGCCGTGTGATCATTGCTGAGCTTATAATGTGAAGAAATAGTCTAATAGTTTATAAAAAATATAAGCTAAACGTTCTGATCTGTTGCATCAGCCTCATTGCTTTTAAAAAATGTTTCGAGGTAAGTGGTTGTAGTGGGCTCTATCGCATCCCACAACTGCCCCAAACTAAATGTGAAATATTTATTTCTCACACAGAAGGACAAGTTGACCAATAGAATAGGAGCTCAGATAGATGTCTGTGATAAGAACCAGATCACATGACCGGCATTGGCTAATAAGAATTGATATATCTAAGAGAACCATGTGAGGAGAGGCGCTTCAGAACACTCAGCCGGGAGAAAGGAATTATAATTGTTATATTCAGCCCAAGGGCACAACAGCCACTGGCCGCAAAAAGGCATAATTTGTTTTAGGGGGCATTACGGCCACACTAGGGGGATACCGCAGGGAAATTCGAGGCATTATCAAGTGCATGTCAGATTGTGACTGAGAGACTAATGAAGTGCGCAGCCTGTGCAATAAACAAAGCAGAGCTCCTGCCTTTCATGCAACTTTTTTCAAATGATCATTAGTTCCACCATGCAGCCTTAGAATGTATTAAAAATCTAAACATGTAGCCCAACATTTGTATTACAACTAAAGCATAAATAACTCTAAATGAAGCATATAGGAGGACCAGTTTCTTTGTTAACCTCTCAACACAGAAGAGCCGCATGTGCGCATTCCCTCGGAAATTGTTTGGAGAAAGCATCCTTTCCGTTTTCTTCAGCTGTTCAATTGCATTCTTCATACTATGAAATAATGCCATGGAATTCTAAGCAAATCCTGTCTGCTAAATGAACTAGTGTAGCCCACAGCCATATGGCATAGCCAGATCAGGGTCTAACAACTCAGAATATGCTGTTCTGTTCTCCTGAAAGAGACTACATTTTCTTCCTATCGTTTTTCTTTATACCTGTCTATAAAAAAAATATGAATTTATTGTGATGGTGAAGGCTATATTAAATGGATTGAGTAGACTTTTTATAATGTAGCTCCAAAGGTCTGCTTGTAGCCTATGTGTGGAAGCCAGGAAGCCAGGAGATGCTAAATGTGTTTATGATAATTAAAGGTCAATTACCGTGAGACTAGTAGTTATTTGCTTGACAATCACTGGCTGACAAAATTTCACAACCGCCACATCCCTAGGTGAGATGACTTATTTAGCATTTGGAATATCTGACTGCTTAATTGGCCATTCAGTATCCCCAAGAACTATACTGTACAGATATACAATATGGACTCACTATTTAGTGTAATTATACCACTCTGTTCAGTACCTATGATTTATTGTTTCTTTATATGAATTATTAATTAATTTGTAATTACTTATCATGTCTGATAGATTTCTTCCAGTCTATATTTCAAAATTCCATTATAGCAATGGCAACTACGCCAGCTTCAATATGAACATGTCAGCACAAAACTGAAGCATTTCCACACTGAAACATGAGCCAAGGATACAGCCTACAAGAGCAGATCAAAACCCTATTTCACTCTGTTCATTAATCTGAGAACAAAATGAAAAGGTACAATCTGTTCGAGAGCTAAACTGAGACGCATCAGAGAAAGGTGCCATTTGCCGCTGCAGTGATTCTCTGATGACGATCTGCCCGAGGTGGGCTGTGAAGCGTGACCTTACTGGAGCTTTGTGACCCAAACAGTTCGCCCTGATAAACCATCTGGGGCTGCAGCGCTGCACCTTCCACATCCCCACTCTGGGGAGGCAGGGAACTGAACCGTGAGCATGTTGCCTCATGTTGCATTTCTGCAACTCCATCAATCACCAGTAAACAGAAACACATTTTGCACATGAATCTGCACCTTGGAAATGAAGTGTTTGTATCAGAAATTCATGTTTGTTTGTATGATGCAGGAGATGGCTTTTGGGTAATGTTTGCACGTTTGGTGAGAATTACCTTGTGGACACATACTATTTACGATCCACAGTGCGGCTAGCTTTAATCTTATATTTGATTATATCTTATAATTACCATTTTAATAAAGTTATGGGCCGATAACTCTCATTTACGGAGAGGGTGATATTGGCAGTGATGTAGCTCTCAGACAGATTGCACCTGAATTTACCCCCTGGAAGTCTAGTGTCAACCGTACTGAGATGGTGTATGAGGTGACGTGGGGTGTGACGTGGGGCGTTCAGAAAAATAGTTCCGAATGAACACACGTCGTCTTGTTTCGCAACTGGTGGTGTATGTACACTTTTATCGCAGTCTTATCAGACGCATTTTGATATCACTGTTTCGTAAGCGCATAGGTCGATTAACAAGCCCCCTACTGGCAATCGTATGCCACCTTGAATACTCTTGTTGATGTTAATTTATGTAGACAAAAGATCCCCTGTGATAAAGAGAATTCACCTAGCAAGAAACATAGTCGACGGTCAACTCTTCAAAGAGACACGGTATCTCAATAGATTTTCAGGTCCATATTTTGTCATGACTTTACCTTTGCTCTGAAAAGAGAAATGTTGCACATTTCACAACATCAACTCTGACCCCGATTGACCCTACGCTCTCATATTAACTTGTATCTTACCCATCACCTCATTATCCTCTACCTGTTGTTTTCTTCCATTGTGTATCATTGAACTGAGAAAAAGAAAAGCCCACATTCACTGGGATATTCTTAACGTTTTATTGTCTTTACATCGTCAACATTGCTCCAGCAGTAGGAAGCTCTCTCACCATTTATATGCAGATGACCCCTACCCGGATTTTGCTTTCGTAGTGTCCAACAAGCTTTCTCTGCCCTTAACCTTGTTCTGAACCCCTCCAAAATAAAGGTCATGGGGTTTGGTAAGAAGAATGCCCCTCTCCCCACCGGTGTGATTACTACCTCGGAGGGTTTAGAGCTTGAGGTAGTAACCTCATACAAGTACTTATGAGTATGGATAGACGGTACACTGGCCTTCTCTCAGCACATATCAAAGCTGCAGGCTAAGGTTAAATCAAGACTTGGCTTCCTCTATCGTAACCACTCCTCTTTCACCACAGCTGCCAAAGTAACCCTGATTCAGATGACCATCCTACCCATGCTAGACTACGGAGACGTAATTTATAGATCGGCAGGTAAGGGTGCTATCGAGTGGCTAGATGTTCTTTAACATTCAGCCATCAGATTTGCCACCAATGCTCCTTACAGGGCACATCATCACACTCTATACTACTTTGTAAACTGGTTATCTCTGTAGACCCGTCGCAAGACCCACTGGTTGATGTTTATTTATAAAAACCCTCTTAGGCATCACTCCCCCCTATCTGAGATACCTACTGCAGCCCTCATCCTCCACATACAACACCCTTTCTGACAGGCACATTCTGTTAAAAGTACCCAAAGCACACACATCCCTGGGTCGCTCCTCTTCTCAGTTTGCTGCAGCTAGTGACTGGAACGAGCTGCGAAAAACACTCAAACTGGACCGTTTTGTCTCCATCTCTTCGTTCAAAGACTCAATCATGGACACTCTTTCTGACAGTTGTGGCTGCTTTGCGTGATGTATTGTTGTCTCCACCTTCTAGCACTTTGTGCTGTAGTCTGTGCCAAATAATGTTCATGCCATGTTTTGTGCTGCTACCACGTTGTGCTGCTGCCATGTGTTGCTACTATGTTGTTGTTGTGTTGCTACCATCCTGTGTTTTCATGTGTTGCTGCCTTGCTACAGTATGTAGTTGTCTTAGGTCTCTCTTTATGTAGTGCTGTGGTGTCTCTCTTGCCATGATGTGTGTTTTGTCCTAGATTTTGTATCCCAGCCCCCGTCCCCACAGGCCTTTTGCCTTTTCGTAGGCCGTCATTGTAAACAAGAATTTGTTCTTAACTGACTTGCCGAGTTAAATAAATACAATTAAATAAAGAAGCTGAGCAAGCGGACGTGTTTCGGATTAACAGAAGGCATTCACCAATATTTATAGATGACGTGACATGGTGCTACTGCTTCTTGGGGGCTACTCTCTGTTAGATGATTACACGGGCTGCTAGATATATTTAACATTTAATTATATATGTATTTTTCCATATTTTCTCATTGTTTCTGTGATCAAATACAATTAACATTTAAATAAAATTCTTTAAGTCCTGTTTAAATTGCATTTTGATGCTTTGTTCAAGGCAGTTGACAAGCATTAAAAACTTGGATGGAGCCTCCCGATTGGCTAGTTCAATACCCGTGCCGGCCGCGACCGGGAGACCCATTAGGCGACGCACAATTGGCCCAGCGTCGTCCGAGTTAGGGGAGGGCTTGGCCGGCCGGGATGTCCTTGTCCCACCGCGCTGTAGCGACTCTTGTGGCGGGACAGGCACATGCACGCTGACACTGTCACCAGGTGTATGGTGTTTCCTCCGACATCATTTTTTTGAGGTGGATGGGTATAATTTGTATGCATAAAATGTACAATAGAAACATTTAAAATTACTAAATCGGGTAATTTTGTATACATTTATTTCAATTTGCATCAGGCTGTTTTGGGGGGAATTTTGGTAAGATGCCGTTAAAGTCAGCTGAATTCCGATAGACGGAAACGGCCCGATGTACTGGGCAGTCAATTATTTTGATTCCGGGCCGAGTCCGACACGCGATTCCGGCCCTATTCAATCAGTTCCGTCCCCCCGGAAGAGGGCCACTTCTGGGCCGATTCATCATTGCTAGCTGGGATGCCTCTCTTTGTAACCAGTGTTTATCTGCTCCCCTCGTTGCTGGCTGTATAATTTTCAGAGCCCTGGAATCTGATGTGACACATCATGTCCTGCCGCATTAAAGTATCTAGCTACAGGAGAATTCACGTCACCAGTTCTGATGTTGCTTTTGTGCTCTGTAATACAGACTTTCAGTTCTCTCTTAAGCTTCCCAACATAATAGCCACACCACAAATGTTGTTTTACAAGATATTCTACCTCTGATATACATTGTCTTAGCTGTATGGAGGTGAAGAAAAATCTCCCTTAATAATTGCATTATAGTTTGCACAATTATGACATGGAAAATTACCTGAGAGGAGGGTAGATGGAAAATGCTGAGGAGGTACATATTCATCTGCTCTTACCAGGCTGTCTCTTAGGTGTCTAGCACGTTTAAAAGCGAATTGAGGAATATTCTGAAAAAGCCCACATGTCAATGGAAGATTAGTCTGTCTAAGGGAAGACTGACACTGTCACACCCTGATCTGTTTCACCTGTCATGTGCTTGTCTCTACCCCCACCAGGTGCCTCCTATTTTATCTCATTATCCCCTGTGTATTTATACCTGCGATTTTTTGGTTTGTCCGTTGCCAGTTCGTCTTGTCAGGTCGCACCAGTGTGTTTCCCCCCGTTTTTCTTGTCTCAAGTTTTTGTTTTTAGTCTTCCCAGTTCTGACCCTTCTGCCTGTCCTGAGCCTGCCTGTCATCCTGTACCTGCCTGACTCTCCTGGATTTTCGAACCTCTGCCTGCCCTTGACTTGCCCTTTGCCTGCACCCTGTGTTAAAAAAAACCATTCAAACTATCCGCCACCTGTGTCTGCATCTGGGCCTTATCCTGAGTCGTGATAGACACAAATACAGTAGTTTGACGATTAGGAGAGAACTCTCCTTTTCTTCAACACCTAAAACAATAGCAAAGTTATAATTGCAATGGCTTAGCAGATAATAAGAAAAGACGATCAGTATTTACCTGGCTAAAAGAGAAGGAATAGTATCTATTATCTATTATCTATATCTATTGTTTACAGGAAAGTCATTCAACAATTTTAGATGAAGTTTTGTGGAAAAGGAACTGGGGGGGGGGGCGAAATATATTTCTCCCACGGGCAAAGAAATTCATAAGGGGTGATGATATTAATTAACAGTAAACTTGATCCAAATGTGCAAATTGTCCAAACAGATCATCAAGGTAGATTGATTATTTTAAATATGTTATTGGACAATACAAATATATGGCTTATTAACCTATATGGTCCAAATAATGATGATCCAAGCTTCTTTGAAAATATATGTAAAAATGTATCAACTCTACAAGCAACACTAGACTCTATTATTATGGTGGGAGATTTTAATGCGGTTTTAAAAATACCTCTATGGACAGTAAAGGAAATCACACTACAAACTATCACCCTCAGGCACTTAAGGAAATCATGAATGTCATGGATATCTTGGAATTAGTGGATATATGGAAGCTTAAATACCCTGACCTAGTGAGATATACATGGTGGAGGCTTAATCAAGCCTTGATTGCATTCTTATGCCATTCTCTCTGGCACCAAAGTTTAAAAAGTGTTGATAAGGGACAGAATGCGGTCGGATCATCACATAATTGTCATATATATTACTCTTACAGAATTTCCACATGGGCGAGGATATTGGAAATTTAATCAAAGCCTACTGGATGATAACTTGTTTTTAACTAGGACAGAATAATTTAAAACTTACTTTTTCCGACATAACATAGGTACAACAGATCCCCTTATTTTTTGGGATACTTTTAATTGAGCCTTTAGAGGCCATGCAATTCAGTACTCATCTATGAAACAAGAGCAATTTAGATCAAAAGAGTCCATATTAACAAAGGAAATTTAAGGACTAACAGTACAGTTAGATAGCAATAAAAACGGTACCATAGAGGCACAGAATAAGTTATAGGAAAACAAAAAGAAATCAAGGAACTTATTCAAGAAAGATCCAGTGTAATATATTATAAAGTCAATTGAATGGAATATGGGGAAAAATGCATACAAATATTTTTCAATCTTTAACATAGAAACGCTACCAGAAAATGTACAAATGGAGTCACGCATGATTCATCGAATGATATTTTGAAAGTGGAAGAAAAGCACTTTAAGAATATGTCTTTGTTTCAGTCTCCTCCATCTCCACTAACCGAAGCTAATTGTATGGATTTTTTCCCTATTAATAATGTAAAATTAGCGTCTGTAAAGTGCCACATGTGAAGGCCAAGTTACAGAGGAGGAACTTCTTGATGCAATTAAAGCCTTTAAGGCTGTGAACTCCAGGGCTGGACCAGTGGAAGTATACCAAACGTTTTTAAATATATTCAGAGGACCATTATTAGCACCTTTTAACCACTCCTATATAAATGGTAGATTAACGGACACACAAAAAGGCTGACTGATTTCATTATTACTGAAACAGGATCTAAGTTGTATATATAAAGATCCAGACCATTTAAAAAATTGGAGTCCACTTACACTTCAGTGTTGTGAGGCAAACATTCTAGCTAAATGCTTGGCGCATAGAATTACAAAGGTATTGTCAGATATTATTCATTCTAATCACAGTTTTTTTTTTTTACATGGACGATACATTGGAGATAATATAAAACAAGTGTAAGGTTCTGTTTTAATTGTCTTACTCAACCTTGTGTTCTGTTTCGTTGTGTTCTTTAACGTCAAATCAAATCAAATCCAATTTTATTTGTCACACACACATGGTTAGCAGATGTTAATGCGAGTGTAGCGAAATGCTTGTGCTTCTAGTTCCGACAATGCAGTAATAACTAACAAGTAATCTAGCTAACAATTCCAAAACTACTACCTTATAGACACAAGTGTAAGGGGATAAAGAATATGTACATAAAGATATATGAATGAGTGATGGTACAAAGCGGCATAGGCAAGATACAGTAGATGGTATTGAGTGCAGTATATACATCTGAGATGAGTATGTAAACAAAGTGGCATAGTTAAAGTGGCTAGCGATACATGTATTACATAAAGATGCAGTAGATGATATAGAGTACAGTATATACATATACATATGAGATGAATAATGTAGGGTATGTAACATTATATTAGGTAGCATTGTTAAAAGTGGCTAGTGATATATTTTACATCATTTCCCATCAATTCCCATTATTAAAGTGGCTGGAGTTGAGTCAGTGTGTTGGCAGCAGCCACTCAATGTTAGTGGTGGCTGTTTAACAGTGATGGCCTTGAGATAGAAGCTGTTTTTCAGTCTCTCGGTCCCAGCTTTGATGCACCTGTACTGACCTCGCCTTCTGGATGATAGCGGGGTGAACAGGCAGTGGCTCGGGTGGTTGTTGTCCTTGATGATCTTTATGGCCTTCCTGTGACATCGGGTGGTGTAGGTGTCCTGGAGGGCAGGTAGTTTGCCCCCGGTGATGCGTTGTGCAGACCTCACTACCCTCTGGAGAGCCTTACGGTTGTGGGCGGAGCAGTTGCCGTACCAGGCGGTGATACAGCCCGACAGGATGCTCTCGATTGTGCATCTGTAGAAGTTTGTGAGTGCTTTAGGTGCCAAGCCGAATTTCATCAGCCTCCTGAGGTTGAAGAGACGCTGCTGCGCCTTCTTCACGATGCTGTCTGTGTGGGTGGACCAATTCAGTTTGTCTGTGATGTGTACGCCGAGGAACTTAAAACTTACCACCCTCTCCACTACTGTTCCATCGATGTGGATAGGGGGGTGTTCCCTCTGCTGTTTCCTGAAGTCCACAATCATCTCCTTAGTTTTGTTGACGTTGAGTGTGAGGTAGTGTAACGTAGCCCTGTTTCTTTGTGTTCTTGAACGTAACCCTGTCTTTCATTTTTGTTCATTTATTTAACCTGTGTTAGTTACTCACCTGGTCTTATCAGCTCCTTATTTAGTTCAGTTCATTCTGTTGTTGCCTTTTATGAGGTATTGTTCATTTTGACTGCAGTAAGCCTTTTCGTAGCTTGTTTGTGAGAACCAGTTATATCCTTCAGTCTTAGTTCTGATTCACCTGCCTGTTTGCCTACCTGTGTATGACCATTGCCTGCCTGTGACTAAGATTCCTGCTTTCTGCAAAGGCGGAATAAACACCTGCCTCGCTCTGCATGTGAATCTACACCTTTTTCTCCCTGAGTATTCATCAAAGAAGTACTGGAAACAACAGAATACTATGACATATCGGGGAAACCAGGCCTGGTTTTCATATCTGATTTTGAAAAGGCTTTTGATAAAGTATGACTGGAGGTTATATATAAATGACTAGAATATTTACATTTGGGATAATCTCTTATAAAATAGGTTAAAGTTATGTATAGTAACCCTAGGTGTAAAATAATAAATAATGGCTACTTCTCAGAAAGTTTTAAACTGTCAAGAGGAGTAAAACAAGGTTGTCCACTATCGGCATATCTATTTATTATTTTCATCGAAATGTTAGCTGTTAAAATTAGATCCAACAATAATGGATTAGAAATCCATAGCTTAAAAACAAAGGTGTCATTGTACGCTGATTCATGTTTTCTTTCAAAACCACAATGAGAATCCCTCCACAGCCTCATAGAGGATCTAGATACTTTTCCCAACCTCTCTGGATTAAAATCAAATTATGGTAAGTGTACTATATTACGTATTGGGTCACTAAAATGTTTTTACTTTTACATTACCGTGTAGTTTACTATTAAAATGGTCTGACGGGGATGTGGACATACTCGGTATACATATCCCGAAATAAATTAATTATCTACCTCCAATACATTTTAATAGAAAGTTAGCAAAAATAGATAAGATCTTGCTACCACAGACAGGAAAATACTTGTCTATATGTGGAAAAATCACCCTGATTATCACAGTTTACCTATTTGCTTATGGTTTTGCCTATACCTAGTGACCTGATTTTTAAATGATATGAACAAAAAAATATACAATTTTATTTGGAATGGCAAGTGGCAAGCCAGACAAAATTAAAAGGGCATATTTATATAACGAATATGAATTCTGAGGGCAGAAATGATTACATTTTAAAGCATTTAGACCTTTCACTAAAGGCATCAGTCATACAAATGTTATGCTTAAATCTGAAATGGTTTTCTACTAAATTAGTAACAATGTCTCACCACATGTTCAAGAATGGCCTTTTCCCCTTTTTTCAGATTACAACTGCTCACTTTCGGTTATTTTAAAATGAAATAATCTCCAAAATATTGTTCTTTTTTTAAACAAGCCTTAGAAAGTTGGTTGTGATTTCAGTTTAATCAACCTGAAGAAACAAAACAAATAATACAGCAAATATTGTAGCTAAACTAAAACACACTAATTGATAAAAAAAATACGTATTTTTTTGATAATGTTTTTAAATTATGTCATAAATAGGACTGGTGGAGTTATATCCCACATGCAGCTAACACAGACATATGGAAATGTCTGCTCTACCCAAAATTACAAACAACTAATTGTAGCATTACCACAAAAATGGAAGAGGCAAGTGGAAGGGGGAAAAGGAAGAAACTTGTCTCGGGCACTGCATTAAAGACCAAAAATGGTTGATACCAGTTTCATTTAAGGACCAAAAAATTGACAGCTGAGCCATATAATTTGCAAAATCGTTGGGAAGAGATTTTTGATGTGCCGATTCCATGGCACATTGTTTATGAATTGACACGCAAAACAATGCCGGATTCAAAACTTCTAATTTTTTAATTTAAATTATTATACAAAAATCTTATATGGGAGATACAATCTTCCCAGATTTCGATGGGAGGAGGCAGTCATTAGATCATTTATTTTGGTATTGTCCATATGTAGCTCGTTTTTGGTTACAGGTCCAGGAATAGCTGAAGAATTGCAACATTTACATAGAACTAACGCTGCAGATAGCAAAACTGGGTGATTTGAAAAGTCATAGTCTATTGATCAATAATATAATACTAATTTTAGCAAAAATGTTTATCTTTAATTTACAATCTGTGGAAGCTATGAGAATAGAAAGGTTCAGTACTTTTGTGAAGCATCACAGCACAGTTGAAAAATATATGGCAAGTAGAAATCCAAAATGAATGGTGTTAAGAGATAGATGGGAGGGGTTGAACGGAGTTGAAGGGTGGGACTAATAACAACAAGATAAGTAATGTAAAACCTACGGGGTCTGTAAAATGTGTATAGGCTCAGAAATGTTGCGAAATAGCACAAATAGAAATCAAACTGGATGGACATCAGAAATGGAGGAAGGCCAGGACTAAAAACAAACAAAATATAACTATTGTAAAATAGATTGTGTCTGTAAAATGTGTATAGTATGTATAAAGTGCAGGTAGAAGCCTAAGTGTTATTGTTTCTTAGTTTACTCCAATTGGGGGACAGGTGGTAGGGTTTGCAGGGAATAATAAAGGTATATTCTAAAAGAAAAGTGTGTGTGTGTGTGCGTGCGTGCGTGTGTGTGTGTGTGTGTGTGTGTAGATAGATAAATAGATAGATTTACCCCAAAAAAGATATGGGGGATTGGAAATGATGCAGACAATTACATTGATGGAAGCAACAATCTATCCACAATATTAAAGCTGATCCACCCGCTGAAAAAATAAATACAGATTCCTATAGTTTAAAAAAAAAGAAAAAGTTTTAACACACTGTGACCTGTAATCAAACAAACAGTAAGCAATCATACTTCGTAATAGCGACCAGCAATACAACATAACACATTTTCATTTGTAAAACCTGTCAAAATCTCTAAATATATACTGAAATGAACTATCACTTCAGGGTCCTAATTTGCATAACCAGGTAAACAGAATCCTTTAAGGCCCTATAATTGTGACCCAGAATGTACTCCACAATATCTCACTGAAGTGTTCTGTGAAAGTCCACGATGACAGCAGTCAGCAGTGGCTATGAGTCAGCCTAGTGAAGTGCAGTAGCAATCCCCCCAGCAGCTCTCCACTGGGTGAGTATCCCTGTAACAAACTCTTTGGCGTAAATCAGCAGGTCTCTTCCTCAGCCCCGGACCACACTCAGCCTCCCCCATAATCCACTCATCATAAAAGAGGAGAAAATGGAGGAAGGAAAGAAAGAAAGTGAAAAACCTTTGGCCCAAACACAGCTACTGTAATACGGGGAAAGCTAACAATGAGACTTCAACAAAGTGATAAACAAGGAGAACGATCAGGATATTTTTTGTTTATTTTGTTTAACCTTTTATTTAACTAGGCAAGTCAGTTAAGAACCAATTCTTATTTACAATGACGGCCTAATCCATGATACCCTTGATGCCTTTCCATGGTGATTTAGGTAATTGGTGAAGGAAAAGCGCAAGGTGCTTCTGTGACCTATTTCGGGTGTACCCACCGAATTGTCGCTTACATTTAGAATTTGGTTTGGATATCGAAGAATTTTCAGTTAAAATGACTATATTAGGCTACACTGTGTAAGACAGCCAATGACACTCAGACGCTTCCTATGAGTCACCCGTTTTATATACATTATAGATATTTAAACGTATACATTTCTCATGAGTAGCAATGAGCTGTTTTATTATGCATATTATCCCTTGTGTGTGTGATACTTAATGAATGTAAGACTAGCTGTCACCATTGGAGTTGGCTAACGGGGTTTCTAATCAAATAAATAAAAAAATGTATTGCCTTTATGCATTCATACAGCCCGCTAAAAAGGAGCATCTGAGCTAAATGCTTGTAGGAAGTCATAAAATGCACTATTAGGCACTTTAAAGCAACAGTCTGGGATTGGTACGTCCAATTTGAAAACAAACGATGGGTGGCCTTTTTAGTTGTTGTTTTTTTAATCACAGACTGTAGCTTTTAGTACATTCAAAACGTTTTATAAACAGGTGGCACATTTTTACCAGAAATGGTAGTGTGGTGACAAGAAGAGGCAATGTTCTAAGTTTCCAGTTTGGAGATAAGTTGTGCCTTTTTCAATACTTTTGCCAACACGGGCATTCTTAATACAAGTAGTCTAATTGGAATCCTTACTCTGGAAATTCACAGTCAGAATTAACAGGATAGCATACTGATGGAGGAGAAAGTCACATGATAGATCACCTGTCAACGCGCTAGCAGCCGTTGACAATAAATCAGGACCACTGGAGCGCCGCTTCGGGGCTCCTCGTAACCAACAAGTCATTAATTGAACCTCATCCTTTTAATATTAAACCAAATGACCATGCCCTTTCCATGGCTCCATCTTTTAATTGCAATAAATACTGCTGTGTGGGTGATTTCACCCCCCCCCCCCCCCCTCCCCTCTCTTTTCCGATCATTACTATTAATCTTACTGAGTATGTATCTGGTTTTGCTTCCATTTGTATTTTAATGAATTTGTCCTCATCTCATGGTTGAAATAGCTGTCGTCTAATGCCACCGTCATCTTACCTCTAGACATAGAGGCACCATCGTTTGTCATTTATTTATTGATTTATTGGTTTATGAGCTGAATAGGAGACAATAGACTGTTATCCCTCTTAAAGCAGTATAAATATAGGCGTAATACGAGACGATAAGTGAATGGCTCACCGATACAGTTAAACAGCTATAATAGCAACTAGTTATTTCATTATCTGAATAGACTCCTAATATTAAGGTGATTGCATTCACAGAGAAGATCCCATTTGGAGGAGAATCCAGGGGTGACAATCAGTATGTCTCTACCTTTAGCTACATCAGAGTTAAAGAATGTCTAACCCAGTTGGAGAAATGTCAGTGAACTTGACTAAACCCTCGCCAAGTTTGGTCAAAACACGTCCTTTTGATCAGTTGTCTCCAGGTTCATTAACATAGAGAGAAGAAGTCATCTCTATCCGCAAAATGGCTGCCTGCCAAAAGTATCTCCAGGTGTCCCACATTGACGATCAGCACAAACACATCATTTTCTCATTTTATCTTAATTGCATTGACTTTCACAGTGTGCGCCCACATGCAAAAAGCATTCCATTTTGCCTCATCCCAAATAATGTCATTCACCTCCATGTTTTAATTCAAATAGAGGAGTTTATCTCCTGGGTGGAATTGACTATTCATAGATTTTGACAAAGGTGGATCATTTTATTTCAGAAACTTGGCTGAGTTTGTAATTCCATTTTGGTTTCAAATAAAGTATTATGTGGCAAAACAAAGTTTTACATAATAAACTGATTGATTTCCTGCAAGATACATTTTGGATGTTCAAGTCCCAAAGTGTTCATGTGCTTGAATTAAATTAATTAGCCAACATGCTGAGCTTATCTGAGCTCAACCGACTGTTATCTGAACCCAAGGTCACATGCAATGTTTGTTCTGGCACTGTGAACAAAGACCTTGTGGATCAACTTTGTCTCTGCAACGTGGTCTCATTAGAATATGTTACAATATTGATATTTAACCATTGTAGTCACTTTTGCTTACATATTAGTTGTATGTCACCTAGCGACGTGTTGTTTAATGTCATGTGTTGAACAATACAAATTGGGAAATCCTACATGAATGGTACCCCATGTGAGGATATTCCCTTTAGGGCAAAAGAGAGCATTACATCTGTGGGTGGTGAAGCCCTCTATGATAGAGATAGAGACGGCCAGTGTGGCCATGGGATGTTTGACTGTATGAGGCAGGCACATAGAGATGGAAAGAGGCCAATCCCGTCTTTGCCATTGATCACGTCTGTGACAGCACTGAGGGCTAACGCCGTTTCATTGCTAAAACAGGCTCTTGTGACAAATGTGCCCTTTATCCATCTCTATGGGCACGCTGGGAAACTCTACCTCCCCAGTCAGCTCTTATCTGGCTGCTCCTTTTGATGAGTGGAGAGTGGGGGGGAGATGGTGTCTGAAGGTCACCCCTGGAAACCAACCAGGGGACTGATAAGGTTGAACACCAATGACCTGCTAAAAGGGACCATTTGGGCTAGAGTAATGACAAAAATATGTGTTCTATTGTGATATACTTATACAATCTTTCTATCTCCTGTGACATGTTTATATACAGTAAATACAGTGCCTTGCGAAAGTATTCGGCCCCCTTGAACTTTGCGACCTTTTGCCACATTTCAGGCTTCAAACATAAAGATATAACACTGTATTTTTTTGTGAAGAATCAACCAGAAGTGGGACACAATCATGAAGTGGAACGACATTTATTGGATATTTCAAACTTTTTTAACAAATCAAAAACTGAAAAATTGGGCGTGCAAAATTATTCAGCCCCCTTAAGTTAATACTTTGTAGCGCCACCTTTTGCTGCGATTACAGCTGTAAGTCGCTTGGGGTATGTCTCTATCAGTTTTGCACATCGAGAGACTGACATTTTTTCCCATTCCTCCTTGCAAAACAGCTCGAGCTCAGTGAGGTTGGATGGAGAGCATTTGTGAACAGCAGTTTTCAGTTCTTTCCACAGATTCTCGATTGGATTCAGGTCTGGACTTTGACTTGGCCATTCTAACACCTGGATATGTTTATTTTTGAACCATTCCATTGTAGATTTTGCTTTATGTTTTGGATCATTGTCTTGTTGGAAGACAAATCTCCGTCCCAGTCTCAGGTCTTTTGCAGACTCCATCAGGTTTTCTTCCAGAATGGTCCTGTATTTGGCTCCATCCATCTTCCCATCAATTTTAACCATCTTCCCTGTCCCTGCTGAAGAAAAGCAGGCCCAAACCATGATGCTGCCACCACCATGTTTGACAGTGGGGATGGTGTGTTCAGCTGTGTTGCTTTTACGCCAAACATAACGTTTTGCATTGTTGCCAAAAAGTTCAATTTTGGTTTCATCTGACCAGAGCACCTTCTTCCACATGTTTGGTGTGTCTCCCAGGTGGCTTGTGGCAAACTTTAAACGACACTTTTTATGGATATCTTTAAGAAATGGCTTTCTTCTTGCCACTCTTCCATAAAGGCCAGATTTGTGCAATATACGACTGATTGTTGTCCTATGGACAGAGTCTCCCACCTCAGCTGTAGATCTCTGCAGTTCATCCAGAGTGATCATGGGCCTCTTGGCTGCATCTCTGATCAGTCTTCTCCTTGTATGAGCTGAAAGTTTAGAGGGACGGCCAGGTCTTGGTAGATTTGCAGTGGTCTGATACTCCTTCCATTTCAATATTATCGCTTGCACAGTGCTCCTTGGGATGTTTAAAGCTTGGGAAATCTTTTTGTATCCAAATCGGCTTTAAACTTCTTCACAACAGTATCTCGGACCTGCCTGGTGTGTTCCTTGTTCTTCATGATGCTCTCTGCGCTTTTAACGGACCTCTGAGACTATCACAGTGCAGGTGCATTTATACGGAGACTTGATTACACACAGGTGGATTGTATTTATCATCATTAGTCATTTAGGTCAACATTGGATCATTCAGAGATCCTCACTGAACTTCTGGAGAGAGTTTGCTGCACTGAAAGTAAAGGGGCTGAATAATTTTGCACGGCCAATTTTTCAGTTTTTGATTTGTTAAAAAAGTTTGAAATATCCAATAAATGTCGTTCCACTTCATGATTGTGTCCCACTTGTTGTTGATTCTTCACAAAAAAATACAGTTTTATATATTTATGTTTGAAGCCTGAAATGTGGCAAAAGGTCGCAAAGTTCAAGGGGGCCGAATACTTTCGCAAGGCACTGTATATACAGCTGAGAAGCTTTTAAGGCATTTGTCAATATAAAGTTATTTCTATTTTTGTGATTTCTGTGTGATGTTGAATGTGTTTCAAGGAATCCATTGGGATTATTGGCCTTGCACAGGATTTCTCCTTTATGTTCAGTGCCTTTAGTTTCACAGATAGATTGAAATCCATTTAAAATCCAACGCAATGTCGCACCTATTCAGAGGAAAACGTTATTTAGCTTGTAAGTAAACTATTTCCAAAAAAGTATACTCAAATTCAACAAAAGCTTAAGATAGAAGCAAAAAATGTATTTAATTCAATTAGTTTGCGAAGCCAGTATGAGGGTCAGCACTCAGGCTAAAAGGAACAGTAACCAGTCCGTGGGAAAAATGTATCTCTGCTTAATTATTCTGCTGAGCTCTTTTTAGCATATACACCTTTTGTATTCTTTCAAACATGGATTAAATTAAGTAAATTCTTGCATCCTTGGCCTTGTTTTTTCCCCCATTTTTTTTTTTTACATTTCAGATCGAGATCCCGCTAAACTGTACTTCAATTAGTGGAAATGTAAGTCATTGTTAGTTCAAGTTGAAGTTCCTTAACTCAACTTGCCTCACTCAGAACATGGTTTGCTCAACTTGCGTCTAGCCCAAAGCACTGAAGGACAACATCAGTTTTAAAAAGGTTTTAAAGTTCATACAAAAAAAAGATGAGTAACTACAATATACTGTTTCCGTATTGTGTTCTTTCTATTCATCTCCCACCTCCTTCTCCACATTTATCAGCGTTAAATATTGGCTACATTTCTTGTTATATTCGCCTGCAATAAACAGCAAGTAGGCTTGGAAGTAGGGATAAGATAAGGATACAATACAAGAAATTGTACCTAAAATTAAAATGAGTTTCGGTTTGCACAGAAATCATATCCCAAACAATGGGGAAACTGTTTTTGTTAGCTATCCTAAAAGTTCCTTTGCAGGGAACGGTTACGTTGATATGTTATTATAATGCAGAAGTGAAGCTTTGTGAATATTGCAGACAAAAAAAACACTGGTTGCGGCCAGAAAAACATTTCAGAAGAAATGCTCACGTTGTTCGAATCGCAAAATATTAGCTAAGTACGTGCAGGCACAACAGGTTAACCTTTCGCTATCCACTATACACGCGGGCACATTTGAATACGTTAGCTAAAAGGCTGAGTAACCATTTCCTATGCAATAGGTCCCAGGCAATATGTCATAGGTATTATGTCAAAGGGAGTAGGGGCATCCTAAAACGTACACCGTGCCAGAGTTTAACTCTACGCAACTGACCTTGCAGTTTTCCCGCACCGTCTGATAAAATTAGAATGGATTTATTGATCGCTGGTCCATATTCATCCAGGTTAGGAGTGCACAGTAGTTACGATGGAAATGAAATGAAAATGTGTTGGTTCTACCTTGCGTGTTGGATAATTGCGATGTTTATGATAAAAACGTAACGTTGTTCATATAGTAATGACTATATGCCGTGGCAGAGCCGGGTTAAAATTCCCCTTTAAATCTGCGGTTGCAGATTTGGGCTCCAGAGACACTGACTGTGTATATATGTAATGATCTATAATGACCTTTACGCCACTCGGGAGCCCTATAGCAGTTGAGGTAATAGCTTTCCGTTTCACAACGTTATATTCCTACTGAACATGACCCCCAAATCAACAGTGTTCCTTTTTGTCATGTTGATTGTGACATTTTGAAAGTTGGTATCCTACCAATAATTTTTTTGTTGAATAGGAGTACTTACAAGCAATGTATGGCCACCACTATCCGGAATGCTAATTGTATTCAGTAAGTGGTACTCATTCAAACAAGAAATGACACTGATTTCTCAAACTGTACATTGAGGAATTGGGATTGATAAGGATAAGGATAGCTTGGTTTATATTCCGCAATAAGGAATTCATCTCAAATATGTTTCATTCTATGTCAGGAATTGTCTATATTCTAAACAAATTCATCTTAGAATCCAATTATTCATTACAGTTGGCTGTTCTACCTACATGTCTCCTTTTACCATAATCACACTATTATTTTGTCCTCTATATTCCATTCTCTGAGTGACTTCCCTCAAATGGCACTATTCTCTACTGTATACAGTGTACTATTTTTGACCTGGTCAAATGTAGTGCACAATAGGAATAGATACCAAAAACCTTTAGAGCAAAGTCTATCTTGGAGGAGTAGTGCCATGTACTACCAGCAAAAAGGCGCCAAAAGCCTGTAATTAAGTCAGAAATTATATACATTTTTACCTGAGATTCTCACGTATCCTCTTTATCGATTCCTGGGGGAAACAAAGCCTTTTTCCTTGTAACAAGTAACAAGGTGTAGTTTCACTTTTAAATCGGATACCAGGGCCTCCATTCAAGGGGTTCCAAGAATCGTGAATTGTTGTTTTGAGTGCTGTTGGATGTTTTCAATTATAAATGTTGCAGCAAAGGATATTTCGTATACCCCAGTAAGACACACACACACCCACACACACACACACACACACACACACACACACACACACACACACACACACACACACACACACACACACACACACCACACACACACACACACACACACACACCTCTGTTCTGGTGGTAGTGATAGATCACATAACCTCTCCACCCTCTCATCCCCTGTATGCGCGGCCTGAGGGACGGCGGCTGGAGGGGGAGAAACACTTGGCCACTGCGTTAGTGCCAGAGACGGCCCAGTAGTGGTCGATTTCGCCTTTGTTACCACATCAGCCTATTAGGCAACTCAACAGGTCTGGCTCTCGTGTTTTACCACATCACCCTATTAGGCAACTCAACAGGTCTGGCTCTCGTGTTTTACCACATCACCCTATTAGGCAACTCAACAGGTCTGGCTCTCGTGTTTTACCACATCACCCTATTAGGCAACTCAACAGGTCTGGCTCTCATGATTTACCACATCACCCCATCATTCATTACCTATACAAGGAGAGAGGGGGGAGGGGAGAGGGGTTCTTCAAGTTAACCCTAGTAAAAAAGGTTGCAGGATCGAATCCCTGCGGTGACAAGGTAAAAATCTGTCGTTCTGCCCCTGAGCAAAGCAATTAACCCACTCTTCCCCGGGCAATTAAGGCAGCCCTCCAATTTCGAGGGGTTGCGGGAAGACACATTTCAGTTGAATGGATTCAATTGTACAACTGACTAGGCATCCCCCTTTCCCTTTCCCTTACACTCGGTCTGGACCTCATAGGATCGTGGGGAGAGCTCACTGTAGACCTGGGATTCCATCTCACTTGCTTAAAGACAGAAAGAGAGAGAAAGAGAGAAAGGAGATACATTTACCCGCTACCTGCCACCCGAGTCCCCGCAGGTCCATTATGAGAGAGACAAATTAGAGTTGAAATGAGTGGTTTAGATGAACGGTGGATCAAACGGTTCATCTTGATGTTGGAACAACGGGGGATACAGTCAAAGCCGATGTGTTGTAACACAGCTGATATGCTGCACTGTGGTAGAAACATGTGATATGTACTGGTCCTCTAATCAGTGTACAAAACTAAATGTGGCCTTGCACTGAACTAATCCATCTGTTGGGAAAAATAGCTCCACCTTGTGGTGGTCTCTGGAAGAGGTGTCAGTTTAGGTATAAGAGGATGGAAATGACAAAACACGAAACACGGATGATATAATACACACTTTATTACCACAGACCAAACAGACACACAAGGCAAAACAGACACACACGGCTTCTACAAGAGAAGATCGTATATATTACACTGTGGTAATAGCAGTAGCAGTGCTATACAAAGAACAATATATAACAGTGCTTGCTATCAGTGCTGTGCTAAGAGTATTGGTATATGTGCATAAGCAGTAATAGGTAATGGCTATACCTGTAGCAGGCTAAACATAGCGCTCAACAGCCTGTAGGGTAAGTAGCAATGAGCAATAGCACACTATGTACAACGGAAGCTAACATAGCACACAATACAAACAGGGCCAGCGAGTATACAGTAGTAATGAGCTAGCACACAGAGCACTGTCAAACATATGCAATGATGGAGAGAAAGCTTCTCACCACCTACAAAACCTTTTTAAATAGCTTATTTCAAATATTTGTCATTATTTTTGCCTTTATTTATTCAGGTGAATCGATTGAGGTTAAAAATCTATTTTACACGAGAGACTTGTCTATGTTTATACAGTCTCCAATGGGAAAAGTATGGCTGACAAATAGGCCTGTGATTTCCCTGAAGGCATACTAAAATAACATGAAGAATTTCCAATATTTGAAAAATATTGACTTTGTGAGTAACAGCTTTGTCCTTTCCAGACAGGAGTAGCTCTACAGCGGTGCTAACGGCACTTTGTTTCCTGTAAAAAATAACAAATTACATTTAAAGGTGAGACTTGAGAGAAACCCATACACCTCTCTCTCTATATACTCTTCACCCTCTTCCTCTTGCCTTTGAGTTTACACTCTAACCTCGTTATTACGCAACTCTGAGGCATCGGAGGAGCACGACACGACATAAACACACGCGCACGCACACTGACTCGCACACCTCCCAGGAGATGGCTAAGTGCTTATTGTTATGTGCCAGAAAGAAATGACACACACACACACACACACTTAGGCCCTTTCTGACGGCTGAGGGGACCGACATCCTAATTGCTTCACTAGACTGACTAGAGCCTGTTTGATCCAATCCTTGTGGCAGGTCGGTCAGCAAGACTGACTCCGCCCATTTACAGGCTACAGGAATCATCATATCAGAAGCCATTTAGAAAGAGTTCACTATTGGCATTCATCACAGCTGTGTGCATTTCATGAAACAAGTCATTGTATTTTACATTTGTGTGACTGTCCTTGTCGATCAGTGGATCAGTGTTTTGTTTACTTTTTTGTGGACCCCAGGAAGGGGTGCTGCTTCTGCAAAAGCTAATGGGAATCCAAATAAATACACTGGACCAGCTGAAGGCTATGAGTGATGGTGCATGTGGGGAAAAAAATGAGTTTTTGTCCATTCTGAAACCATTTGAGGATGTGACTTGTAGAGCAAAGGTCACATGAAATTCACACTTGTCATTCAGATTGTGTGTCCCCACAAGGCTTGTAAAACAATACTGTGTGTGTGTGTGTGTGTGTCTCCCTCTTCCTAGCTTCTGTCTGTCTATCTGTCTGTCCTGCCAGTTCCAGTGTGTTGCTGACAGGTCTTTGGCAGGAGGAGGAACAGCAGTGCTGCTCTGGGAAGCTGCTCAGATGTCATTTGCTGCACATATGTCTCCCTGGGCATAAAACTGCAAGAAAATAGCTTATCCCCCTGATTCTGCAGACTGGGTTGTTCCAATGGGCACAGATCCTATAGAAATACAGCTGTGCCAGAGAGGAGAGATAGATTCTATAGAAATACATGAACACCTGGGGAGTGGAGAGAGATACAGATCCTATAGAAAAACATCTCTACCAGAGAGGAGAGAGATTCTATAGAAATACAGTACATGAACACCTGGGGAGCGGAGAGAGACACAGATCCTATAGAAAAACATCTCTACCAGAGAGGAGAGATAGATTCTATAGAAATACATGAACACCTGGGGAGTGGAGAGAGACACAGATCCTATAGAAAAACATATCTACCAGAGAGGAGAGATAGATTGTATAGAAATACATGAACACCTGGGGAGTGGAGAGAGACACAGATCCTATAGAAAAACATCTCTACCTGTCACGTTCTGACCTTTATTTCCTTTGTTTTGTATTTATTTAGTATGGTCAGGGCGTGAGTTGGGTGGGCAGTCTATGTTTGTTTTTCTATGTTTTGGGCCATTCCTATGTTTCGGCCTAGTATGGTTCTCAATCAGAGGCAGGTGTCATTAGTTGTCTCTGATTGAGAATCATACTTAGGTAGCCTGGGTTGCACTGTTTGTTTGTGGGTGATTGTCTATGTTAGTGGCTTGTGTCAGCACAGGTCTCATTTTGTAGCTTCACGGTCGAATTTGGTTTATTGTTTTTGTTACTCTTTTGTATAGTGTTCAGTCTTTCTTTATTAAAGATCTACCATGGACACTTGCCACGCCGCATATTGGTCCTCTGATCCTTTTCGCCTCTCCTCTTCAGATGAAGAGATTCTATAGAAATACAGTACATGAACACCTGGGTAGTGGAGAGAGACACAGATCCTATAGAATAACATCTCTACCAGAGAGGAGAGATAGATTCTATATAAATACATGAACACCTGGGGAGTGGAGAGAGACACAGATCCTATAGATATACATCTGTCATGACGTTGGCCTGTGGGAAAGGTTTATGACCCCCCCATAAATACTTTTCTCCCTTCCCTCTCTCTAGACTCTACAGAGGGACTCTTGAATAGCCTTTGTTAAACAGAGAGTCTGGGAACATCAAACAAGTGGAGGGAAAGGAACCATATTTCGGTAATAGAACCAGTTGAAAATATGCGTTGGTACTGAATGAATATGATGTCAGTTCGGTTGTCATCTGAGACATTATGACTGATGACAGGATGACCTAAACTGTATCTGGGAAAGTCTACACATTATAGTTATCAGATTCACATGGAATTGTAGTGCAATTCAAATGTTTAAATATAAAATTATTGGTGACAAGATGAAAGGTAGTTTTAGCTTCCAAATGAGAGATTTGGGTTTTCATAAGGTTAGGGCTCTGCTCAATCAGTGACCCGCCCCTGTGAAGAGACATGGGCTATAACTATGAAACACACCCTTCTCCCTCTATTATATAAGCCCTTGACGAAAATATAACCTCCTGTTCCGAGTACATAAGGATGACGATCCGATGTCAGAAGGGTTCAGATAATAACTACAGAACAAAGCCAACCTCAGCGTGAGCTTTGGTTGCGAATGGTATGAACTTTGAACTCGTATTCGCTACAGAAGTGATACCTCCTAGCCGTTGAGTTAGCAGCGGCCGCTGTAAACGTGGGCTAGGAGAGGACAGACAGAGTATCCCGTCTACCACACAATGACGACACTACAACGTTTCCCGTTCACCACCAGAGTCACTCTTAAAAGGACAAAGGACTCTGTTGGGCAACACGGCCTTCCATCTACCACCAACCTATTGAAGCGCAGCTCAGAGTAAATATTTATGCATTTTCCTTTTCCAAATGGGCGGTAATTTAGCATGCATAAGATTCTGTATTTACGATAGAGTAGCTGCCTACGGCCCGATAGAGACATCGCTTCTCCCTTTGTTCTTCAGTCTCCCCGCTCTTTCACGCAAACCCAGACCCCTTTTCTTTGTGTAACCAGCTGTCATATCTGTTCCGTCCGCTAGGGACGTTTTCCTTTATGACATAATTTGTAATCAAGGTATGATTCATTCTGTGTATATGTAATTCTGTGTGATTTAGTTAGGTATTTAGTAAATAAATAATTAACCCCAATTTTGTATTGCTGAGTCAACTTGATAGCCAGGGTTTGTGAAGATAACCAAGTATTTACAACTTTCAGATGAGACGATTAATATTGACTGTTATTGATATAAAATATTACTAGGTCTTTAAGAGTTTATTCGGAAGATAACTGCTCTATAAATATTATTTTGTGGTTCCCCGACTTTCTAGTTAATCACATTTACATTTACATTAGCTCAATCAGGTAATATTAATTACAGAGAAAGGATTTTATAGAATAGCATGTCATATCACTTAATCCGGCATAGCCAAAGACATGACACATCTATAGCTGAAAAGTGGAGGGAGATATTCATGACAAGCCCTATTATTCCCAGCCTACTTATCAGTCTTCTCTGCAACCCCACAGCGAGTGCCTGGTTGGTACAGATGAACCTACTAGCGTATATCCTGGTGTCCAGTTTATTAGCTAGGCAGTTTGTGATGATTTTGCTGTTGTGTAAACGCTGTATCTGATTTCTTCTTCCCACAGTAGATTTACACTGCAGCTATGGTACGCTCAACCCCAGTCGTGATAATGAAGAGACGTTAGTCAAAATGATTTAGCTTCTCAGAGGTCTTGTGAGCTCAGTTTGAGCATAAACTTACTAACGTAAACAACCGGTTGCCTCATTAGCTATACGATGATGGCTCAATTATTTGCTTTATCACAAATACTTTTGACACTTTCAAATGAGGGGCTAGATACATAAAGTGCATTTGTTTCTAAACAGTGAAACAGATACGCATCAAAATACCCTCAAATAAAAGGTGACATTCTGTACTGTTGCCTAATACATTCATTCTCAAATGCAGGAGTATAGAGCCAAATGTAAAATTCATATGGTGATGACTGCATCTCCTCAACACATTATTGAATCCCCTAAGGTATGCTACAATACTACACTACTGTAAATCCACAGATGATATCTCCTCAGGTTCTGGTCCAATCTCCTTTCCGCGTCTTTCAGTAGCAGTGCGTGGGTAAAATCACCGGGGAAGCTAAGCCCGAAAAAAAACTGCCATATTACAACCTATGTTCTGTGATAATTGAGTTGTTTGCTCTGTAACCTGTTAGTTCATATGCCTTGACACCATGATATATGGACCTAAGGCTGAGATAATAACCACACCTTTAGTTGCATCACAAAACCAGAGAGCAACATCTGTCCGATGAAGTCCACAAAACATAACTGTTTGACCTACAGCATGGTCACGTAAGGTAATGTTTCTGACATTTTCAGACTGCTAAACAACTATTGACTTAGAACCACGGAGAGTGACCGCAAGTCGCAAAGAAAACAACAGGAGCTGCCTCCACTATTCCAGCACCATTTCAACTTCGACATTTCAACATCCTCAAATCACCTATGCTTAGTCCAATTCAGTGACAACTAAAAGATGCCAAAAATAATTTAGTCCCATCATACGTAAGCTAAATATGATGTGGCTGTCCATGGTACTGATTTCTGTGTGTGTAAGTAGAAAAAATACATGTTGACTCACCCTACTTGTAGAGAAACACCAATGCCATCCTCCTCTTTCATGTTGCCTAAACGGTCTATGACTCTGTCATACAGTACACACATGTAGTTTTTGTTGTCCTAGGCTACCTGGCTAAAATGCTTGCTAGCTAGACTAACTTCCTTTCATGGACAGCAATGGGCCAGGCCTACTACATTTAGCTACATGTTGAACTTCCAGCCTCTCAGACCACGGGGCACAATGTATGAATTTATGGTTGGATCAGAATCGCTGTTATAATCAGTGTCCAGTACGGAGAATTAAGTAAAACCACAAGTCCAAATCCCTATCTCCATTCATGGTTCATTTAGGAAAGAGACGATTTTAGCTAGCTAGCCACCGGAGGACAACAACACAAAGAGATGCAAGAATTCAAGTTCCTTCTGTACATGAAGTTTGGCTTCTGATGTGATGTGATTGGTCTGAGGCCAAATCCCAAATGGCTTCCTTTGACACTTTTTTTTCACAACTGCACTCACTCATTTTAGCTCATTGGCCAAATGCTCGCTGGCTTCCCAGAGTCATACTCTTTTGTCATACTCTTTTTCTGTCACTCTTTTTGACCAGACAGCATCAGATAGATGGCCTACACATACTGAGACAGAGGGGAACTGTTTTCAGCCTATTGCGAATTGAAGGAAATTGATAAAACAGAGACAATTTATTTTATTTTATTTATCTTGGTCAAATTTTGGGGGGGGAGAAGCCTGGCTTCCCTTCGCATCCATGAATACATACCACTGGCGTCTTTTCATTTGTAGCAGACAAACAGACCAACGGTCCAGAGATGATTTGACCCTGATGCTCCTGGGATATTTACATCTCTATTGGATTTCCCTGCTCCGGGAACTCTCCTCTTCTATAACGCCAATAACACATCGCTAAACAAATTCTGTCCTGGTCTTCACTACAATTCAATATTATGTTCTTGACATTTTCCATTGGAAATATTGTCGTTGTTGTTTGCGGCAGCCTGGGAGGGAGAAAACTAAGCGTTGTTTTGTTAAATTGACATAAATACAGAGTGGCTTCCACAGCAGGGAGTTGACTGTCGCAACACCTTGATGCAGGAAACACTAGCACAGAGCACCATGCAGAGCAGGCAGCTCACACGCGCACAGACACACACACACACACATTAGCACAGGGCACCATGCAGAGCAGGCAGCCCTGAAAGTGCAGCACCTCAACAATTATGAAGCGTTTCTACACAGAGACAAAACATGGAGAGCGTAATTTACTCTCGTGGGGCCGCTCAGAGTGAAGAGCTTGTTTAGTTCAGAGTGTTGTCTCTAAAAGCCTTTAACTGAACACATGCAGTCCTGTGGGAGAGTGTGTTTATTTATGAATACATTTGAGGCATGCTATGACAGGATAATGTTTTTTTCTGTTCACAAAGTTGAAATCATCTTGGAATGGCGATGTGGGTGCCGTCTATTGCTCCATACATTTTTGGGAACCCATTTATGGCATCACGGCAAAGAAACCCCTCTTGACTTCAACCTGGTGTGCGATGGTGTATGGAAATGGTATGTGTTACTGTACGTTTTGCTGAGGATTTCACCCAAAACAGTGGCTCATTGGAGGGCTGTGACATGTCGATCCGGCAAAGCTCCCGTTTGAAAAGTGCCCTTTGCCAAAAACATGAGGGTGGATAGCACTTGGATGTGCATCGGAATGGCATGCGTTTGCCTTTTTGAAGTAGGTCTTATATCCTCACAAATATTCTATGCGATTGGTTTTGGGAATCGATATCTGATGAGCCAATCTATACTATAGTCCCACCTGGCTCGAAAAACACACTCTCTGCGAAATGCAGCACGTGCCAAATCTTCCAACAAAGTAAGATCAACCATCTCTCATTCCATTTCCCCCCGTTTTATAGTATTTAAACAAGGGTTTCACTTTCACACGAGCTTCTAATTGAACAAATTCCTGTACTGATGTGGACAAATTATATGTAGACTGTCAAGATATGTTGCATAAATTCACAATGGAAATACAGTACAATTCATTTGAAAAAGTATTGAATTATTACTCTCACAATTTCACACATTTTCAACATACATTTTCCGTATTCTACGCTTGACAAGCAGTTCCCTTATTACACCACATGGCACTGTGTGTACGCATGGTCATGGCTGTGTGTAAATGTACGCACACTCTCATATTGCTAAATCTCACACTTTGCGTGGAAAGGCATGGTTTATGCACAGATTTGTGCCTATCCATGATTGATTAAGGAGGACCCTTGGAATTTTGCAACCCTAGACATGACGAAACTAATCGAAGATTGCACAAAAAAACAAACTAAATGGAAAAGATCAGTTGTTTCTGTATATACAGCACAGCCTCTCGCTACACTGCTCCAAGTTGAAGCTTTATCCCATTTATCCATTTATCCCATTTCCTCTGTTTGTCTCTATCTCTCTCCCTTTCACCTTATGCCTAGCTCTTCTCCCCATCCTCACTCTGTGTCGTGCTCTCACCTTGTTCTCTCTCACCCTCATCCTGTCTCAACCTATCCCTCCATCCTCTCCTCCCTCCCCTGAACATGTAAAGTTTCCTTCCCGATGAATCTATCTCCCGCTGTGGCAGCTGAGGACCCAGCCAGCCATCCAGACAGCAGCCAGGCCAGATAAGACCAGTTAGAGCTGCTCCACTCTGGGGAGATGAGAGGAGAGCTGCCTCTCTGACACAAAACACAGTAAATACATATTTATAGTCTGAGCTGAGATTACAAGAGAGCACAGAGGAACAGAGATTCTGGACAGATTACCAGCAACCTGTGATTCAAGTTTCAGACAGCAAAGATTATTGTGTGAAAGGGGACCTGGATAGGGTTTCTGAGACTACAGTTGCTTTAAGGTTCAAATGTATCACATTTAATCTAACTTTATTTGCAGTGCAAAATACTTTACATTAAAACAGTCAAATAACTGAGATCCAAAATAAAAACAAGCAATACAATAAATGAATAAAAGAAGATTTTAAAAAAGAAGAAAAGGATGTCTAATATAACAGTCAAATAATTGATTAGGTTATATTAGAACAGCGTGTTCCCAGTCATACACACAGAGCTGTCATGTTTAAAGAGCCTAATCCTCAGCCTTCATTCTCCTCACAGTTCAATGGTTACCACTTTTCTCACAGTGACTCGGCTGTGGTGTTTTGCACACAAACCCTGAGAGAACTGGGTGCAGTTCGCTTTGCACCGACACGTTCTCTAGGCCTTCGAAGGGGAGCCGCTCTGTTCCCTGATAAAGCTGTGTTTGGACTTGTCTCTTTGAGGAAGGATATTACAGTAGGCAGAGATGATAACAAGGCGACTTTGTTTTTTTTATTTTTTTATTTTTTTATTTCACCTTTATTTAACCAGGTAGGCTAGTTGAGAACAAGTTCTCATTTGCAACTGCGACCTGGCCAAGATAAGGCATAGCAGTGTGAACAGACAACACAGAGTTACACATTGAGTAAACAATTAACAAGTCAATAACACAGTAGAAAAAAGGGGAGTCTATATATACATTGTGTGCAAAAGGCATGAGAAGGTAGGCAAATAATTACAATTATGCAGATTAACACTGGAGTGATAAATGATCAGAAGGTTATGTACAGGTAGAGATATTGGTGTGCAAAAGAGCAGAAAAATAAATAAATAAAAACAGTATGGGGATGAGGTAGGTGAAAATGGGTGGGCTATTTACCAATAGACTATGTACAGCTGCAGCGATCGGTTAGCTGCTCAGATAGCAGATGTTTGAAGTTGGTGAGGGAGATAAAAGTCTCCAACTTCAGCGATTTTTGCAATTCGTTCCAATCACAGGCAGCAGAGAACTGGAACGAAAGGCGGCCAAATGAGGTGTTGGCTTTAGGGATGATCAGTGAGATACACCTGCTGGAGCGCGTGCTACGGATGGGTGTTGCCATCGTAACCAGTGAACTGAGATAAGGCGGAGCTTTACCTAGCATGGACTTGTAGATGACCTGGAGCCAGTGGGTCTGGCGACGAATATGTAGCGAGGGCCAGCCGACTAGAGCATACAAGTCGCAGTGGTGGGTGGTATAAGGTGCTTTAGTGACAAAACGGATGGCACTGTGATAAACTGCATCCAGTTTGCTGAGTAGAGTGTTGGAAGCAATTTTGTAGATGACATCGCCGAAGTCGAGGATCGGTAGGATAGTCAGTTTTACTAGGGTAAGTTTGGCGGCGTGAGTGAAGGAGGCTTTGTTGCGGAATAGAAAGCCGACTCTTGATTTGATTTTCGATTGGAGATGTTTGATATGGGTCTGGAAGGAGAGTTTAGAGTCTAGCCAGACACCTAGGTACTTATAGATGTCCACATATTCAAGGTCGGAACCATCCAGGGTGGTGATGCTGGTCAGGCGTGCGGGTGCAGGCAGCGAACGGTTGAAAAGCATGCATTTGGTTTTACTAGCGTTTAAGAGCAGTTGGAGGCCACGGAAGGAGTGCTGTATGGCATTGAAGCTCGTTTGGAGGTTAGATAGCACAGTGTCCAAGGACGGGCCGGAAGTATATAGAATGGTGTCGTCTGCGTAGAGGTGGATCAGGGAATCGCCCGCAGCATGAGAAACATCATTGATATATACAGAGAAAAGAGTCGGCCCGAGAATTGAACCCTGTGGCACCCCCATAGAGACTGCCAGAGGACCGGACAGCATGCCCTCCGATTTGACACACTGAACTCTGTCTGCAAAGTAATTGGTGAACCAGGCAAGGCAGTCATCCGAAAAACCGAGGCTACTGAGTCTGCCGATAAGAATACGGTGATTGACAGAGTCGAAAGCCTTGGCAAGGTCTATGAAGACGGCTGCACAGTACTGTCTTTTATCGATGGCGGTTATGATATCGTTTAGTACCTTGAGCGTGGCTGAGGTACACCCGTGACCGGCTCGGAAACCAGATTGCACAGCGGAGAAGGTACGGTGGGATTCAAGATGGTCAGTGATCTGTTTGTTGACTTGGCTTTCGAAGACCTTAGATAGGCAGGGCAGGATGGATATTGGTCTGTAACAGTTTGGGTCCAGGGTGTCGCCCCCTTTGAAGAGGGGGATGACTGCGGCAGCTTTCCAATCCTTGGGGATCTCAGACGATATGAAAGAGAGGTTGAACAGGCTGGTAATAGGGGTTGCGACAATGGCGGCGGATAGTTTCAGGAATAGAGGGTCCAGATTGTCAAGCCCAGCTGATTTGTACGGGTCCAGGTTTTGCAGCTCTTTCAGAACATCTGCTATCTGGATTTGGGTAAAGGAGAACCTGGAGAGGCTTGGGCGAGTAGCTGCGGGGGGGGGGGAGCTGTTGGACGAGGTTGGAGTAGCCAGGCGGAAGGCATGGCCAGCCGTTGAGAAATGCTTGTTGAAGTTTTCGATAATCATGGATTTATCGGTGGTGACCGTGTTACCTAGCCTCAGTGCAGTGGGCAGCTGGGAGGAGGTGCTCTTGTTCTCCATGGACTTCACAGTGTCCCAGAACTTTTTGGAGTTGGAGCTACAAGATGCAAACTTCTGCCTGAAAAAGTTGGCTTTAGCTTTCCTGACTGACTGTGTGTATTGATTCCTGACTTCCCTGAACAGTTGCATATCGCGGGGACTGTTCGATGTTAGTGCAGTCCGCCACAGGATGTTTTTGTGCTGGTCGAGGGCAGTCAGGTCTGGAGTGAACCAGGGGCTATATCTGTTCTTAGTTCTGCATTTTTTGAACGGAGCATGCTTATCTAAAATGGTGAGGAAGTTACTTTTAAAGAAAGACCAGGCATCCTCAACTGACGGGATGAGGTCAATGTCCTTCCAGGATACCCGGGCCAGGTCGATTAGAAAGGCCTGCTCACAGAAGTGTTTTAGGGAGCGTTTGACAGTGATGAGGGGTGGTCGTTTGACTGCGGCTCCATAGCGGATACAGGCAATGAGGCAGTGATCGCTGAGATCCTGGTTGAAGACAGCGGAGGTGTATTTGGAGGGCCAGTTGGTCAGGATGACGTCAATGAGGGTGCCCTTGTTTACAGAGTTAGGGTTGTACCTGGTGGGTTCCTTGATGATTTGAGTGAGATTGAGGGCATCTAGCTTAGATTGTAGGACTGCCGGGGTGTTAAGCATATCCCAGTTTAGGTCACCTAACAGAACAAACTCTGAAGCTAGATGGGGGGCGATCAATTCACAAATGGTGTCCAGGGCACAGCTGGGAGCTGAGGGGGGTCGGTAGCAGGCGGCAACAGTGAGAGACTTATTTCTGGAGAGAGTAATTTTCAAAATTAGTAGTTCGAACTGTTTGGGTATGGACCTGGAAAGTATGACATTACTTTGCAGGCTATCTCTGCAGTAGACTGCAACTCCTCCTCCTTTGGCAGTTCTATCTTGACGGAAGATGTTATAGTTGGGTATGGAAATCTCAGAATTTTTGGTGGCCTTCCTGAGCCAGGATTCAGACACGGCAAGGACATCAGGGTTAGCAGAGTGTGCTAGAGCAGTGAGTAAGACAAACTTAGGGAGGAGGCTTCTGATGTTGACATGCATGAAACCAAGGCTTTTTCGATCACAGAAGTCAACAAATGAGGGTGCCTGGGGACATGCAGGGCCTGGGTTTACCTCCACATCACCCGTGGAACAGAGAAGGAGTAGTATGAGGGTGCGGCTGAAGGCTATCAAAACTGGTCGCCTAGGGCGTTGGGGACAGAGAATAAGAGGAGCAGGTTTCTGGGCATGGTAGAATATATTCAGGGCATAATGCGCAAACAGGGGTATGGTGGGGTGCGGGTACAGCGGAGGTAAGCCCAGGCACTGGGTGATGATGAGAGAGGTTGTATCTCTGGACATGCTGGTTGTAATGGGTGAGGTCACTGCATGTGTGGGGGGTGGGACAAAGGAGGTAACAGGGGTATAAAGAGTGGAACTAGGGGCTCCATTGTAAACTAAAACAATGATAACTAACCTGCACAACAGTATACAAGGCATATTGACATTTGAGAAAGACATACAGCGAGGCATACAGTAATCACAGGTGTTGAATTGGGAGAGCTAGCTAAAACAGTAGGTGAGACAACAGCTAATCAGCTAGCACAACAACAGCAGGTAGAATGGCGATTGATTAGGCAGAGAGGGTCGGATTAACTACACACAGAGCCTAAGTGCAGCTGGGGCCGACAGATAAAACATAAACAAGCAGAATGGATTACCGTGATTAATGGACAGTCCAGCATGCATCAGCTATGTAGCCAAGTGATCAGTGTCCAAGGGGCAGCGGTGGATGGGGCAGGGAAGCTGGACTGGCGAGTGTTATCCAGGTTAGAAAACTAACAATGACCAAATAGCTTGTAGCCAGTTAGCTGGTTAGCTTCTGGAGGTTCTTGAGTGTGTTCTAAAAATGTAAAGATAATAGCGGTTCCGTATCACATTGGGTGAGGCAGGTTACCGGAAGGTATAAACAAATTAAAAATCGAAAAGGGGTAGAAAGTAAATATGGGTTCAGTGAGTGTTTGGGACGCGGCGATTCAGACGGTTAGCAGGCCTGTGCTAACAAGCTAACAGTTAGTAGACGGTGCTAAACACGGTAGCAGTTAGCGGACCGGGCTAAACAAGCTAGCAGTTAGCAGGCCGAATTTGCAAGCAAGGAGATAGCAAGGGCTAGAGAGTTAGCCTTTGGGGACGTCGCGATGGGGGTATCTGTTTATTCCTCTTCATGCAGTGACATCGATGGACCGGTCGTGGGTCTGGATATTGTAGCCCAGGAGCTCAAAATGTTCCGTTTGCGATGGGAATCCGGGGATGAAAAATAAAATAAAATAATAAATAGGTCCGTTATGCTCTGGTTAGAGTCGCGTTGTTCGAACTGGCGAGAGCTTTCCGAGCTAAAGGTTAGCTGATGACCGGTTAGCTGAAGACCGCTAGCAATGTTTTGCTGAAGCTGGTAGTTCGTTGGCTAGCTTCAGTTGAGGGGTTCCAAGGTCCGAAGTAAATATAAATACTTTAGGAAAAATAGCTACGTTGGGTGAGGCGGGTTGCAGGAGAGTATTTAG
This sequence comes from Oncorhynchus mykiss, assembly GCF_013265735.2. Classification (NCBI taxonomy): domain Eukaryota; kingdom Metazoa; phylum Chordata; class Actinopteri; order Salmoniformes; family Salmonidae; genus Oncorhynchus; species Oncorhynchus mykiss. Next base: position 59,755,894 of record NC_048574.1, on the reverse strand, counting down.
AAGAAGTTGAGGTTCAGCAAAAAGTTTTAAAGATATGTGAAGAAAAAAAAACGAAAACAAACGATATATACAAGGGACACAACACGACAATACGTCCTACTGCTACGCCATCTTGGATCACAACCTTGGATCATAATCTTTTGACTTCAATTGTACGGTATGAAAGACTGTACCACATAGGGCAGTACAATAGCCTACACTTGGAAAGGAACCTGAAGGTACATACTGTACCAATCACCAGACACAAGGCAGGTGTGGACCAGTGCTGCCTTGACTGCAGACTGCAGTGTTGAGTTGATATTTGAAGGGTTGCAGGTTAAAAACCTGGGGCATGTTCACCTCCTCAAAGGGGGTGACACTCTAGACCCAAACTGCTACAGACCTATATCTATCCTACCCTGTCTTTCTAAGGTCTTCGAAAGCCTAGTTAACAAACAGATTACTGACCATTTCGAATCCCACCATACCTTCTCCGCTATGCAATCTGGTTTCAGAGCAGGTCATGGGTGCACCTCAGCCACGCTCAAGGTTCTAAACGACATCATAACCATCATCGATAAGAGACATTACTGTGCAGCCGTATTCATCGACCTGGCCAAGGCTTTCGACTCTGTCAATCACGTCATTCTTATTGGCAGACTCGACAGCCTTGGTTTCTCAAATGATTGCCTCGCCTGGTTTACCAACTACTTCTCTGATAGAGTTCAGTGAGTCAAATCGAAGTGCCTGTTGTCTGGACCTCTGACAGTCTCTATGGGTGTGCCACAGGGTTCAATTCTCTGGCCGACTCTCTTTTCTGTATACATCAATGATGTTGCTCTTGCTGCTGGTGATTCTCTGATCCACCTCTACACAGATGACACTATTCTGTATACATCTGGCCCTTCTTTGGACACTGTATTAACTAACCTCCAGATGAACTTCAATGCCATACAACTCTCCTTCCGTGGCCTCCAACTGCTCTTAAACGCAAGTAAAACTAAATGCATGCTTTTCAATCGATCACTGCCCGCACCTGCTCGCCCGTCCAGCATCACTACTCTGGACGGCTCTGACTTAGAATACGTGGACAAATACAAATACCTGGGTGTCTGGTTAGACTGTAAACTCTCCTTCCAGACCCACATTAAGCATCTCCAATCCAAAATTAAATCTAGAATCGGCTTCCTATATCGCAACAAAGCATCCTTCACTCATGCTGCCAAACATACCCTCGTAAAACTGACCATCCTACCGATCCTCGACTTCGGTGATGTCATCTATAAAATAGCTTCCAACATTCTACTCAACAAACTGGATGCAGTCTAGCACAGTGTCATCCGTTTTGTCACCAAAGCCCCATACACTACCCACCATTGCGACCTGTACGCTCTCGTTGGTTGGCCCTCACTTCATACTCGTCGCCAAACCCACTGGCTACAGGTTATCTACAAGTCTCTGCTAGGTAAAGCCCCACCTTATCTCAGCTCACTGGTTTCCATAGCAGCACCCACTCGTAGCAAGCGCTCCAGCAGGTATATCTCACTGGTCACCCCCAAAGCCAATTCCTCCTTTGGTCGTCTTTCCTTCCAGTTCTCTGCTGCCCATGACTGGAACGAATTGCAAAAATCTCCCTCACTAGCTTTAAGCACCAGCTGTCAGAGCATTTTACAGATCACTGCACCTGTACTTAGCCTATCTGTAAACAGCCCACCTATCTACCTACCTCATCCCCATACTGGTATTTATTTATTTTGCTCCTTTGCACCCCAGTATCTCTACCTGCACATTCATCTCCTGCCAATCTACCATTCCAGTGTTTAATTGCTATATTGTAATTACTTTGCCACCATGGCCTATTTATTTCCTTAACTTACCTCATTTGCACTCATTGTATATAGACTTTTTGTTTTATTTTGTTCTACTGTATTATTGATTGTATGCTTTGTTTATTCCATGTGTAACTCTGTGTTGTTGTATGTGTTGAATTGCTACGCTTTATCTTGGCCAGGTCGCAGTTGCAAATTAGAACTTGTTCTCAACTAGCCTACCTGGTTAAATAAAGGTGAAATAAAAAAGTAAAAAATAAATAAAAAATCAGGGCACGCAGTAGCAAAACATTTTGAAACAATTTGCAACTGAAAACGAAAGCAAGCTGTTCTTATTGGACAACTTCAGGTAGTACCTCCCTGTTTCACTCCGTTTTCTTCCATTTCATACCTAATGAACGTGGCCCTGAAGTACCTGTGTCCTCACAGCACCAGCGCTGCTCTGTAGAATTCGAATGACTAGAACCAAAATTCTCATTCAATTCAGTGTTCTGAGATGGGACCTTGCCCATTCTAGGGATGGATTTGTATGGCTTTCCCACCTCACTGTCTACCCTTTTGTGTCTCAGCAACATACAGCGCATTCGGAAGGTATTCCGACCCCTTAACTTTTTCCACATTTTGTTATGTTACAGCCTTGTTCTAAAATAAATTAAAGGATTTTTTCCCCTCATCAATCTACACACCTTACCCCGTAATCACAAAGCTAAAAACATTTTTAGAAAATGTTGCAAATGTATTAAAAAAGAAATGCATTATTTACATAAGTATTCAGACCCTTTGCTATGAGACTCGAAATTGAGCTCAGGTGCATCCTGTTTCCATTGATCATCCTTGAGATGTTTCTACAACTTGATTGGAGTCCACCTGTGGTAAATTCACTTGATTGGACATGGAACAGCACACACCTGCCTATTTAAGGTCCCACAGTTGACAGTCTATGTCAGAGCAACAACCATGCCATGGGGTCGAAGGAATTGTCTGTAGAGTTCCGAGACAGGACTGTAGAGGCACAGATCTGGGGAAGGGTACCAAAAAAATGTCTACAGCATTGAAGGTCCCCAAGAACACAGTGGCCTCCGTCATTCTTAATTTGAAGAAGTTTGGAAACACCAAGACACTTCCTAGAGCTAGCCCCCCAGCCAAACTGAGCAATCAGCGGAGAATGGCCTTGCTCAGGGAGGTGACCAAGAAACTGATGGTCACTCTGAAAGAACTCCAGAGTTCCTCTGTGGAGATGGGAGAACCTTCCAGAAGGACAACCATCTCTGCAGCTCTCCACCAATCAACCCTTTATGGTAGAGTGGCCAGACGGAAACCACTCCTTAGTAAAAGGCACATGACAACCCGCTTGGAGTTTGCCAAAAGGCTCCTAAAGGACTCTCAGATCATGAGAAACAAGATTCTCTGGTCTGATAAAACCAAGATTGAACTCTTTGGCCTGAATGCCAAGCATCATGTCTGGAGGAAACCTGGCACCATCCCTACGGTGATGCATAGTGGTGGCAGCATCATGCTATGGGATATTTTTCAGCAGAAGGGACTGAGAGACTAGTCAGGATCGAGGTAAAGATAAATGGTGCAAAGTACAGGGAGATCCTTGATGAAAACCTGTTCCAGAGCACTCAGGACCTCATACTAGGGTGACAGTACACCTTCCAACAGGACAACGACCTTAAGCATACAGCCAAGACAACGTAGGAGTGACTTTGGGACAAGTCTCTGAATATCCTTGAGTGGCTAGAGAGACCTGAAAATACCTGCGCATTGACGCTCCCCATCCAACGTGACAGAGCCTGAGAGGATCTGCAGAGAAGAATGGGAGAAACTACCCAAATACAGGTGTACCAAGCTTGTAGCATCATACCCAAAAGACTGTAATCGAGGCTGTAATCGAGGCTGTAATCGCTGTCATAGGTACTCAAACAAAGTACTGACTGAAGTGTCTGAATACTTATGTAAATGTTATATTTTAAACAAATTTGCTAACATTTCTAAACCTGGTTTTGCTTTGTCATTATGGGGTATTGTGTGTAGATGTATATTTTTGTCTTCAATTTAATACATTTAAAATAACGCTTTAACGTAACAAAATGTGGAACAAGTGAAGGGGTCTGAATGGACAGTAGTAACAATGTCTCCTGACCTTTCTCACTGAGTGAGAGAAAGACCATCCTAAAGTAAACAGCAGCCTATTTCAACACCATGCCAAGCATCTCATCGATCCTCTCAGTTCGGAGAAGGTCACAGACTTGACCTTTAAGGCAAGTGGTGGCCAACCCTCCTCCTGGAGACCTACTGCAATGTGCAGGCTTTTGATCCAGCCCTACAGTATCACATCTGATTCTACTAATTATCATCCCGCAAGATGAGCTGAATCAGGTGTAACAGGAAGGGCTGGAGAAAAAGTGTGCAGACCCAGGAGAATTCAGGAGGGTTGTCCACCCCTGGCTACACTGTACAACTGGCGACACGAGTCACCTAGTCGATCTCCAGGTGGAGGGTTAGCCACCCCTGGTTCAAGACTCACTTTTTTTTTAAAGTAAGCACATGAATGTGTTCTAGTGTTTGAATAATTGTATGTGATTGTGATGTGATTGTATAATGATAGCGTCGCTACACTGTATACTGTTAGGATCTGAGCAAAGCACGGGTCATTAACGCTAATGAGGGGTCATTCTTAATGCCTGCTGAATTGCAGATTTATGTAGTGGAAGGAGCAGTTGGAAGAGACAGGTGTGGGGATCAGGGTCGGATCATACCCTTTCCATGTGCTCTCACTTTTTTTGCCGTCGTCTTCTCTTCTCTTCTCTTCTCTCTCTCTCTCTCTCTCTCTCTCGTCCATGCTCTCTCTCTTTCTTTCTCTCCCACCCGTTTCTCTCTCTTTCTCCCCCTCGCTTTCTCCCTCTCTCTCCACCCCTTCTCTACACTCACACTCTTTCGCTCTCTCTTTATTTTCCCTCTCTCTGATCTCGCAGCTGTCTTCCTGCCACTCTTCCCCCCGCCACAATTAGCATCCTGAAAGGTTACAAATGCGAGAGACACAGGGGACGCAGGGAAACACAGATTGTTGGAGGCAAAGTCGGGCAGGTGGAAATGATGAAGGGAGGGAAAGAAGGCAGGTAGAAAGTGGACAGACATCTGTAGGCTTAATTACCAGTTCATTTGAAGATGTGAGCCAGTTACTGTTTGTTGACGCTTCTTTTTGAGAGGTGGTGACTTGAGGAGGTACAACACACCTGATAAGGTTGTGACAATCATAAAATAAGGTAGCATAGGCTTTTGTGGATTAGAATTGCATGATGTTCATGTCAAGTGTGTGTGTCTGTGTCTCTGTCTCTGTCTCTCTGTCTCTGTGTGTGTGTGTGTGTGTGTGTGTGTGTGTGTGTGTGTGTGTGTGTGTGTGTGTGTGTGTGTGTGTGTGTGTGTGTGTGTGTGTGTGTGTGTGTGTGGTGTGTTTGCATGTGCGAGTGTCTGTATGGGTGTGTGTTTGTCCGTACCTCCTATTCCCTCTGTTATGTTGTCTTTCCACTGGGCACAGACTTCTCTTCCACATTGGTTCAATGTAATTTCCTTCAACGTTGATTCAAACAGTGTGTGCCCAGTGGGTTGTGCCCCTGCACGTTTCGTGTTTTTGCTTAGGGGTACCTTCCCCTGCTCAAGAGAGGGGCCTACTTAGTGTGGAGAAGCATTAGGTGTGATTGTGTGGAAACACCAATCAGAGTACAGAAATTAGCACCCCCCACCAGGTATAAAGAGCCTGAGTGTGGGCTGCTCTGATGGAAGCTCTCATTCATTGCTGGACCCAGCGAGAAGTCACATGCCTAAGTTCCCACCAATAATGTACTAGAGTTGCGTGCGGTCAGTAAATTGATAACGAAACCGACTACAAGATCCTAACATAAACTGATATTATGGACAAATGCACCCACGTCGGGTCCTAACATGAATAGATTACCACAGTATGAGTCATAATACCCATAAAACCCACAACGCTCTAGGCGACCAGTTTTGATAGCCTTTAGCCGCACCCTCATACTACTCCCTCCTCTGTTCCTCGGGTGATGTGGAGGTAAACCCAGGCAATGCGTGTCCCCAGGCACTCTCATTTGTTGACTTCTGTGATCGAAAAAGCCTTGGTTTCATGCATGTCAACATCAGAAGCCTCCTCCCTAAGTTTGTTTTACTCACTGCTTTAGCACACTCCGCAAACCCTGATGTCCTAGCCGTGTCTGAATCCTGGCTTAGGAAGGCCACCAACAATTCTGAGATTTCCATACCCAGCTAGAACATTTTCCGTCAAGATAGAACTGCCAAAGGGGGAGGAGTTGCAATCTACTGCAGAGATAGCCTGCAAAGTTCTGTCATACTTTCCAGGTCTATACCCAAAGTTTGAACTTCTAATTTTAAAAATGAACCTCTCCAGAAATAAGTCTCTCACTGTTGCCACCTGCTATCAATCCCCCTCCGCTCCCAGCTGTGCCCTGGACACCATTTGTGAATTGATCGCATCTAGCTTCAGAGTTCATTCTGTTAGGTGACCTAAACTGGGATATGCTTAACACCCCGGCAGTCCTACAATCTAAGCTAGATGCCTTCAATCTCACACAAATCATCAAGGAACCCACCAGGTACAACCCTAAATCCGTTAACATGGTGACCCTCATAGACATTATCCTGACCAACTTGCCCTCCAAATACACCTCCGCTGTTTTCAATCAGGATCTCAGCGATCACTGCCTCATTGCCTGTATCCGCGGTCAAACGACCACCCCTCATCACTGTCAAACGCTCCCTAAAACACTTCTGCGAGCAGGCCTTTCTAATCCCGTCAGTCGAGGATGCCTGGTCATTCTTTAAAAGTAATTTCCTCACCATCTTAGAAAATTCTGAACTAAGAACAGATATAGCCCTTGGTTCACTCCAGACCTGACTGCCCTTGACCAAAACGAAAACATCCTGTGGCGGACTGCAATATCATCGAATAGTCCCCACGATATGCAACTGTTCAGGGAAGTCAGGAACCACTACACACAGTCAGTCAGGAAAGCAAAGGCTAGCTTTTTCAAGCAGAAATTCACATCCGTTAGCTCTAACTCCAAAATGTTTTGGGACACTGTAAAGTCCAAAACCTGGACCCATACAAATCAGCTGGGCTAGGTAATCTGGACCCTCTCTTTCTAAAACTATCCGCCGCCATTGTTGTAACCCCTATTACCAGCCTGTTCAACCTCTCTTTCGTATCGTCCGAGATCCCTAAAGATTGGAATGCTGCCGCGGTCATCCCCCTCTTCAAAGGGGGTGACACCCTTGCTGCGGGCGATTCGCTGATCCACCTCTACGCAGACGACACCATTCTGTATACTTCTGGCCCATCCTTGGACACTGTGCTAACTAACCTCCAAACGAGCTTAAATACCATACAACACTCCTTCCGTGGCCTCCAACTGCTCTTAAATGCTAGTAAAAACCAAATACATGCTTTTCAACCGTTCGCTGCCCGCACCCGCCCGCCCGACTAGCATCAACACCCTGGACGGTTCCGACCTAGAATATGTGGACAACTATAAATACCTAGGTGTCTAGACTGTAAACTCTCCTTCCAGACTCATATTAAACATCTCCAATCAAAAATCTAATCTAGAATCGGCTTTCTATTTCACAACAAAGACTCCTTCACTCACGCCGCCAAACTTACCCTAGTAAAACTGACTATCCTACTGATCCTCGACTTCGGCGATGTCATCTACAAAATAGCTTCCAACACTCTACTCAGCAAACTGGATGCAGTCTATCACAGTGCCATCCGTTTTGTTACCAAATCACCTTATACCACCCACCACTGCGACCTGTATGCTCTAGTCCGCTGGCCCTAGCTACATATTCGTCGCCAGACCCACTGGCTCCAGGTCATCTATAAGTCTATGCTAGGTAAAGCTCTGCCTTATCTCAGTTCACTGGTCACGATAACAACACCCACCCGTAGCACACGTTCCAGCAGGTATATCTCACTGATCATCCCCAAAGCCAACACCCCATTGGGCCGCCTTTCCTTCCAGTTCTCTGCTGCCAGTGACTGGAACGAACTGCAAAAATCGCTGAAGTTGGAGACTTTATTTCCCTCACCAACTTTAAACCCAAACTATCTGAGCAGCTAACCGATCGCTGCAGCTGTACATAGTCCATCTGTAAATAGCCCACCCAATCTATCTACCTCTTCCCCCTTACTGTTTTTATTGTATTTACTTTTCTGCTCTTTTGCACATCAGTATCTCTACTTGCACATCATCATATGCACTTTTTTCACTCCAGTGTTAATCTGCTAAATTGTAACTATTCACTCCTATGGCCAATTTATTGCCTACCTCCTCATGCCTTTTGCACACATTGTATATAGACTTTGTTTTTTCAACTGTGTCATTGATTTGTTTATTGTGTTATTGGCTTGTTTATTGTTTATTCCATGTGTAACTCTGTGTTGTTGTCTGTGTCACACTGCTTTGCTTTATCTTGGCCATGTCGCAGTTGCAAATGAGAACTTGTTCTCAACTAGCCTACCTGGTTAAATAAAGGTGAAATTAAAAATACAAAATAAAAAAATGTTTCCAATCATTTTTTCCACCATAAAATAAGGGCTGTGTTTCGTGTAGGCTTACGCTGGCATGACTGTGTAAAATCTCTCTAGGACAAGGTGACTTTTAGCAATATATTCGGTTCTATTTACTCTCAGATTCGAAAACGCTAATTAGCATCAAAGTACACGTTTGAAGTGTTTCTAAAATCCCCTGTGGGAAAAATGGATTGGAACCATTTCCCTGTTTGACTGCTAGGTTTTATGGGTATTATGACACCTCCACTGTGGGGCTCTATTGTTATCATGGACAACCTCCTGACATCGAGAATCTTAGCCTGCATGGAAACAAAACTCCCCGCACAATTTAAACCCCCCTTTTACTCTGGAAGTGTCCTAACCTCCATATGAACCCATATCACAGGTTTAACATTACATCATATATCATAGGTTTAACATAAATCTGTGAGATATAACACACTCTCAGGGGAATTCCATGGGTGCGTCCCAAATAGCACCCTATTTCCTATTACATGTAAACATTTGAGTCATTTAGCAGACGCTCTTATCCAGAGTGACTCACAGGAGCAATTAGGCTTAAGTGCCTTGCTTAAAGGCACATCGGCAGATTTCTCACCAAGTCGGCTCGGGTTTTCAAGCCGGCAACCATTCGGTTGCACTATTTAGGGAATAGGGTGCCATTTGGGACACAGGACACAGGGCTCTGGTCAAAGGTGGTGCACCATGGTAGGAATAGGGTGCGATTTGGGCCGCAGCCTTTCCAGAGCCATTGACATGCGCCCAGAGCAGAATCTGACCACCCTACTGAAACTGATGCTTTGTATCCCCATATTAACCTGACGACAAGTACCTGTCACGCTGCAATAAACATCTACTTAACTACCGGAGATTCCTTTCCCGGTGGCAGTGTGTATTCCACGTGATTCTAAGTATAGATAAAACCTGAAACGTTGTGTAAATTTCTCCACAAATAATACAGTTAGATGAAGGCAGTTACTTGAAGTTACATGAATACTTGCGATGGACTTTATTCTTCCCGAGGGAACTTCATTTGTGGTGTCAGGTCTTGTGGGTACAAGTCATTCATCAATTTTTAAGCTCCAGCAAATACATTTGCAGCGTGACAGATTGTGTTCGAAGTAGAACAAGGCTAATTTGCTTAAGTTAAGTTTGCATCAGTAGAGAAAGTTTCATCAGGGCCTTAGGTAATGAGTAGGAAGTCTGTTCAGCAGCATGGAATATTTGACTGGAGTGCGGAAAACAATCGCAGGATCCTTTGAGAATATTCAGAGTTTACCTTTTGTGCCTTGCGGAGTTGACCTCTCCTTGTCTTGCACACATTATTTTCTTTATTTTCTTCCGCAGGAGCGCTGTTACTGCGTGGCATGCTGTCATGAAGTAATTCCACCTCAAAATTCATTCATGACTTTAGAATTGCAGTTGCTTCAGAGAGGAAGACCATCTTCTACCAGCATGGTGTCCATATTAGAACTCCCTCGGTCTCAGCAGTCAAAGCTGTCGTAATATGGACACCATGGTGCCCAGATGCTGAAGAGGACTCAGAAAAGTGGTTAACAGCCATTAATTAATTAATATATATATATATATATATATATATATATATATATATATATATATATATATATATATATATATATATATATATGTATATATATATATATACATATATATATATATATATATATATATATATATATATATATATATATATATACAGTGCCTTGCGAAAGTATTCGGCCCCCTTGAACTTTGCGACCTTTTGCCACATTTCAGGCTTCAAACATAAAGATATAAAACTGTATTTTTTTGTGAAGAATCAACAACAAGTGGGACACAATCATGAAGTGGAACGACATTTATTGGATATTTCAAACTTTTTTAACAAATCAAAAACTGAAAAATTGGGCGTGCAAAATTATTCAGCCCCTTTACTTTCAGTGCAGCAAACTCTCTCCAGAAGTTCAGTGAGGATCTCTGAATGATCCAATGTTGACCTAAATGACTAATGATGATAAATACAATCCACCTGTGTGTAATCAAGTCTCCGTATAAATGCACCTGCACTGTGATAGTCTCAGAGGTCCGTTAAAAGCGCAGAGAGCATCATGAAGAACAAGGAACACACCAGGCAGGTCCGAGATACTGTTGTGAAGAAGTTTAAAGCCGGATTTGGATACAAAAACATTTCCCAAGCTTTAAACATCCCAAGGGACACTGTGCAAGCGATAATATTGAAATGGAAGGAGTATCAGACCACTGCAAATCTACCAAGACCTGGCCGTCCCTCTAAACTTTCAGCTCATACAAGGAGAAGACTGATCAGAGATGCAGCCAAGAGGACCATGATCACTCTGGATGAACTGCAGAGATCTACAGCTGAGGTGGGAGACTCTGTCCATAGGACAACAATCAGTTGTATATTGCACAAATCTGGCCTTTATGGAAGAGTGGCAAGAAGAAAGCCATTTCTTAAAGATATCCATAAAAAGTGTCATTTAAAGTTTGCCACAAGCCACCTGGGAGACACACCAAACATGTGGAAGAAGGTGCTCTGGTCAGATGAAACCAAAATTGAACTTTTTGGCAACAATGCAAAACGTTATGTTTGGCGTAAAAGCAACACAGCTCATCAGCCTGAACACACCATCCCCACTGTCAAACATGGTGGTGGCAGCATCATGGTTTGGGCCTGCTTTTCTTCAGCAGGGACAGGGAAGATGGTTAAAATTGATGGGAACATGGATGGAGCCAAATACAGGACCATTCTGGAAGAAAACCTGATGGAGTCTGCAAAAGACCTGAGACTGGGACAGAGATTTGTCTTCCAACAAGACAATGATCCAAAACATAAAGCAAAATCTACAATGGAATGGTTCAAAAATAAACATATCCAGGTGTTAGAATGGCCAAGTCAAAGTCCAGACCTGAATCCAATCGAGAATCTGTGGAAAGAACTGAAAACTGCTGTTCACAAATGCACTCCATCCAACCTCACTGAGCTCGAGCTGTTTTGCAAGGAGAAATGGGAAAAAATGTCAGTCTCTCGATGTGCAAAACTGATAGAGACATACCCCAAGCGACTTACAGCTGTAATCGCCGCAAAAGGTGGCGCTACAAAGTACTAACTTAAGGGGGCTGAATAATTTTGCACGCCCAATTTTTCAGTTTTTGATTTGTTAAAAAAGTTTGAAATATCCAATAAATGTCGTTCCACTTCATGATTGTGTCCCACTTGTTGTTGATTCTTCACAAAAAAATACAGTTTTATATCTTTATGTTTGAAGCCTGAAATGTGGCAAAATGTCGCAAAGTTCAAGGGGGCTGAATACTTTCGCAAGGCACTGTATATAATGAAACAAATACCAAAAATACTTTTTGGGTGGAATTTTCCTTTAAGGAAAAATAGAGCTGAGCGTTTTCTCCCGAGTCTGAAGGTCTTGCCTTCTGACAGGAGTTGATAAGCCAATTAGTCACAAAAGTCAATGACAATGAAATACTGGAGAACGTGAGGCTTTTACCGATCTCAGCTCCAACCTGATGACCCTTTTATAATAATGACTGGACATAATGGTTTTCCATGGCACAAATACACAGTGTCTCTATTCTGACAGCCTTCTGCTGTTACTAAGACTGTCCTAATATGGACACCGTTCATCAGATATTTTCTGATACGGCCCCAAAGTGGGATCTCCATTAAACAAGAAGAATAGGTAATTATGTATTTGTGTGTGAATGCATCTCTGTGTGCTTCTCAGCATGCTCTACTGTACTGTGGTCTCCACAGTGTGCTGGCTGCTGGCTGGAAGTGAGGCCCATCTATCATTGATGAATGCCACCGTCTCCATGCTGCTCCACTGATTTGTCTCTCTGTTCCCGGCTGTGATTTCCAGCGCTGGGTCATATGCTGGGAATTGTCCCCTCCACTGCACGCAAATAAACAGCAATCCACTCCTACTACTGTATGTGCTGAACAGCCTATAGTCCTGACGACTGCACCTGTCCTCCCAGGTGGAATGGATGAATACACTTGATGTAACATGAGTACACGTCCTCAATCTTAAACAGGATCCATTGGGTTGGCTTTTTTTTACTCTAGCCCAGCTCTAACACACCTGGCTGAACCAAGGGCTTGATGATGCATTGATTAGTTGAATCAGGTGATTAGTTGACTTGTTACATCAGGTGTTTAAATCGTACTTTTGCCAGGTAACTCAACGAAAACAAATGATCTTTCACAATGACCTGTTAAGCTGTTATTGGTGAGGTAGAACAAAACAGTGCATTGTTCGGTCTACCAAAGAGTTTGAGAAATACTGCCCAGAAGAACAGCTAACCCTTTGTATTGCCCAGAGGTGTGCTCCTTGTTAAGACTGGTTACTGGGAAACGCTGAAGGCAATGTCATGTTGGCCTGGGAGGATGTCCAAGGAAGTGACTCGCAACTTAGCTAATGGGGATGGTCTATGAGTTTTCAATGTTAGCTTAATTACTAACCCCCTGAACAGTTATTAATTCTGTACCCATTCAAACGAAATCTGGTAAGCGGCTTATTAATATTTGAAAGAAAGACATTATATACGTCAATATTCTCATAAACCCGTGTTAATTAACCTACAAATGACTGTCCTTTTAAAGGTTTCACGTGGGAGCTAATTATTACGTTTCACAGACGTCAGCCCTTGATCTATGCCAACCAGTGATTTGGAAGAAAAATCCTTTGTAATGCCAATATGGTGCGTGTCTTTAGTCTAGAGATAGATGTGATGATACAGGGAGTATTATCTCGCCCCAACAGGCACTATGAGGACCAAAACCCCAATCATGTGGACTGTCTCTGCTAAGGGCCTTTCAGAGTCTTTTCTCTCTCTGAGTTTAAAAGGGGAAATATGGGATTAGCGAAGCTCTTTAACGGTCATTTAAATTCTTGAGATTTACTTAATGATTCTTGAAGAATATAACTCATAAATGCCTCACGAGTTTAATCATTTCAAAGGTTATATGATCTATTTCTTTTTCAACAACATAAAAAAACAGGAACGTAAACAAACAATGTCTTGGGTGTCATGGACTGTCAGTTCTTGCATCTAGGGCACCCTGTTTTGTTGTTTTCAAATTGCAGACTGTAACTTTAAGCAACATAAAGCCTCGTCACTTTACGCTACGAGACCGAGACCAGAGTCGTCGCCTTGAGTCACTGAGTAGCTTCCCATTCCCAGGACCGATGTGACATCATGAGCCAGATCTGAAGATGAGAACCAGGCCAGGCCCAGGGCCGTTCTCTTCCCCAAGCTTCCTAAATAACAGAGACGATACGCTCCTATTAGATAAGCAAATGTGTGTGGAGATGCATAATACATGATCGCCCAGAACAGTACATTTGGCTTGTTTTTGTCAAAGAAAGGAAGGGGGAAGAAGGAGAAGAGAATATCATGGTGTAGCTTGAATAAACACAGCCCTACTAAAGGGCACCTGCTATTCACAACTTGTTGTTTAGTTCACCGTGATTTGTGATTTGTGAAAGGATATGCCGTAGGCAGAGTAAGATTCGACTGGAAATGTGTACAGAATGTGCGCAAGGAAAACACATGTTGTGCAAAACAGAGAAACAGCTGGACAGCACTCAAGAACTCAAAGAATCCTCAATCCATGCTCTCCTCACTTCTGAGGAGTCCGAGATGCAAATTGGACCATTTGATCTGGTTGTCTGTTTCTTTTTAACATAGTCGGAGGTGAGGAGCTTTATCGCAAGGCTGATAATTAAGTCTCAAGACCCCTGCATCTGCCTCACGTAGATAGACGCAAGAAAATATATTTATGTTAAGTTCTATTTTTCAGAACAGAAATGATCCTTGGCCCTCACACTCGGCTCAGATGAGTAGCGTCTGTTTGTAAAATATGTATTAAAAGGGAACCAAGCATCACGTTAATGTATGTCAGAACAAGATGATGGCTTTCTGCAAGCTTCTACTACACGGCTTTACTAATCCAAACATGCAAATCCATGTCAAAGATGCGCCTTTTGTGTATAATCCCAACACAGTTCCCATGGGATTAGGATTGAGGGGGGAAAATAACTGGTAGAGTATTTATAGAACCACCCCACAGCGCACAGACTTCTATTCCACGTTGCTTCAACGTCATTTCATCGAAATGACGTGGAAACAACATTGATTCAACCACTGTGTGCCCAGTGGGATGTGGCCAATGTGACCCATTCTGCAATGTATGGTGTTCATATTAGGACAACCTGCGGACACTGAGGATGTCCTAATATTGACAACGTATGCAATGTTCAGTTTCATATAGGCCTATATCTATCTCTTCAAAATGTGGGCTAAAGCCGCTTATGTAGGATTGAATGAGACATACAGTATAGAAATGATTTTGCAATGTATATCATTCTGTGTGTTGATGTCTTGGTGTGTCAGATTATGAGTAAACCAGGTACTAAATCCACAGGCCTATTTATTTCCCAAGAGCAGTAAATCAGATAGAATGTGATTAGTTAACATTTTCTGATTGCCTCGGGACACATCTCCACCTCTACAAAGACATAGTATGTTCTGGGTAGAGTCAACTTGTTAAACCACATTAAATTCAGGATAAAGACCAAAACTCAACTGCTCCCTCCCTCTAATCGATGGCTATTGCACCTTATCTGCCTCTAGCCTGTGTGTTTGCTGCAGTGAGGTAGTGTATGTTGAACTACACTACATATACAAAAGTATGTGGACACGCCTTCAAATTAGTGGATTCGGATACTTCAGCCACACCCGTTGCTGACAGGTCTATGAAATCGAGCACACAGACATGAAATCTCTATTGACAAACATTGGCAATAGAATGGCCTTTCAACGTTGCACCATCATAGGATGACACCTTTCCAACCAGTCAGGTTTTGCCCTGCTAGTGCTATTATTGTGACGTGGTAACGTCTAGGAGCAACAATGGCTCAGCCAAGAAGTAGTAAGGCCACAGAGGGTCACAGAAGAGGACCGGCGAGTGATTCAGTGCATAGCGTGTAAAAATCATCTCTCCTCGATTGCAACACTCTCTATCGAGTTCCAAACTGCCTCTGAAAGCCACGTCAGCACAATAACTGTTTGTTGGAAGCTTCATGAAATGGGTTTCCATGGACGAGCAGCTGCACACAAGCCTTGGCGCAATGCCAGATCTGTAATGCTACAGCAGTAACAACAGTTTGGGGAAGGCCCTTTCCTGTTTCAGCATGACAATGCCCCTGTGCCCAAAGCGAGGTACATACAGAAATGGTTTGTCAAGATCGGTGTTGAAGAACTTAACTGGCCTGTACAGAGCCTTGACCTCACCTCCATCGAACACCTTTGGGATGAATTGGAACACCGACTGCGAGCCAGGCCTAATCGCCCAACATCAGTACCTGACCTCACTAATGCTCTTGTGGCTAAATGGTAGCAAGTCCCTGTAGCAATGTTCCAACATCTAGTGGAAAGCCTTCCCAGAAGAGTGGAGGCTGTTATAGCAGCAAAAGGGGATCAACTCCATATTACCGTAATGCCCATGATTTTGAAATTAGGTGTTCGACAAGCACGTGTCCACATACTTTTGGTCATGTAGTGTATGTTCCCTTTGTAAAGGCTATAGCCACGTGAAATAACTACATGGAATTTGATGTAACTGAAGTTCAGTTCTAAGGACCACACCGCAACTCCTCCCCTCTGTCTCTAAGCAATGGCTGTATACACACCTGAGCTACCTCACTGTAACCTATGTGTTTGCTACAGTGAGGTATTGTATGCTCTGGGTGGAGACCAATGACTGTACAAGGTAATTTTGAAGAGTGTGTGGACAATCTGTGATGTAACAGCGGAAAAAACATTTGTCAAAATAGGTTGAACACGTGTTCATGATTGACTTCAGGTCATATAGTTACAATTGAAGTCGGACGTTTACCTACACTTAGGTTGGAGTCATTAAAACTCGTTTTTCAACCACTCAAAATGTCTTGTTAACAAACTATAGTTTTGGCAAGTCGGTTGGGACATCTACTTTGTGCGTGACACAAGTCATTTTTCCAACAATTATTCACAGACAGATTATTTCACTTATAATTCACTGCATCACAATTCCAGTAAGTCAGAAGTTTACATACACTAAGTTGACTGCCTTTAAAACAGCTGGGAAATTCCAGAAAATGATGTCATGGATTTAGAAGCTTCTGATAGGCTAATTCACATCATTTGAGTCAATTGGAGGTGCACCTGGGGATGTATTACAAAGGCATACCTTCAAACTCGGTGCCTCTTCGTTTGACATCATGGCAAAATCAAAAGAAATCAGCCAAGACCTCAGAAAACAAATTGTAGACCTCCACAAGTCTGGTTCATCCTTGGGAGCAATTTCCAAATGCCTGAAGGTACCACGTTCATCTGTGCAAACAATATTATGCAAGTATAAACACCATGGGACCACGCAGCCATCATACCGCTCATGAAGGTGACATGCATTCTGTCTCTTAGAGATGAATGTACTCTGGTGAGAAAAGTGCAAATCAATCCCAGAACAACAGCAAAGGACATTGTGAAGATGCTGGAGGAAACAATGTCAGGAATTGTGAGAAACTGAGTTTAAATGAATTTGGCTAAGGTGTATGTAAACTTCCGACTTCAACTGCATATTGAAACCCTTCTGCATAACCTGTACATGTGCACATCCCAAATATTCACACCGGTTCAGAGTCGAAAACAGACTAAGAAGAAAGAAAGTGTGCACAGCACATAGTCTCCACCCAAAGGGGGTGCACGATTACAGTAAAAACGTCAACGTTGCATTTACAGCACTTACAGTGTACAAACTTTCTTTTCAGGGGTCCTAGTAATAATAAATATAACCACAACAATAATGTATTATTTTAAATAGTGCTTTTCATACAGAATCTCAAAGTCACTTAACTTTTTTTTTTAAAGGAACCATGCAGTTGATGGGAGATGGTCTGCTATGCGGACAACGCTCAACTAATTTTCTCCTTCTGACACTTTTTTTTTTAAAGGAACCATGCAGTTGATGGGAGATGGTCTGCTATGCGGACAACGCTCAACTAATTTTCTCATCTCTGCATGCCTGGCAGACGTCTCAGATTGGATGTCGGCCCATACCTCAAAATCAACCTCGACAGGATGGAACTGCTCTTCCTCCCGGGGAAGGCCTGCCTGCTCCATGACCTCTCCATTATGGTTTACAACTCCACGGTGTCCCCCTTCCAGAATGCAAAGAGCCCTGGACAACACCCTGTCATTCTCTGCAAACATGAAAGCAGTGACCTGCTCCTGCAGGTTCAAGCTCTACAACATCCTTAGAGTATGACCTTTCCTCACACATCAATCGGCGCAGGTTCTAATCCCGGCACTCGTCCTCTCCCGTCTGGACTATTGCAACTCGCTGTTGGCTGGGCTCCCTGCTTGTGCCATCAAACCCCTGCCATCAAACCCCTGCCATCAAACCCCTTCAGAACCCTGCCGCCGGCCTGGTTATCAACCTTCCCAATTTCTCTCATGTCACCTCGTTCCTCCTCACACTCCACTGGCTTCCAGTCGAAGCTTGCATCCACTACAAGACCATGGTGCTTGCCTACAGAGCAGCAAGAGGAACTGGCCCTCTCTACCTTCAGGCTATGCTCAAACCCTACACCCCTATCCGAGGACTCCGTTCTGCCACCTCTGGTCTCTTGGCTCTCCCACCTCTATGGGAGGGCAGCTCCCGCTCAGCCCAGTCCAATCTCTGTTCTGGCACCCCAGTGGTGGAACCAGCTTCCCCCTGAAGCTAGGACAGCAGAGTCCCTGCCCATCTTCCGAAAACATCTGAAACCCTACCGCTTCAAACCGTCTTAAATAATCCTTCTCCTCACCTCGACAAAATAACCAGCACTTGAAATTGTCCCCCCCCACCCCCCTTCTAACTCTGACTCTGCTGATAGCTACGTAATTGAGGAAGAATGTACTTTGTCATGCCTGCGATATGTGGTTGTCCAACATAGCTATCTTAAGATGAATGTAAGTCGCTAACTGTAAGTCGCTTTGGATAAGAGCGTCTGCCAAATGACTAAAATGTTAATGTAAAAAAAACTGTACTAATCCAGGCACTTGTCATCTCCCATCTAGACCACTGCAACTCTCTGGTAGCTAGGCTCCCTGCTTCTGCCATCAAACCCCTGCAACTTATCCAGAACACAGCAACACGCCTGGTATTCAACCTTGCCAAATTCATTACTTGGGTCAAATTTGATTCACAGAACTGTATTGTGCCATATCACAATGTGTTGCTGAACTCATGACTGAGCAGCATGATTTTCCATGTTTGAAGGCTTATTTAGGCCTAGGCCTATTTATTTGTCAAGACAGCTGTGCATGGCTGCATCTCACTGTAGTAGGCTGTAGGCCATGTTTTGGTCATTTGGATCCCCATTCGCCTTTTGTTTACTGCATTTGTTTTCTGTTAATGTAACTAGCCTAAATAGAGATTGTGTCATGCCTTTATCGATCTGATATTTTGTTTACTAGACCTACTACTTGGGAGCTCTGTTTTGTTTAGTTAAATTAATTTGCATTTGCAGTTGTGTCGGTATTCTAAGCCAAACTGTTATTCAGTATTTTTGTTTGCATGCATGAATAACTAGGCTACTACTTTCAGGATTAAGTTTGCATTATTTTGGTAAAACAGCTATGTGTACGGCTGCATTCAAATAGGCTGTTTGTAATTGGCGAATTGGCATATCTATCTTGTAGCCTATATTCATTACCAAAACGGCATAGCTGTAGGGTTCTGTCCATTGTGCTAGTACAGCGCAGCAGAGATTTCAAAAGGACTAGATGATCTCAGAGTCTCTGCATTTAAACTTGATGTTTCTTGTGTTATAGCGTGGTTACAGTATATCAGCAGGAGTCAGTTAAATTCCAATGCAAGAACTCCAAACATTTAGTCCCCTCGTCGATTTCAACTGCCCCCTCAGTCACTTTATCCTGGCGCCCGGTACGGGAGGGCATCTCCCACTCAGCCCAGTCAAGGCTCTCCTCTGTCCTGGTACCCCAATGGTGGAACAAGCTTCCCCCTAATGTCAGGACAGCAGAGTCCCTTCCTATCTTCTGAAAACATCTGAAACTCTACTTCTTTAAAGACTATCTTGAATAAACCCCGCGGCGCCACCAGATATTTTAGCTAAACCCTCAAAAGGTTATCAAAAAAAAACCACACATATTCAATATTTATAGAGCTCTCTGCCTAGGCTTCCTCACCGCACCATGGTAACCATAGAACCTTGTTATACTCCAAGTTGCTATTCACCTCATAAACAAGGCCTACAATGGCCACCCTGAAGGAAAACAACTGCCCTTGACCATTTATGCCCATTCAACATAGCTACAGTGCCTTGCGAAAGTATTCGGCCCCCTTGAACTTTGCGACCTTTTGCCACATTTCAGGCTTCAAACATAAAGATATAAAACGGTATTTTTTTGTGAAGAATCAACACCAAGTGGGACACAATCATGAAGTGGAACGACATTTATTGGATATTTCAAACTTTTTTAACAAATCAAAAACTGAAAAATTGGGCGTGCAAAATTATTCAGCCCCCTTAAGTTAATACTTTGTAGCGCCACCTTTTGCTGCGATTACAGCTGTAAGTCGCTTGGGGTATGTCTCTATTAGTTTTGCACATCGAGAGACTGAATTTTTTTCCCATTCCTCCTTGCAAAACAGCTCGAGCTCAGTGAGGTTGGATGGAGAGCATTTGTGAACAGCAGTTTTCAGTTCTTTCCACAGATTCTCTATTGGATTCAGGTCTGGACTTTGACTTGGCCATTCTAACACCTGGATATGTTTATTTTTGAACCATTCCATTGTAGATTTTGCTTTATGTTTTGGATCATTGTCTTGTTGGAAGACAAATCTCCGTCCCAGTCTCAGGTCTTTTGCAGACTCCATCAGGTTTTCTTCCAGAATGGTCCTGTATTTGGCTCCATCCATCTTCCCATCAATTTTAACCATCTTCCCTGTCCCTGCTGAAGAAAAGCAGGCCCAAACCATGATGCTGCCACCACCATGTTTGACAGTGGGGATGGTGTGTTCAGGCTGATGAGCTGTGTTGCTTTTACGCCAAACATAACGTTTTGCATTGTTGCCAAAAAGTTCAATTTTGGTTTCATCTGACCAGAGCACCTTCTTCCACATGTTTGGTGTGTCTCCCAGGTGGCTTGTGGCAAACTTTAAACGACACAAACTTTAAACGAATGGCTTTCTTCTTGCCACTCTTCCATAAAGGCCAGATTTGTGCAATATACGACTGATTGTTGTCCTATGGACAGAGTCTCCCACCTCAGCTGTAGATCTCTGCAGTTCATCCAGAGTGATCATGGGCCTCTTGGCTGCATCTCTGATCAGTCTTCTCCTTGTATGAGCTGAAAGTTTAGAGGGACAGCAGGTCTTGGTAGATTTGCAGTGGTCTGATACTCCTTCCATTTCAATATTATCGCTTGCACAGTGCTCCTTGGGATGTTTAAAGCTTGGGAAATCTTTTTGTATCCAAATCCGGCTTTAAACTTCTTCACAACAGTATCTCGGACCTGCCTGGTGTGTTCCTCGTTCTTCATGATGCTCTCTGCGCTTTTAACGGACCTCTGAGACTATCACAGTGCAGGTGCATTTATACGGAGACTTGATTACACACAGGTGGATTGTATTTATCATCATTAGTCATTTAGGTCAACATTGGATCATTCAGAGATCCTCACTGAACTTCTGGAGAGAGTTTGCTGCACTGAAAGTAAAGGGGCTGAATAATTTTGCACGCCCAATTTTTCAGTTTTTGATTTGTTAAAAAAGTTTGAAATATCCAATAAATGTCGTTCCACTTCATGATTGTGTCCCACTTGTTGTTGATTCTTCACAAAAACATACAGTTTTATATCTTTATGTTTGAAGCCTGAAATGTGGCAAAAGGTCGCAAAGTTCAAGGGGGCCGAATTCTTTCGCAAGGCACTGTACTTAAATATAGGCTATTACTTCTAAACTTTTGGGGGTTCTCACAGGCTTACAATGTTGTTTAGATTATTGCTTGAAAAGCTGATTGTCTGTGATAGCAAAATACCTATTTTGGATGCAGCAGTTGTTAGCTAGAATGCTAACACTTATTGACATAGAATAGGCTAAAAGCTACAAACATTTTATTGATTAAAGTTGAAGTGTTTTTTAAGTATAATGTAGTTGATTTACGACGATGACACAAACGCTATATTAAGCAGGACATTCATATGAGCCTTACAATCCAATTATAATCCAAAAGTAGTGTGAAATGCACTCATAAGCATCATGTAAATTGTGGCTTTTTTTCTGGTGGTTTATGAGAACTCACCCATGTTTTCCCACACAGTGGGGAAATTGTGAATAGCGATTCAGAGTATAGCCTATTTTAGTACAGGTTAGCTTTTCATATACACTGAGAACAACAAACATTAGGAACATCTTCCTAATATTGAGCGGAGATGCTGGAATACATTAAACATTTTTAATCAAACATGAAAAATTCTGATAACCTATTTTACTGGAATTCCCTTGCTCTAAATCTGTGTTTTCATCATGTACTGTCCATATAACACCACTATTGCGATTTGTCCAAGGCAAAAGGTTCACACAGCCAAACATTACTCACTGAATCCCATTGACACCAAATTATGTCAGATTGGATCTCCTTCACAGCACATCCTCTCTGTTGTCTTTGTTTGAAGTAGACTATTTATTTTGCAGAAGGCTTATACTCTCTTCCTCTCCGCTTTCTCCTCTCATTCCCTATCTCACTCCCTCTCTCAATACCCCCTCCCCCCACTCTCGCTCCATCTCCCTTTTCCTAGTCTTCCTTCTTGCCTCTCACTCCCCACCATTTCCTCTCTTTGCTTTCTCTCTCTCTCTCTCTCTCTCTCTCTCTCTCTCTCTCTCTCTCTCTCTCTCTCTCTCCTTCCCTCTTTCTCTCTTTCCTTCTCTCTATATCTCTCTTTCCAACCCATTATCGGCAGCTCTCCTCTCAGAATACAACTTCAGAATCAAAAGTGATCTAAGATCAGATCGAAAGAGTTTCTTAACCCGAGTATTTAAACACTTCAGTTGTCTCAGATATGCTTTTTGGTTTCTAGAATGTTGACATTTAGAGTGAGAGTGGATGTTCGCATCATCTCAAATGCAGCAGAGAGAAATACAAATGAGCCTACCTACCTCCTAGCTGTGT
This sequence comes from Oncorhynchus mykiss, assembly GCF_013265735.2. Classification (NCBI taxonomy): domain Eukaryota; kingdom Metazoa; phylum Chordata; class Actinopteri; order Salmoniformes; family Salmonidae; genus Oncorhynchus; species Oncorhynchus mykiss. The sequence goes on along the minus strand of NC_048574.1, from coordinate 59,733,224 downwards.
GTCTGATTCAGAATGGGATGAATAATGCATTTGCAATGCAGTAGCTCTCTGTAATTTGTTTTGAATAGTGGATGTGATGCTCCGCACTACTATTTCATCGACTAATTGCAGAAAATGCTTCTGACATGAGGATTTGATAAGACAATTCACCGTTCTGAGAACAGTGGGGCTTAAAAATGGTCTAATCTATCTTTATAGTTGTAGTGTACTGACACTAGCCAGGATTTCAGATATTTCCTGGACTGCTAAAGAGGCATTGCTCGGTCACAGGAATGTAAAATGAAAATAATTGAAGCTGTTGTCCAGAACCTTACTTCAACATTTAAATTGTCAAACAAAATCAACCTTGGGAGAATACAAAGGATATTCATCATAATGCCATAATATACCAACTGTTATTTTCCATATTGACTCCATAGCGTCACAATACAAGACCAAAGCCCATCGATTGGACGGTGTGAAATCAAATCAAATTTTATTGGTCACATACACATGGTTAGCAGATGTTAATGCGAGTGTAGCGAAATGCTTGTGCTTCTAGTTCCGACAATGCAGTAATAACCAACGAGTAATCTAACCTAACAATTCCACAACAACTACCTTATACACACAAGTGTAAAGGGATAAAGACTATGTACATAAAGATATAATTCTTTGCTGTTGTTCTGGGATTGACTTGCACTTTTCGCACCAAAGTACATTAATCTCTATGAGACAGAACGCGTCTCCTTCCAGAGCGGTATGACGGCTGCGTGGTCCCATGGTGTTTATACTTGCTTACTATTGTTTGTACAGATGAACATGGTACCTTCAGGCATTTGGAATATGCTCCCAAGGATGAACCAGGCTTGTGGAGGTCTTGGCTGATTTCTTTTGATTTTGCCATGATGTCAAGGAAAGAGGCACTAAGTTTGAAGGTATGCCTTTGTAATACATCCGCGGGTACACCTCCAATTGACTCAAATGATGTCAATTAGCCTATCAGAAGCTTCTAAAGCCATGGCATAATTTTCTGGAATTTTCCAAGCTGTTTAGAATCACAGTCAACTTAGTGTATGTAAACTTCTGACCCACTGGAATTGTGATGCAGTGAATTTTCAGTGAAATAATCTGTCTGTGAACAATTGTTGGAAAAATGTATTGTGTCATGCACAAAGTAGATGTCCTAACCGACTTGCCAAAACTACAGTTTAACAAGAAATTTGTGGAGTGGTTGAAAAACATTTAATGACTCCAACCTAGGTGTATGTAAACTTCAAACTGTAAGTGCATGATTATGGATATGAACGTTATTCTCTTCATGAAATAGGTACACAAAGGTAGAAATATGCAATATCCTCCCTTGCATACGTGGGTATTATTCTACACAATGGCTATTATTTTAATGAGCTCCGCCACCAAACAAGACCCAATTTGGTTGGTCCAGACCATACCAAATGTGAAAACAATTATAGATATCTGTATTTCACACGTTTGGACATCAAAGTACAGCACAGTAGAGCTCAGTAGAGTAGAGTACAGTACAGAACATTAGACTAGAGTGCAGTACAGTAAAGTAGAGTACACTTCTATATACAGTACAGTACATTATAGAGGGATTCTGTTGTCAATTTACTAATGGAATTTTGAGTTTTAATAATTTAATAATTCATAAACCAAATTTATATCAGTAAAAACAATACCTAATTGGTAGGTCTACCTTTACTTGTTACTCCTGTGAATTTTCCTCCCTCATATATACAGTGGGGCAAAATAGTATTTAGTCAGCCACCAATTGTGTAAGTTCTCCCACTTAAAAAGATGAGAGAGGCCTGTAATTTTCATCTTAGGTACACTTCAACTATGACAGACAAAATTAGAAAAAAAATCCCAAAAATCACATTGTAGGATTTTTTATGAATTTATTTGCAAATTATGGTGCCTCCCGAGTGGCGCAGTGGTCTAAGGCATTGCATCGCAGTGCTTGACTCCAGGCTCTGTCGCAGCCGGCCGTGACCGGGAAACCCATGGGGCGGCGCACAATTGGCTCAGCGTCGTCCGAGTTAGGGGAGGGTTTGGCCGGCAGGGATGTCCTTGTCCCGTCGTACACTAGCGCCTCCTATAGTGGGCCGGGCGCAGTGCACGCTGACATGGTGTATGATGTTCGGTGTTTCCTCCGACACATTGTTGCGGCTTGTGTCAAGAAACAGTGCAGCTTGGCTGGGCTGGGTTGTGTTTCAGAGGATGCACGGCTCTCGGCCTTCGCCTCTCCCGAGTCCGTATGGGAGTTGCAGTGATGAGACAAGACTGTAACTACCAATTGGATACCACGAAATTGGGGAGAAAAAAGTGGTAAAAAATATTTTTAATTACATAGGGAATTTGGGACACAAACAAACATTTCAGGATAAAATCACTCAGAGTGAGAGGGAGGGGCTGAATTATTCACCAACCTGTGTATTTTTAAACCTCCCCATACATCTATAATGCAGAGAGATGTGAATCATGTTCCAGCTGCTATGAGACTGACATACTGTTAATCATTCAGTGTATCTTCACTTCAAGCCAGGTTTGCACACACACACACACACACACACACACATGTATATGCATGCAACACACACACTAGGGTTGAATAGCGGGAACCCGGTTACTGAGATTTACCGGGATTTACCGGCCAAAACCACTCCATTTTCCAGGGATAAATAACTGCGAGAAACCGGTAAATTTGT